>NC_058523.1:14355629-14955629 GCF_904849725.1 Hordeum vulgare subsp. vulgare
TGTGAAATCTTGAACTACGTTTTTGTAGGCTAAGATCATCTTTGTTTTGGTCGTACCTACAAATACTCAAATTATAGATCACTTTTTGTAAATGAAAAGTATATGTTATATTTTTTCCGTTGCAACGCACGGGCCCTTTTGCTAGTTCTCCTCAAATACGCGATGATTCACTATTGATCAGAAGTCTTTGACTAGCAGATGTCCTCCATGTTGGGGTTTTGTCGCTCGTCTACACGACTTTTGTAGTAGTGTCTCGCTCATAGGAGGGACAAAAACCGTAAAAGTATTAACTATATAAAATCTTTGTTTGCTAGAATTCATTTATGTTACTTGAAATTATTAATTAAAAACTTTATATCTGTTCTATCATCATGGAATCTTTGGCCTGTAAGATGGGTTTTGTGCGCACATAACGCCATCCTTTATTAACCAATTATCTTTATTTATGAAATAGTCATCTAGCCATCTACTTCCCATACTATACATTATTTACATGTTGTAGTGTATCTTCCTATTAACATTGAAATCCTTGGCATTCAATTCATAGTAAGATAAGATGGTTTGTGCTGACGTACACATTCAACATTATGCAATCTATCTATCTTTATTAATGAAATATTTATCCTGCCACATGTCTCCCTTACTGCCCATTATACAAGAGAGATGAGACACATCCTTGACTCTGCAGATGCCATATATACTCCCTCTTTCCCTGTCATTAGTCAAGTGTTTCGCTTACATACAAATCTTCTCCTCACCAAAACAACATGTTACATCTCTTCCTCATGTTATTGGCTTGCCAATTACTCTATCCTAAACTGCTAAGCATGAGAGGCGTCAGGAAGCTCCCAACGATCTATCTCATCAATGATCGAATTCTCATAGCCGAAATACCGAGGCATATACACAGATCAAGCATGCCAAGCAGCCATCTAGATACGATGTGATATGACTCATCGACTCGTCTGTGATTAATGTCTGGTCCTTGACGCGCTCATGTACTGCCCTCGCCGTTATTGTCGACATTAGGGTAATTTTTGACTATGAAGGCCATCTGTCATGGATATGGCTCAAGAACCTCTAGCTGCATAATCAACACAGTTGGTAGCCGTTCATCTGACACAGGTTATTGATCTTTATACATAGCATTTTTTTATAAACCATCATATATTAATTAATTTAAGTCTTCATACAATCATTCATTACAAAATTTGCTACCCACGGTGGAACAGTATTAAATCAAAATGCATCCGATCTATTATCAAAACTGGACTTTGCAATCTCGTGAGTCACTCTATTGGCCAATCTGTTAATCTTGATAATCTGAGTACCCATTATGAGCTTAGAGATATTCGACGCCTCCCTTTTAAGGTCCACCAGCGTTGACCTGTCCACACACGTTTTGCCGAATACAAAGGCCACAGAGGAACAGTCAATTTTCAAAATGATAGACTTGTCAAGAGTGATATCAATATACAACTCAGAAAGGATCGCCCTAAGTTCTGCTTCCTCGACGCTTTGGCAAGCTCCAATGTAATTCTAAAAGGAGATGATAACTTGTCAATAATGATCTCTAACGACCACCTCACGTTCGCAGCTTTGATGCAGGATCGACAGGAAGTGAGTGGCATGTGCGTCCTCGCAGGAACACGTCTAGCTAGCACGCCGTATACGGAGTATAGGATTGTCCTGTTGAATCCATCTGCACGTCGATAAATTAAAAAGAAAGGGAAACGTTTGCCTACCACGCGCCAGCCGAATCGTTACGTCAGACGCACCCGACGCGTTTGATGAAGGGGCGATCTTACGGCCAAGCGCTCGCCCCTATAGGCCCACCCTTATCCTCTCCCGTCTGTCTTCCTTCTCCCTTTTTTCTTCGCATCTGTCGGCACATCTTCACGACATTTTTGACGTCAATCTCGCGCGGTTCGGCATTACCGGCAAGCATGTCACCACCTTTGCTGCATCGGCACACCTCCGCAACTACTTCAAGCTTTCCATGTCGGACTTCTACAGCCGGCGGCGTTGCTACAACGGATGACCTTTTTTTGCTTCAACCGGCATAAAAAAAAGCTACAAACGGTGTGCAAAAAATCTTCAACCGGCATGAAAAAAGCTTCAACCAGCAGGTGAGGTTGCTGCACGAGGACCTGTAGGGATGGTGTCGTGAATGCTACAACCATGTACCACAAAAACTACAAGCTTTCACAAAAAAGCTATAAATGTTGATAAAAAAAGCTACAACCACGTCCATGAGAGTTGCAACCAAAGTTCGTCGGAGTTGTAGCTGCGGTCATCCAGCGATTTTTGCTACAACCGTGTCAAAATTTTGCTACAACCGTTGACGAAAATTTTGCAACAAGCGTTTGGCATGACCGAGCTGCAACCATGATGAAAAAATTCTACAACCATTATACAAATTTGCTCCATCCGTCATTTTGTTTTGTTGCAACCTTATTGTTTTTTTGCTACCACCGACAACATTTTTTTGCTTCACGGAAGGCGAGATGTTGGTGGTGGGTTGCTGCGAACTACGACGTCGGCGGCGAGCATGGTAAGCAGGCTGGCGATGGGGACGACGACGACGAGCACGCGCGAGCCCGCGGGGCTACCAGCAGACGGTGACGCGTGCGAGATGTAGGGAAAGCGGAGGATCGGGATGTTGGTTGAGCTGTGTGAGGAGGATGAAGGAGCAGGGAGATATCCAACGATGCGGGAGCCTCCAATCGTAGGGCTGCGCTACGACCGGCCGAGTTTTCAGACCGGTGCGCCGGCGTCTAGTACTGTCAAAAAGAAAAGGAAAAAAATATATGCTCTAGCCTCTACTCCAACGAAGATCAACAAATCGCCCATAAATCTCCGAACCAGTCCACACATTTCTCTGTCATCTAAGGGCAGTCGCCAAAATTGTCAGGACCAGTCCAGACATCCAAAGTCCCACAAACCAAAAGAAAACTAAGGTCTGTTTAATTAGCACAGACGTCGCCACTTCCGCTTCCTACAAGCCGAACCCACCCAAACCCAATCCATCCGGTTGGTTTCGAACCGTCACTCCGCTCTACACCGAATTCATGTGAGTCAGAGTGGACGTGAGCAGACACTGACCGCCGTGTACCGGCTTACCAGTGCGGCATCCAGGTTGGCGTGGCGATCAAGAAACCAATTCCGACTGCTGGCCATATTTAGCCCCTGTTCGGCTCCTCTTCGCTCCGCAACTGCAGCTCCTGAAGCGGAGGGGATGGCAGTACAATTTTAAGGAGTCGTTCAGATCGAGCTTCTCATGTGGAACGGAGTTCCAGGATTGAAAAGGTTCCGAACGCGCCCTTAAGCTACGCCGGTCCGCATGCCACGAGTATTTAACTTGGCTTGCCGCTACCGAGAAAACCTACATCGTCATGTCGCCTCTCCTCTACTCTCATCATCACCCTGCAGTGATTGGAAAGTCTGACAAGAGTTATAGATTTGTGACACCGCCGACAGTCTGTTCGCCGACACGTCCGGACGTGTCACTCACATTAGGTGTGTCTCTTTTGATGATCCGCATTGGAGTTGTCCTAATATCTAGCATGAATAGTAGTAAGTACTTGAATTAGTCACAACTAGTATATGTTGTATGATTTTGTCTCTGTTTTTTTAAATGGCAAACATATGTTTTGGATGTTTTCTTTCATTTTGCGAGCTTTTGTTTGCAATATGCTAACTGACTCTCTACTTGCTGGAAGTAACTAACCGGCAGATTTTCTACCCATCACCATAGGGTTCTGGCGTTTGTCTACATGATTTTTGTAGTAATGAGGGGGTGTTTGTTTTCACGGACTTTTTGATGTAGGGACTAAAAAAGTTCCAAAAAGTCTCATGTGAAACAAACAGAAGGGACTTGTAGGGACTATTTGAAGAAGTCCCTGTGGGAGGGTCTTTTTGAGACTTTTTTGGCACTTTTTTCAACAATGTCCCTATTTTTAGCATGTCATTTAATAACTAGTACTACATTACTAAGGGTAACATGGTCTTTTTGCATGTCATTTAATGACCTCTAGTCCCTATTTAGTCCCTGTAAACAAACGGTTAGGGACTAGGGACTTTTAAGTTGGGACAAAAAAAAGTCCCGGGACTTCTAAAACAAACAGGGCCTGAACCATATCAAAACTATTAATTAAATAAAGATTATTTTTACTGGCATTCATTTACGTTACCCGTGATATTACTTACTTATTTTAGTGTATATTTTCTGCCAACCTTGTAGTCTTAGGCATTTAATTCATAATAAGATGGTTTGTGCTTATTGATCACCATTCGACATTATCCAATCTATTTATATATCTTTATTTGTATTTGTGAAAGATTCATCCGGCACCTACCTCCCTTAGAGCAACTCTAGCAGACCCCGCGCTTGCGGTTTCACGAAGATCGCGTTTACGGATCGAAAATATGCGTGGGCGAACAGAACCCGTATCAAAACCTGCATAATTTGAAAAAAACACTTTCACGGGAGAAATTGCACAAACATAGTTCATCACATACTACATAGTTCATCACATGATCAACAAACTACAAGCATAGTTATACTACATGCTACGTTAAACTAGTAATAGAGGGGTCGAATCTGACGACGGCGAATTCGCGGCAAATGGACGACGTTGTGGAAGAGCCGGACGCTCAATCCTGCTCGCCGGAGCTGCACAGGTCGACGTACTTCGCCTCCTGCTCTGCGCGGATGCGGCGCCACTCCTCAACCTTCTCGTTGGCGGTGACGTTGGCGGCGACTGCCTGCTGCCACTGGAGGGCTTCGAGCTCCTCGGCGTGGCGCCGGCGCTCCGCCTCCTCCCGCACGCTTCGCTCGGCGATGGAGGCAACAACGGCGTCGATGTCCGCGACGTAGTCCTCGGGCCCGACCACTCCGCGGAGGCCGAGCGGAGTGGGCTCCTCGGGTTCTTCCTTCGCCGGGACGAAGACGAACGGCGTCGGCTGCTCCGGCTCCTCCTCGTCCTCCGACCACTCCCTCTTCACGGGGAGAAAGCCCGCGCCGGAGGACGAGGAGGATCTGGCATAGGAAGGTCCCGCGAAGGAGAAGGACGAGCTACGGCGGTCGTACTCCTCTGTCTCGCGGCGGTTGAAGTTCGTCGGCGGCGACATCCTGCGGTTGGTCCACCTCCGAGCACCGCGCTTCCTCGGGCCGTCCGCCCGGACACGCCGCTCACGCTCCGGGTCCCTCTAACGATCGGATCTGCTGCCGGAGCCGCGTCCGGAGCTCCACATTCGGTCCCACATGGCGGCTGGAGGCGGGGCGGATGGTCGCCGGCGGCGAGAAATGTGGAGAGGGAAAAGGGGAATCGGGTGGTTCGCGGCGGCGGGGGATAGGGTTTGAACCCGCAAAATGGTCGCGGAACCGCAGTTATACTGCTCGGGGCGTGCGGTTTGCGGGCTGCGGCAAAAAAAATTGCGGGCCGGGCGAGTATGTGGGCTCTGTTTTGATCGGAAAATTGGGCCGAGCCCGCATACTCGCCCGAATTTTTGCAGGCCGGGCGTTTTACCAGGTGTGCTAGAGTTGCTCTTAGTGCCCATTATAAGAGAGGTGATATGTATCCTATCCTTGGCTCACAGACAACTCTTATTGTCGTCCAAACAACATGTTACATCTCCTTCCCGTGTTCTTTCTTGGCTTGCAATTATTCTATCCTAAGCATGGAAGGTATCAGGCAGTTCCCAACGACCATTCTCATCCACGATCAGATTCTCGTAGCTGATATACCAAGGTAGACAAAACCAGCAGGTATGCCCACCCCACATCTGTATATGAATTCTCGTGGGTCATCGATTCATCTATTATTGCCGTCGAGTCCTTGGCGCGCTCAAGTACAGCCACGGCCGTTGCTATCGACATTTTGGCATAGGTCACCTACGTACCCAATCTGTGGTACATATGGATTCGACTCTATATCGCTGTAGTAGTTAAACTTCGGTGTATTCGGGTAGCACACCCGTGCAATTGAAATCACCGACCTTACATTTAAAGAAAAAAGAATCATCAACCTTTTTTTTAGGGAAAGCATAGCTTTATAAATCAACTACGTTCAGGCATATTGCCCGACACGTGAAACGCCACAGCGGGCGGTACAACCGAGTCCCATTCGACACAACTTTCGGCGGCACAGGTGCTACCAATTTGGGCTAATGCATGCGCTACCTTGTTCGAAATACGATTACATGTGATAACACTCCTGTGGGCGAACCATAGCTTTAGCTGGTACTTCAGGTCCTCGATGATAGCTGTGTAAGGCGATGCGTCGGCGCGACAAGTATCCATGGCCTCTGCAAGCAGCTGCGAGTCTGTCTCGAAAACCACTCTAGTCGTGCCCATCTCGGTTGCTGTCGTTATTGCTGCCGACAGGGCATGGAGTTCAGCTCCGAAGGCGCAAGGAACTTGCTCTTGTCTCCCAGCCCGCACAACTAAGAGCCGGCCAAGGCAGTCGCGAGCCGCGATTCCCCATCCACTGAATGAGTTGCCCGGTGTGAAGGCTCCATCCAGATTGATTTTGATGAACTCCTCCTATGGTGGCTTCCATCGGTCTGGTGCACGTCTGCGCATCACAGGAGTCAGGATCTGCTCATACTCCAGAGCATCGCATCGGGTGCGCCTCGCTATCTCCTCCGCCTGCACTGCAGGTTCCCCTTCTCTAATCATGTTCCGATTATTCCACCAGTGCCACCAGAAAGTGATGATCAGAATCCTTTTCTTTTCATCTAGTCCCCAGAGAGACTCCAGCATTGCATGCACGCCCTCAAACGCTTCGAGCCGACACCGTTCCTGTTCCAGGCCGAGATGCCTCCAGACTTTTTTGGCGGCCTTGCACTTGATGAATAGATGGCCATCGTCCTCCTCCCCTCTGCCACACACGAAACAAGTCACGGAGTCTAGCGTCATGCCTCGTCGCGCCAAATTTGTGCATAGGGCTAGGGATTCGTGTCGGAGTCGCCACACAAACATCTAAAGTTTTGCGGGGCATGGTAGTTTCCAAATTCGCTTCCAGGATTGATTTGGGCATACATCAAGTCGACCTGCTCCCGTTTCGCTTGAACCTGGTGAACCACCGCGTTGTTGTTTGTTCAGTTGAGCCAATAACTTGTAAGCGCTCTTGACGGAATGTGCCCCTTTGGAATCAAAGTGCCAAGCGATAAAATCGTGCACTTCCTCCCGTAACGGTATCTGCAGTATGTAGCGGCATCATCCGCATAGAAAGTTTCCCGCACCAGCTGCTCGTCCCAGCCTCCTGTGATTGGGCACAACAGTTCATGCACATGGGTTAACAGGCTAGCACCCCTTGGCGTTATAATTCGCCGCGACCATGGTCAAGGGAACCATGGATCCCGCCAGATGTTTATGCTTGTGCCATCCCCGACCCGCCATATATAGCCTCGATACCTTGGAGAATACTGCGCCATGAGTTTGAAATGCCGTCATGAGCCACTGCCTCTAATGCTGAACAGGAGGGGAAGTATCGGGCTTTAAGGATTCGGGCACATAGGCTGTCCGGGTTCTGAATGATTCTCCACCCCTGTCGGGATAGCATCGCCAAATTGAAGGTATGCATATCCCTGAATCCAAGTCCCCCCATAGCTTTGGGGAGAGTAAGTTACTCCCAGCTCAGCCAGTGCTACGAGTTGTGCTTATCCTGCTGACTCCACCAAAATTTCCCAAGCAAGGCATTCAGCTCCGCACAAAAGGACTTAGTCAGGTCAAAGCATGACATTGCGTATGTAGGAATAGCCTGTCCAACCGCTTTCACCAGGACTTCCTTGCTTTCCTTGGCAAGTAATTTCTCCTGCCACCCATATACCCGTCCACACATGTTCCGTTTAAGATATCTGAATGCTTGCTTCCTTGATCGCCCCACATGGACAGGCAGGCCCAGGTATTTTTCGTTCCAGTCCTCGCTAAGTATCGCCAGCGCACCCTTCACAGAGGTTCTGTCCTGATCTTTAGTGTTGGGGCTGAACATAATAGCCGACTTCTCTGTGTTGATACACTGCCCCGAGCATGCTTCGTATAGCTGCAGAATGTTGTGTAGGGCTGCTGCTTCCTGCTGTTGTGCTCGCATCAGTAGCATGGAATCATCGGCGAACAACAGGTGTGAGACGCATGGGGCCCTTGGGCAGATCTTCACACCGTGGAGAACGCCTTGTTCCTCCGCATGCGTAGTAATGTCGATAGCCCTTCTGCACAGATGACAAAGAGGTAAGGGGAGAGGGGGTCCCCCTGCCTAAGGCCACGCGATGGACAAAACTGATGTGTGAAAGTGCCATTTACCTTAACCTGATAGCGCACGGTGGTAACACATTTCATAACTAGCTCAATCCAGCCTCTGCTAAACCCCAGCTTACCAAGCATGGCCTCCAAAAAGCTCCACTCCACTCGGTCATATGCCTTGCTCATATCAGCTTTCACTGTCGCCACCCCACTATTTCCACTCCTCTTGTTCATAAGACAGTGGGAAATCTCATAGGCTATCAGCACATTGTCAGTGATCAGCCTCCCGGGAACGAATGCACTTTGGTTCTCGGAGATCACCTCTAGGAGTACAATCTTAAGCCTGTTAGCAATGACCTTGGAGACAAGCTTGTACATAACATTGCAGAGACTGATTGGCCGCAGATCCTTGATCCTCCTCGGGTTTTTGACTTTAGGGATAAGCACAATCGTGGTATTGTTCCAGCCCTCCGGGAAGTCACCTCCATTCAGAACCTTAAGAACTTCCTGTACAACGTGATCACCCATGAAGTGCCAATGTCGCTTGAAAACAATCGCCAGCATACCATCCGGTCCCGGTGCTTTGAGGTCACCAATATGATCCAGTGCGGCCTTCACCTCCTCCCTGGTGTAGTCAGCCATAAGCACATTGTTCATAGCGGTAGATACTCGAGGATTCACCTTCTGTATCAGCTCGGTAAGGCGATGTGGATTGGCTGTGGTGAATAGTCCCTGGAAAAAAGAGCATACATAGTTAGTTAAGGCTGGTCCCTCCTCCACCACCGAGCCATCCTCTCTACAAATCTCCTTCAGTTTATTTGCTCTCTTCCTCGCCGATGCTACTGATTGCAAGTATTTGATGTTCTTATTCCCACCCCTCAACCACCACATATGAGCATGTTGTTTCAGCTTAGTGTATTTCTTCTCTTTTAGGGACGCCAGAGCAATTCGCAGGCAAGCTTCCTCCTTCACCTTCGCTTCAGAGGTCGGAGCTTTCATACATATGTCTAACTTGGATCGAGTTTCCTTGATTCTCCCCTCTAGCTCCCCTACAACTTCTCTACTCCACTTGGTCATGTCTCCCGCCACACTCCCTAGGGCACCGGCGACACCCCTTCTCTCCTCATGGAATCCCCTATCCCAGGCTTTCTTGATGACCTCCTCACATCCATCCTCCTGCAGCCACCTTGCTTCAAAGCAAAAATTATGGTCGCTCCTTCTCCAACCACGGTCCGCACACTCCATGTAGACTATAATGGGGCGATGATCCGAGTGTCTTGGGTCCCCATTTCACACCACTGAATGTGGAAACACCGCACACCAGTCATTGTTCGCAGTGGCACGATCGAGTCTCTCACAAATGTATGAAGAAGCTTGCCGGCTATGGTTCCTCCAGGTATACATGTCCCCTTCAAAACCAATATCCCGCAGCTCACAAAAGTCGAGAGCATCCCGGAAGTCATTCATGTGGCGTTGTGGGTGTTCTGCTCCACCTCTCTTTTTGTTGCTTGCTAGGATCTCGTTGAAGTCGCCAAAACATAACCACGGGCGCCCACTCTGGTGTTGTTGTTTTAGTATACGCATCATCTTCCATGTTTCCTTCTTCCTTTCTGTTGCCGACTCTCCATAGATCCCAGTTAGTCGCCACACAAGCCCCTCCTCATTAACCACATCCGCATCGACGTGCCTTCACCCATAGGACCGTAGGGAGACGTCCAAATCCTTCCTCCAGAATAGAGCCACTCCCCTCCCACTACTTTCATCCTTCCACGCTACCATGTTAGCAAGCCCCAGCCACCACCGGAACCTACCCAACTGCTTTTCCTTCATCCTTGTTTCGCACAGGAACATGATGTCTGGGTCTTCCACTCTCCTCAGCTCGAGAAGAGATTGAACTGCGGGGCCATTCCCCAAACCCCGGCAGTTCCAGCTTATGAGTTTCATTGTGCCCGGCGAGGCTGCTCTTGCAACCCGGCCGATTTAGAAAGAGAATGTTCACTCTCCGAGGTAGTGGCCCCCGCCACTTGGATATGCTCCGTTCCCTGGTCCAACGTCCCCTTCCCGCGGCTCTTCTTTGTGACAGTTGTTTCATCCGCCTCGATCTCTGTTCCCCCTCGCTTCCCTAAGCATACCTCCAATCGCTCCTGGTTCCCCTGTCCTTTCGCCCGTTCCCTGCGTTTAAATCTCTTCCCTGCTCCTCCCTGAGTCTTTGACACAACTGCTTCCCCGCCACCAGCTAGTACTCCTTCGTGTACTTGTGCATTGCCCAGCACTCCCCCGCCCCCTTCCACCTGATTACCTTCGATCCTCCTCCCTCCCTCCTCTTCTGTCAAAGCATCATTGACATCCATATCTACCCGTCCAGAGCATACCTGATCAGCGGGAGTGCCCTGAAACGGAAGATGCTTAGCCACCTTGTTAGCAATCTGATCCTTCCCCCGTTCCGCATCGATCTTCAGCGGGCTAGTCACCTCATTTTCCTCCTACCTCGTATCTTTGTCACTGCTGGTATTGGTTGTATCCTCCTTCTTCCATGATGCCGCGTTACTACCTGACCCTCTTGACCCTTTTCCCCACCTGATGGTCCTTCTCCTCTCCTGGCTTCCCTCACTTCCACTTATGCTCCTACTATTCCGTCCTCTTCCATACACGCCCCCATCCGTTTTCCTATGGTACACCTCCACCCGCAGCCATGGACCAAACAGAGGCACTTCCCCTCTCAATGGTTTAGTGAGACAGTCTTTCTCTCCATGCCCTATCACACCACAGGTATAGCAGAAATCTGGCATATGCTCGTACTCGAACCTGCACCAAAGCACCCCCTTCTTTCTCTTCTGACCTGTCTCCTCTTCCTCAGCATCCTCCATCCCTGACTTCTTCCGATCCTTCTGTTCACGCTGTAGGACAAAACCTCGCATGAGTGGTATCGTAATGTTCAGCTTAACCTTTACGCGAAGGTATTTCCCCACAGCCATACCATCAGGTCCAACATCAACTTCCACTAGCTCATGAAAATCAGCCCCAATGCGCTCACCGGTATCCCTATTCATCTGGCCAAGAGGGAGGCCAAAGACTCGGATCCACATTGGGATTAGTTTGAACTCATATTCATCTACCGTCTTCTCCGGATCGAACTCCTCCATCACCAGCAGTTCCTTGTCAAACCACCAAGGTCCCTCTTGCACGGCTCTCCTCCAGCCGGCAGCTTGTCGGAACGTGAACAGGAAGACGTTTGTAACATCCTAAATTTTGGAATGTTAAAATAATTATTAGATTGTTTGTTTGATTGCTTGAGTGATTGAAATTTGTGTGAAATTTGAAACTTTTCAAAAACTTTTGAATGAGAGGGAATAAAATGACTTTCCCCATCTCCTATGAATTCAAATTCAATCTTTTAAAAGTGAGAGAAGATGACATGACTTCTTCAACTATAAAGAATTTGAATGGAGCTGGCATTTGAATTTCCTTCGATTTTAATTTGCAAATTCTATTTTCCCTCCACTCAAGAAATGTCGGGGAATAATATTCTGTCAAACACAAAAGAGAGGAGGAACATGACCCTCCAAAGCCAGGGGCATTTGTTGAAGTATTTTGAGCCAATGAAACAAAAATTTAATTTGAGAAAATAATTGCAAAAAGAAATAATGCTTTTAGGGATTTTTTGGAAAAACATTTTTTTAAGTTTTTATTTTGGTCGTGGAAAAATGCCCATCATTTAGATTTTATTTTTCTGATAATTTTAGTATATAGAAACTCTATATTCCGAATTGATTTGATTTCCCTTTTATCGTTTTAGTTTCCTAGTTTTGAAAAAGGAAAGAAATCGTGTTTAAATGGAAATAAACGGTGATCCATTAAGACCTTTCCAAAAACTGGCCCAACAAGATCTTCTTCTTCCTCTATCTCCTTCCTCACGTGCACAGGACCTTCCTTAGCCATGAACAGAGAAATCCTCACCTCCGGGATTCGCGAGCTATACTTCCTCCCGGCGCCTCCCGTCACCACTACAAGAACGCCCCATCTCTCCTCTTTCCATTCCCCTAGAGAAATCCTCTTCTCCCTGCCCGTAGCCATCTCGCCACCATCTCCACCTTCCCTGCCATAACCGAGCTCTGCAGGAGCTACACCCCGTCGCCCCCCTGCAGGTCCCTCCCCTCCCTGCCGAGCCCTCCCTACCTCGCCGCCACGTCCCCACCACCGCTCCACCGCACCCCCTCGCCCTGCGGCCTCGTCGGAGCTGCGGCCTCCTCCACATCGCCCCGACCAGGAAGCCCCTGCTCCTCCCGTCGCCCCCCCCTGCACCCCTCTCCATCTCCCCCTCGCCTCCCCCCTGGAGCCTCGCCGCCACTCCCCTACGCCGCCCGCACCCCCCGCCGGCGACCCCACCCCGCCGGAGTTGCACCCCCTCGCCGGAGAAGGCTTCCAGCCCCTGCCAGTCACGGTAAGCCTCCTTCTCCTCATCCTGTTTTTTTTTCTTTTTGGTTTGCCTATTAGATCAAGATCTACGGTGTAGATTACAAGGGGCATACCCTTTCGGTTTTTCTTAAAGAACCGGTTCACCAGTTAAGTGAACCGAATCGTTTTTCCTACATAGGGGCCGTTCGTTAGTTAGTTTTAGGAGTGCACGGATACGGCCAATCAGATCGTGCCACGTCATCAGATTTTGTTTTCTGTTTTAAATCTGTGACAGAATTAGTTCCAATTTTGTTTAGCCCATAACTTTTGATCCACAACTCCAATAGAGTTTATTCTTCTTCCCGTAGATCACAATTTTTCTGTAGTTTTTAAAAACATATAATTTGTCTATGTTTGAAATTTTCAAATTTGAATTAGATCAGATTTAGTTTAAACCTTGTTTTGCTTATTCCAGGAGTTTAAAAATATATTTTAATTTGATTCCTTTTGCTACTGATCACTAGTGATCTTATTTATCAGTGGTAGAAATTTCAGATTTGTTTGAGTATTTTAGCTCATGGTTTCTTGTGAAACAATCTCTGTTTCACCTCTTTTAGGATTGTGACTAATTTACTTTTAAATTATTTTCTATTATATTTCAGGAATATTATGTTTTGTTTCTGTTAGTTAAACAGTAGGTTTGCAACAAGTTTTGATTTTATTTTTATTTGTTATCATGAAATCAATTCTAGTTCCCTGATAACTTACAATTGGTTTCTCCACTGTTTCAAATCCCGTTTGGAAATACTTTGAAAAAGTTTTGTGAAAAAAATACTTTATTCTATCTTAAGTAAATTTATATCTTAGTTCCCTGTTATTATTTTCCGTTGGACGAAAACTATTTAGTGTTTGATGTAGTAGAAGACTCCCTAGTCTTATTTGAAGTTTCCTTCAAATTCCTATTTCGCTCTCTCTTTTGTTTTGATTGTTAGAATGATTGCTAGTATGAGTGCTTATGTGAATGATATGTTTGTTATATAGATTTCATCGGAGAGTGACAAGTAGTCTATCAAGTTATTTCTCGAGAAATTCTTCTTCATCAACCTCACCAGGAAAGTCACTTTGATCATACTATCACCTATGTTTTATGCATCGCAGTTCTACCATCCTATGCCCAATTGCATGCTGAGTAGGTACTTGGAAATTTTAGTATAGTTTGTAGTGTCATGTGGTAGGCACCCAACAACCCCGATACTTGACCCCGGGACGACAAATTACATATTGCTATGCTTGAGTAGACGGGATTTCGGTTGAGTGCATAACACGAGTGATGCAAGGTTGATTAAATAATCAAGACCGGTTAAGACAAGATTTTCAAGACCTCGGACGCAATGCAACTCTGGGTGAAGGACGGTTGATCGGCTCCCTGGAGAACCCAGTGGATGACCCGGGATGCTGGAGAGGCCATGACATCCTGCGGAAAGCTTCACCCAGGCTCAAAGAGACGGACGGATATTTTCAAGACCCAAGGCTTACCTGCACAGCCACAAGTCATTATGGGCTCTGGCTTGGTTGGACAACGCGGCGACTCTGGACAGCGGTGCTAGCAGATGTAGAAGAACGGTAGGAATGGATGGGCACCGACAGGGATTCAGAGGGACCCGTTGAAAGACCATGTTTTGATCATCCGGTCTTCAAACACCCTGAAGTGCGAGGACATACACGGAGGCGATCAAATCTTGTGGGTAACGTGTGCAAAACTCTGCAGAGTACTCAAACCTAATCGATTAGCCGTATCCACGGTCATGGACAACTTGAGCCAAAGGAACTGAAGTTATCTGAAATTCTCAACACCATTATAAATACTTGATGAGGGTAATTATTGACAACTCGGGTACGAGAACTGGTTGGCGGAACCATCTCGTTAACAACCAACAATGTAGTAACATTTTGCTTTTAGCCCGTCTTGTTGTAGGAGAAAACTGGCTTTTCGCTAAAAACTCATAGCCCCCCCTACCATATATGCATATAGTATAGATGATTACTTTTCACCCCTCCCTTATGTGACTTGCCGGCATATTCAATATGCTGACCTACACGGCTGCAACGTCTTATGTTGCAGATATTTTTCTTCGACGAGTAAGAGTACGATTCAGGGTTACGGTCTACACTCAACTTGCCGTTGGTGTTTATTGGGACTCCACTCCCTTGACTGCTTCCGCTGAAATAATTAAGGTATATATCAGTTTTACGCTATTTACATGTGATTGCACTTTGATATATACATTGATGTATTGTGTGTGCCAGCATACTGATCCAGGGATGGCACAGATACACAGAGGCTTGACTTGTTTTGAGTCGGGTCGCTACAACGTTCGTCTCCAGTTCCTTGCACTCCAGCCCCTTGATTGGGCACCATATTCTCCCCAGGGTTTGGCCAATGATCCCTGCATGGACCGGCTTCTTCAAGAATAGCTTCCCCACCGCTTGAGGATCAACCATGCCTCCTTTCCCCGATATGCCTTTCTCTGTGTCTCCAACCTTGATCCCGCGCCGCTCCGCCGCCGACAGCTTCAGGCCGCGCATCAGCCCCTCCACATCTTCCATCCTCCTCCTCCTTACCCCCGAACTCCGAGAAACCGAAACCCTAGGGACAGGTTGTGGTGTACGACCGCGATCCCTAGCTCGCGGAAGGCTTATGGTGGTCTGGGATGGTGATGACGACCGCCGTAGTTGCAGGTGTGTGCCAGACAGGGGAGGGGATCGAGCAGCCGCGCCTACCGAAGCGAGGAAACCCTAGCCGGAGCAGGATCGCCTCAGAATCGCCCCTCCGTTAGTTACGCTAACCACCACCGTAAGGGGCGGACGACACGGCAATCTCTAAGAATCATCGACCTTACTTTGCCCCCCAAATGCTATTCGGCGCCTCCAGAGAATGTTTCTTCTGTTCGAGCGCACCCTCCCCTCGCCCCGCGCGACCCCACCAATCTTTGGCCCGGCCCATTTCACTTTTCTCTGGTTTTAAATTGCAATAAGTTATAATAACCAACCACAAACCTCACCTGGTGTGATTACATACATCTTTTGTTTTTCTTTTTTGAAATCCGCAAACTATTTATTCAAAATCAATGATTTGTTTTCCAAAATCCATGATTTTAATTTTGTGTTTTTTTTAAATTGATAACGTTTTTCGAATTTATGAACTTATTCTCAAAATTGATGATTTTTTTCAAATTCAATGAATTTTTTCAGGATTGATGTTTTTTTTTCAAATTTGTCATTCTTTTTTAAAATAGATGAACTCTTTCCAAATTGTTATAAATATTTTTTCAAAACCGATGAACTTATTCCATATTTCAGAAAAAATACATACTCGTGAACTTTTAATTGCAATCTACGGACTATTTTCAAATCTATGTTTTTCAAAAAATTTACGAAATATTTATTTGTTTACAAAATTTAAAATGGTGGACTTCGGTCAACAGCTGACTGACCACTGTAACCGATTAACTAGGTATTTTTAATGCAGAAACAAAAACCTGGCACAGTGCATGTGCATTAAAGCGACGCCGAACAAGGTAGCGTGCAGTGCGCCAGCCATGCGAGGTAACACATGAGCGACAATATGTTATCCGGCGCAGCAGGTGCTGCAGAGGTGCTCCGCCTTACCATTTTTGAAAAAGTTCTCATATATTAATTAAGGAGGCCACTATGTAGATGCGCCGCACCTATGTCTTCGGATGCGACGGCCAGTAATTATTCCTGTATCTGCACGTCTTGCAGAAGAAATGAATTTAACACTATGGCTGGCTTAGACGAGTACTTGCATGGAGAGAATCGTAGAAAGTAAAAAAAAAAAAAAGACCCACTGCATACATGCAAAGCCTAGCACAAAAACAGAAAAAAGGATACATGCATTGACAGCGCTAGCTACAAATATAAGTAGGAATGTTCAATACGTAGCCAAAAAATCCATGATGTATATGACAACTAATCAATTTGTCCTTATTAATATCTTGTTTTTGCTCGTACTACCACATTTATTGCATTTACTTGTCATATTAGTAAGTACTTACTTGTCTGATAAAAAAAACTTAAGAGTCATATTTTTAGAAATTGTGTATAAATATGACGTCTCAACATAATCAAACTGGCAATCACAAACAACTTTTTTTAGACGATTACGCGCAAAAATATGACAACTCAACATATTTAAAACCGGTGATCACAAAAATATTTTTTGGTCATCGTTTGTAAATATGACAACTCGGCATAGTTAAACTAACAAACACACAAAATAGTTTTCTGGCAAAGTTGCACTAGTGGAAAACGGGTCTTTGGCTGGACCCTTTAGTCCCGGCCTCCATCTAGGCCGGGACTAAAGGCCCGGCCACGTCGCCCCAAAATCGCAATGCCGCCCACGAGGCTTTGGTCCCGGCCCGTAAGGAACCTTTAGTCCCGGTTTGGACACAAACCGGGACTAAAGGGCTACGCAGTGTGCAGCCCGCATGTGCGCCACCTTTAGTCCCGGTTTGTGTCTCAAACCGGGACTAAAGTCCTCTGCCTATATATATTGGCCACAACCCCCCTCTCCCCTCTTCCTTGCATTTTTCTTGGATGGAAGAGTGTGGGTGTGTGCTAGCTCTCCATTTTTCTTGGATGCACTAGAGGTGTTTGTTGAAATGTGTGTTAGAGCGATGCCGCTTCAGTTCACCGAACACAACTACGATATGAGATGCTCGAGCCACGCTTAAACCTCTTCCTCTTTAATTCTACTTATTCTAAAAGGTTAGCAACTATATTTCCTCGTTTAGACCGTGCGGTACTAATTTTTAGGATCGTGATTGTATTTGATATACTGTCGTATAACGCAGATGAGCCATCCATGGATGTACGGTGATCGACGCACAGCCGCTTACAGAGAAGGCATGCGTTCTTTTCGAGATGCAGCCGATGCGAACAAGCACGTTGGTGGCTATATGTTTTGTCCATGTGTTGAATGTCGGAATGAGAAGGATTACACTTCCTCAAGAGTCATTCATTGCCACCTGCTTCGGTCCGGTTTTATGTCGGGCTATAATATTTGGACCAAGCATGGAGAAAGAGGGGTTATGATGGAAGACGACGATGAAGAAGAAGAGAACGATGATGACAACTACCGATCTATGTTCCCTGAGTATGCTGATACCGCAATGGAAGACAATGAAGAAGAAGATCAGGATGAAGAACGGGAACCAGATGAGCCCACTGATGATCTTGGCCGGGTCATTTCTGATGCACGGCGAGGTTGCGACACAGAAAAGGAGAGGTTGCAGTTCGAGCAGATGTTACAGGACCACAACAAATTGTTGTACCCAACTTGTGAAGATGGCCAGAAGAAGCTGGGTAGCACACTGAAATTGCTGAAGTGGAAGGCAGAGACCGGTGTGACTGACTCGTCATTCGAAAAGTTGCTGGTACTAATGAAGAAGATGCTTCCAAGAAAGAACGAATTGCCCTCTAGGATTAGACGTGCAGAAGATACATGCATGCCCTAATGACTGCATCCTCTACCGCGGCGAGAAGTACGAGAATGTGGATAAATGCCCGGTATGCACTGCATTGCGGTATAAGATCAGAAAAGATCACCCTGGTGATATTGAGGGCGAGCCACCCAGGAAGAGGGTTCCTGCCAAGGTGATGTGGTATGCTCCTATAATACCACGGTTGAAACGTCTGTTCAGAAATAAAGATCATGCGAAGTTGTTGCGATGGCACAAGGAAGATCGTATGAAAGACGATAAGTTGAGGCACCCCGCTGATGGTCGGCAGTGGAGAAAAATCGAGAGAGAGTTCCCGAGATTTGCAGGTGACGCAAGGAACTTATGGTTTGGTCTGAGTACAGATGGCATTAATCCTTTTGGGGAGCAGATTTGCAGTCACATCACCTGGCCCGTTACTCTATGTATCTACAACCTTCCTCCTTGGTTGTGCATGAAGCGGAAGTTCATTATGATGCCAGTGCTTATCCAAGGTCCAAAGCAACCCGGCAACGATATTGATGTGTACCTAAGGCCATTAGTTGATGAACTTTTACAGCTGTGGGCCGAACCAGGTGTACGTGTGTGGGACGAGCACAAACAAGAGGAATTTGACTTTTGAGCGTTGCTTTTCGTAACCATCAATGATTGGCCTGCTCTTAGTAACATTTCAGGACAGTCAAACAAGGGATACAATGCATGCACGCACTGTTTGGATCAGCCAAAAAGTATATATCTGGACAAATATAGGAAGAATGTGTACCCGTACAATCGTCGTTTTCTTCTGTCCAAGCATCCCTTAAAGAAAAAAGGCAAGCATTTCAATGGAAAGGCAGAACCCCGGGGGAAGCCTGTCATCCGTACTGGTGCTGAAGTATTTGATATGGTCAAAGATTTAAAAGTAATCTTTGGAAAGGGTCCTGGCAGCCAACCTGTTCCTAACGGCCCTGATAAGCGCGTACCCATGTGGAAGAAGAAATCTATATATTGGGAGCTACCCTACTGGGAAGTCCATGAGGTCCGCTCGGCAATCGACGTGATGCACCTGACGAAGAATCTCTGCGTGAATATTCTAGGCTTCCTGGGCTTGTATGGAAGTCAAAAGATACACCGGAAGCACGGGAGGACCAGGAATGTCATAAAGGAAGAGATGGCATGCATACAGGGCAGTTTCAAGGGCGTGCCAGCTACGCTCTTACTAAGGAAGAGAAGGAAATCTTCTTTGAAGTCCTTTTCAGTATCAAGGTTCCGACTGGGTTCTCGTCGAATATAAAGGGAATCGTAAATATGAAAGACAAAAAATTCCAAAACCTAAAGTCTCATAACTGCCACGTGCTTATGACGCAATTGCTTCTGGTTGCATTGAGGGGAATTCTACCGGAAAATGTTCGCCTGGCAATTGTGAAGGTATGTGCATTCCGCAATGCAATTTCTCAGAAGGTAATCGATCGAGAAAGTCTATCAGGGTTACAGATTGATGTGGTCCAATGTCTGGTCAGCTTTGAGTTGTTGTTCCCGCCATCCTTCTTCAATATAATGACACACCTCCTAGTTCACCTAGTCGAAGAGATTAGAATTCTCGGTCCTGTGTTTCTACATAATATGTTCCCCTTTGAGAGGTTCATGGGAGTCTTAAAGAAATATATTCGTAACCGTGCTAGGCCAGAAGGAAGCATCTCCAAGGGCTATGGAACAGAGGAGGTCATTGAGTTTTGTGTGGACTTTCTTCCTGACCTTAAGCCGATTGGTGTTCCTGAATCTCGGTATGAGGGTAGGCTGACAGGAAAAGGCACACTAGGAAGGAAAGCAAAAGTATGTATGGACGGGCATTCTTTCTCTCAAGCACACTACATAGTTCTACACAATTCCACCGTGGTGGCTCCGTATATCGTGAGACACAAGAATATTCTACGCTCCGAAAACCTGGGGAAGGCTGACTCTTGCATTAAAGGGGAACACGAGAAGACTTTCGGCAGTTGGTTGCAGACACATCTCATGACTGACGACACCGTTGGAGATTAGCTGTACTGTTTGGCCAGGCCACCATCTTCAACTATATGTACTTTCCAAGGATATGAGATAAATGGGAATACATTTTACACGGTTGCCCAAGATAAAAAGAGTACCAACCAAAATAGTGGTGTTCTCTTTGATGCAACAGACGAGAATGGGCATTGTTTGGAAACATATTACGGGTACATAGAGGAGATATGGAAACTTGACTATGGACCTACTTTTAAGATCCCTTTGTTTCGGTGCAAATGGGTGAAGCTGATAGGAGGCGGGGTAGTTGTAGACCAAAAGTACGGCATGACAACAATGCATCTCAACAATCTTGCGGACATGGACGAACCATTTGTCTTAGCCAATGATGTCGCTCAGGTTTTCTATATGAAGGACATGTCTACAAAAACGAGAAAAAGAAATCAGCAAAAGAAGATATCGTCCGATGAGCCAAAACGCCACATAGTTCTTTCAGGGAAAAGAAACATCGTGGAAGTAGATGACAAGACAGACATGTGAGTAGATTATAATAAGTTTTATGAAATTGCGCCCTTCAAAGTGAAAACTGACCCAAGCATCCTACTGAATGATGAAGATTCTCCATGACTACGACCCAGAAGAAAACAGAAATAATAGATAGGAATATTGGTGCAATAATGTAATAATGTATTAAACCTTTTATGTAATGCATGTATGGAATGTACTAAACCTTTTAGTTTTGAATTATTTATTCAATTTCAAACACTTTTCATTATCATAGTTTTGTCAAATTCTCAAATATGCAAAAAGAATTTTAATAAACATAGTTTTTAATTGAAAATAACAAAATAGTTAGTAGTTTGGATAGTCAAAATAATTAATTTTGAAAATAGAAAATAGTTTTGAATTATTTATTTAATTTCAAATACTTTTTCATTTTAATAGTTTTGTCAAATTCTCAAATATGCAAAAAGAATTTTAATAAACATAGTTTTTAATTGAAAATAACAAAATAGTTAATAGTTTGGATAGTCAAAATAATTAATTTTGAAAATAGAAAATAGTTTTGAATTATTTATTCAATTTCAAATACTTTTTCATTTTCATAGTTTTGTCAAATTCTCAAATATGCAAAAAGAATTTTAATAAACATAGTTTTTAATTGAAAATAACAAAATAGTTAATAGTTTGGATAGTCAAAATAATTAATTTTGAAAATAGAAAATAGTTTTGAATTATTTATTCAATTTCAAACACTTTTCATTTTCATAGTTTTGTCAAATTCTCAAATATGCAAAAATAATTTTAATAAACATAGTTTTTAATTGAAAATAACAAAATAGTTAATAGTTTGGATAGTCAAAATAATTAATTTTAAAAATAGAAAATAGTTTTGAATTATTTATTCAATTTCAAACACTTTTCATTTTCATAGTTTTGACAAATTCTCAAATATGCAAAAAGAATTTTTAATAAACATAATTTTTAATTGAAAATAAAAAATAGTTAATAGTTTGGATAGTCAAAATAATTAATTTTGAAAATAGAAAATTGTTTTGAATTATTTATTCAATTCCATACACTTTTCATTATCATAGTTTTGTCAAATTCTCAAATATGCAAAAAGAATTTTAATAAACATAGTTTTTAATTGAAAATAACAAAATAGTTAATAGTTTGGATAGTCAAAATAATTAATTTTGAAAATAGAAAATAGTTTTGAATTATTTATTCAATTTCAAACACTTTTCATTTTCATAGTTTTGTCAAATTCTCAAATATGCAAACAGATAACTATTTATATTCTCAAATATGCAAAAACAAATAAAATAAGAAAACAGAAAATAGGCCTTTAGTCCCGGCCCGTACCACGGACCGGGACTAAAGGACCGAAGCAACCCTGCGACGACATTGATGTGTACCTAAGGCCATTAGTTGATGAATTTTTGCAATTGTGGGCCCACCAGGTGTACGTGTGTGGGATGAGCACAAAGAACATGAATTTGACCTATGAGCATTGTTGTTCGTAACCATTAATGATTGGCCTGCTCTTAGTAACATTTTAGGACAATCAAACAAGGGATACAATGCATGCACGCACAGTTTAGATAAGACTAAAGGTACATATTTGGGAAAATCTAAGAAGGTTGTCTACCAGGTGTGTCGTCAATTTCTTCCGACCAATCATACCGTAAGAAAGAAAGGCAAGCATTTCAACGGTGAGGCAGATCACCGGAAGAAGCCTAACCTCCCTACTTGTGATGAGTTATTGGCTATGGTCAAGGATTTGGATCAAATAGTAATCTTTGGAAAGGGTCCTCGCGGTCAATCTGTTCCGAAAGACGACGTTACCGGACACGTGCCCATGTGGAAAAAGAAATCTTTATTTTGGGAGCTACCCTATTGGAAACACCTAGAGGTCCGGTCTTCAATCGACGTGATGCACGTGACGAAGAATCTTTGTGTGAACCTGCTAGGCTTCCTGGGAGTGTATGGAAAGACAAAAGATACAACAGAAGCACGGGAGGAGTACCAACTATGAAAGACCCATACGACAAGAAGACTGATAAAGTGCGTCAATACTTAAGCAGCTATACGCTCTTACCAAAGCAGAGAAGGAAATCTTTTTTGAATGCCTGAGCAGTATGAAGGTCCCCGCTGGCTTCTCGTCTATTATAAAGGGAATAATAAATATGGCTGAGAAAAAAATTCTAGAACCTGAAGTCTCATGATTGCCACGTGATTATGACGCAAGTGCTTCTGGTTGCATTGAGCGGCTTCTATCGGAAAATGTTCGATTACCCATTGTGAATCTATGTACATTCCTCAATGCAATATCTCACAAGGTAATCGATCGAGAACTTTATGTGATGTGTACTAATGTATTAAACTTTATGTGATGTATTAAACTTTATGTGATGTGTACTACGAAGTGCATCCAGTTTTTGCCATAACCCTCTCAACTTTTTAGCACATGCTATGTGTGTAAAATGATGATTCCATGCCAGGTTTCAACATTTTCAGAGTTCATTCGTAGTGCTTTTCAATTTCAGGGTCAACTAGCTCAACAAAAATAAGTAAATGCACGAAAAATACCAAATGAAGTAAGAAATTATTGAAAATTTGTGATGTGCCTTTGAGTGGTGCATTTTGAATACACAAAAAGTATGGAGTTTAAATAAGTTATAAAAAATGAAATCCCTTTGTAAGAGATGAGTTCTTGTTCGAAACCCTAATACTTCGAGAGAGATTGTCCGTTTTGTACACGAAGTGCATCCAGTTTTTGTCGTAGCCCTCTCAACTTTTAACACATGCTATGTGGGTGAAATGATGATAGCATGCCAATTTTTAACATTTTCAGAGTTCATTTGTAGTGCTTTTCAATTTTAGGGTCAACTAGCCCAAAAAAACAAAAGTAAATGCACGAAAAATACCAAATTAAGTCAGAAATTGTTGAAAATTTGTGATGTGCCTTTGAATGGTGCATTTTAATGTCGGGGTGGATGAAATCATGGCGGGGTTTCATGATATGGAGCTCGACATAGCTGGACCCGAAGATGAGAGGACACTCGGAGAAGTACTCGGTGAAGTCATCCTATGGGACAAGAACTACATCAAGCTTCTAGGCTCGGCCCCAAGGACAACACTGCCTCCGAGTCGTCGCAGGTCACCTACACCTCCATCACCTCCAAGCCCTCCACATGACGACGGCCAGCACAACACGAGTCCATCTCGATCACCGCCGCCGGACTTGGGTTGTCCGTCTCCGCCGCCGCCCGCTAAGGATACTAAGCGGAAGCGTGGCAGCAAAAATGCTCCGTCGATGAGTTCTAAGCGACGGAGCTCCCCAAAGCGCAAACTGTCGCCCCTCCCAAAGGTACCTCATGCTAATCTTTCTATCAGACCTTATGATCGTACCAACGAGGAAAACGCCAGGATAGCAAAGGAACATTATGATGCGCAGATGAAAATGAAGGAACCCGAGCCCTGCCCGGAATACACCGAGAAGCAAATAGCATATGCAAAATACTTCACGACCCTTCCATCACAGTATGACTTACACCATAAGCCTGATGACTATACACGCACATTGCAGAAGGAAGGGAAAAAGAGCAGATCACGTGCAAGTGCAAGTGGGAGCAAATCAAGTTCAACTACAAGCAAAAAAATATCAGACGTTCCTCAGCTTGGACAACAGGCCAAACAGTCGATCCCACCCCTCAGGGTGTTACCCGAGAATGTTCCCTCTCTGGTGCAGGGGCAAGATTTGGAATTAGCAAAGAAGTGGGCGGATGAATGGGGTATCCCGGTTAAAGATGTTCTGGCTTCCCAAGACGACAGGTTACCCAAGGTTGTGGTAGCCCCTAAGCCACAGTTTGTTATGGGAGCGCCTTTGGTCAGCAAAGATAAGTTTGATGATCTCCCAACAAATATGCGTTACTTGCATACATGGTACTTAAGTGAATCAAAGAATGGGAGAACGATGATGGTGGCGCGTGTCCCACGGGAGTACTACGGCCGCCCCGAAGAAATCCATATCGACTTTGATGAATTCTTCCAGATGTACAATGCCGACGCCCTCGACAAATCGCTTATGAGTTGCTATTGTCTGTAAGTTTTTCAATTTGTTGTCTACATATAACTTGTTTAGTTATTTCAATTTGTTGTCTACATATAAGTTGTTTAGTTATTTCAATTCATTGTCTACATATAACTTGTACTCTATTATGCAGAATGAAGATTCTGGAATGTAAAAGTAGGAACATCCTAAATATTGGGTTTATTGACCCAGATAAAATACATATAGCGACGCTAACTGATAAACCAAAGGAGACGGAGGAAAACCTCTAAGGTTTCTAACAGATCAAAATTTATGTGACCACATACTGTTTACATACAACTTCAAGTGAGGGTCTTTACTCTGTTGTGTCCATTCACTTATAAGTGTAATTGATAAGTTACTGACACACACACACACACACACACACACACACACACATATATATATATATACATGTGCAGCTACCACTGGATTCTGTTGGACATTCAAATTGATAAGGGAAGAGTTAATGCTTTCGACCCATTATCGAGACCCTTGGAACAGTTCCAAAGCTTGCAGGACATGCTCCAAGGGTAATTTCAATCATTCTTGCGCTCTATCGGTCTCTTTCGATGATTTTCCGATATATCAATTAATGAAAAACTTAGCAAATCATTTTCCTTGTCGGGCAGGGTTTGAAAGCGGTTCAAGTGCGTGACTCCCGGTATCGAGCATGAGAAGCTGACCTTTAGAGCGGCTTAGGTAAGTAGTAGTATGATATACTTCTATTTTCAATACATTTACGATGCTAGATTATTATTTTGATTATATATATTCTATTCTCGTAAAGTGCGACCAGCAGCCACGGGGGACGCATCTATGCGGATACTATGTTTGCGAGACCATTCGCACGTTTATCTCTGAGCACAAGGATTACAGATACGACGTAAGCAATGAACATTCACACCTCAATTTTTACCCGTCATTCTTCGTTATCATGATTGATATTCATATTCATCTTCTCTTCTTATATAGTACACGGCCATGAGGGAGAAGTACCTACCAGAGCAACGCGCGATTGCTGTTGCAGAGGAGCTTGCGACCTTTCTGAGGACGGAAGCTATAGATGACAAAGGACGATTTAGTGTAGCTAGGGGCCATTACTGATGTTGGTCCATGTAATCGAATAGACGGGCTCTAGTCCCGATAATTCAGATCTCCATATAATTGTATATATATGCTCGCTTGTAAGATAAGTTAATCTTATATATATATGCATAAACATGTATATTTAGAATTATATGAAAACTAATTCCCGAACACCAAACGAGGCGTCACGTTAATCTCCCGAACACCTAAACCCTAAAACCCTAAAACCCTAAAATAAACAAAATCTGTAGAAACTGTTTAGTCCCATTCCGTGTTAAGACCCGTGACTAAAGGGCCTGCCCCTGAGGGCGCTCCGAGGCGTCCACGTGGAGCACCTTTGATCCCGGCTTGGAACAGGGCCGGGACTAAAGGTTAGGCCTTTAGTCCCGCCTCTTTGGTCCCGGTTGGTGAACCGGGACTAAAGCCCCTTACGGGCCGGGACTATATGCCCTGTCCCCACTAGTGTTGTATGTAAATATGACAAGTTGATATATTTTAAATTGACAAATACAACCTATGACATGCTTTTATATCATGTATAATGAAAATGTTACAAGGCTTTTGTACGAAACAACATTCAAAAGTGACAGTCAAGTTATTTTTCTCAGGCAAGTTAGTGGTTAATAATATGGCAAGTGGGTTTAAAAATGTGGCAAGTATGAACGAAAAAATATAGCTGACGGAACATGTCGACATGGGATCTAGTTTCAAGAACTCGTCGTGAGAAAGTCAATGATAAAAACGGATCACCGATTGAATTAACCCTTTTATAGGTAAAACTTTTAAATTTGAAACATCAAAAGGAATCAGATGTTGTCCTCCTGCCGCATGTAGTCTTTGCTGCTACCTTTAGCATGCAAAACTCTCTCCCCTTCCTAATCCAACGGCTCCACACGATATGTTTAGATCGGACGGGTCGGTGCGCCCCCGCCGCACGTCAACGCAGCCGTGCGCACACTACATATTAGATTTTCCCATTAATTGATGAAAATGTTATTAGAATCATTCATGACAGCATACACCCCAGATGCGGAAAACAGTAAAAACTATTTTTATCGGACCTACTAATCGTTCTTCTGGGCTTGAGATTTTATCTTACCTAGCATTTCTTGTCACTGGTGTATACAGCTTCGGATTCCTGTTGTGGCTCATGTATGTACAACAGTTCTTATAACCAACATCATGTGTTTGTGGTTGCAGCTTTTGGTCAGGCCCCACTTTTATGTCAGCTACACTGCTAATCCTCCTCATGTTACTACAATTTTCATTCACATTTTCCATTTTGAACTGTATTTCCATTACTTTCTTAATGCTAATATTGTCGTTGTCGAGACGTAAAATCATGGTTGAATGTGCTCCTTTCCCCCTTCACTAATATGTCTATGGAAAAAAACTTATTGATAGATGGAAAAAGCATATGAAGATTGATAATAACATACTTTGCCGTATCTATTCTATCAACATGGAATTTTTGGGCCCTAAGACAGATTGTGATCCGTACCGCCATTAATTCTTCATTAAGCAATCTATCTTTATTCATGATGGACTCATTAGGCACCCTGCCCCCCATATGACACATTATTTACATATTGTAGTGTATCTTTTCTATCAACATTGAGATCCTGGGCATTTAATTCTTAGTAAGATTGTTTGTGTTGACGTACACATTCAACATTAACAAAACAATCTATCCTTATTAATGAAAGATTTATCCAACGGCCTGCCTTCCTTACTTCCCATTAGATAAGAGATATGATACACATCCTTAGCTTGTAGATGCCATATATACTTCCTCTTCCCGTGTCAAGTGTTCCACTCACATACAACTCTACTCCTGGCTCAAACAAGATGTTACATTTCCTCTTGTGTTCTTGGCTTACCAGTTATTCTATCCTAAGAATGGGAGGTGTAAGGAAGTCCCGAGCGAACTATCTCATCCCCGACCGAACAAATGTGCTAAGGTACACAAGACCATTGCACAAGCCCAGCCGCCATCTATATACGACTTGACGCACATCATTAACTCGTCGATGATTGTTTCCTGGGCATTGCCCTGGTCGTTATTGTCGACATTGAGGCACACTTTCCTATGTGGAAGGACTGAAGCAGATGGGGCTTCAGTTTCTGTAGCTGTAGAGGTCGGTACTACTAGTTATAAGGGTAGAGTACGAACGCTTACCAAGAGAAGCTTAGTGAATGTAGAGAAAATGTAGCAATTACTAGTATCCTGATGCTAAATAAGGGTGTTTGTTCCTACCATTCAGGCTGATTGATCTTTATACATGGACTTGCGGTCTACTGTGTAAGACAAGGTGTCTTTGTGCGATGTGTGTCTGGGATGGCGTAAGAAGAGCACATCACATGTTTCAGCTACACCTATTCCACACTGGCACACATCAGCGTTTCAATGATCTTTTTGTCTTGATTTATACATCGATTTCCTCGTCTAGTAATATGGATAGTTATAGGAATGCTGTCTCCCTCACGTTTGAGAGGATGCCAGTGGCATGTTCATCCTGACAAGACCACGTCTAGCATGCTGCTTTCTTTTCCTTTTTTGAGTGATCTACGGCCGGCAAACACTCAGCCTGGACCATTTTAATAGGGTTTAAAGAAAATTCAGACTTAATTAAACAAGAGAAAGAGGTATGAGACAAGAAACAAACGAAAAAGTCGCAATCCCAGATATAGTCGGGGTGGCATCATGCCCCAGTCAAAAGTGGATTCCTTGTGATCTTCTTTTTTACATTTGTTTGACAAGAGGAGATAATTAATCGTTAGCAGTTTTCTGAATGGCGAAGGGAACAGATTCATCGCCGTCTCGGAACACTTTAGAATTGCACATTTTCAAGATGATCCAAAGCCACATGAGCATAACCATTTTTTTCTTTGAACTTTCAATTTTCTTTTCGAGCCGATTGTAATAACGTTCTGTCATCGTGTAAAATTCCACAATTAAATCAGTCTTCACGTTGAGAAGTGAAAAGAGAAACAATCTGCCCTAGTCTCTTAGAGAATAATATCTCACATGAATAGCGAAAATGCATTTTGGCTCCCGGGAACATATGCTCCTGGGGCAAAAAAAAATCAAGATGAAAAAAAAATCTTGACAAAATTTATTTGTGTACTTAGTCACATTCAAACGCTACCTGCAAATTTTGAGGCAAAAAAGGTAAAACATTTTGGCTTATGGAAAAAAAAATTGAACACCAAAAGTTACCCCAAAATGTCATCCCAAATTTATTTTTTTGGCCGACGAAACACCGCTGCTGCTTGTCGCACGGAAATTGTCATGCATGTTTGCGACACTAATACAATCATCTACAAAAAATTCATATTTTCTTAAAAACATTTAGTATTGTTTTTCGCGTTATTGTTCATCCGGGAGCATATGCTTCCGGGAGCCAAAACACCGCCCCCAATAGCGGAAATGCATTTTGGCTCCCAATGAATAGTAGTTCTTTTACTCATAACTTATGGCAAAAAATAAACTGCATTTATGTCTTCTTAACTTGCGTATGCAATCTGCATTTGGAGTTTTTGCTGCATGATGTAACCTTTCAACATTCATGGGGGCACGTTGGTCCCAGCTGATGATATATCCATATGTTTGCTCTAGTTTTCAAAATAGTATGACAAATTGCACAAAGACAAAACATTGTGCCCTATGCAGCTCAGCGGCTGTGCCTCCTTTTTTCGTTCTTTTAAATGGAAAGGACCATAATTGTTGGATGTTTTATTTCACTTTCCAGACTCTTCTCCACAATGTGCTAGATGAAGTCGGTGATTGACATACGTCCTACACATCATCGGAGGGGTTTTCGTGCTCGTCTACATTAATTCTGTGGTAGCGTCTGCCCATGAGGGAGCAATAAACCGCATCAAAGTATTAGAGCATCTCTAGTAGATCCCGCATTTTTACGAAAACTGTATAATAACCGCCATTTTGCCGTTTCAGGCCGAAAACGCTCGCAGAGCAAATCCCGCAAAAGTGACCGGTCTGCAAAAAAATTTGAGGGGTGCGGCAGTTTTCGCCCGCGGAACTGTGAAAACAAGGTTTCGTGACGCGACCCAGGGGTGTCCTGCATTGCGCGGAAATACATGGCGGGAGGGACATTTCAGCGCGCGGGTTGCTTCTCTTCCCTTTTCCCTTCCAGCCACCACAATCGTCCTCACCGTCGCCGCCCTAGATTCTGTTGGGGAACGTCGCACGGGAAACAAAAAATTTCCGACGCGCACGAAGACCTATCATGGTGATGTCCATCTACGAGAGGGGATGTGTGATCTACGTACCCTTGTAGACCGTACAGCAGAAGCTTTAGTGAACGCGGTTGATGTAGTGGAACGTCCTCACGTCCCTCGATCCGCCCCGCGAACCGTCCCGCGATCAGTCCCACGATCTAGTGCCGAACGGACGGCACCTCCGCGTTCAGCACACGTACAGCTCGACGATGATCTCGGCCTTCTTGATCCAGCAAGAGAGACAGAGAGGTAGAAGAGTTCTCCGGCAACATGACGGCGCTCCGGAGGTTGGTGGTGATCTTATCTCAGCAGGGCTCCGCCCGAGCTCCGCAGAAACGCGATCTAGAGGAAAAACCGTGGAGGTATGTGGTCGGGCTGCCGTGGAAAAGTCGTCTCAAATCAGCCCTAAAACCTCCGTATATATAGGGGGGAGAGGGGGAGCCTTGCCTTGGGGTCCAAGGACCCTCAAGGGCTTCGGCCCAACCAAGGGGGGCAATCCTCCCCTTCCAAACCGAGTCCAACTAGGTTTGGAAGGAGGAGTCCTTCCCCCTTTTTCCACCTCCTCTTTTTTTTCTCTTTGATTTTCTTCCTATGGCGCATAGGGCCTTCTTGGGCTGTCTCACCAGCCCACTAAGGGCTGGTGCGCCACCCCCAAGGCCTATGGGCTTCCCCGGGGTGGGTTGCCCCCCCTCCCCCGGTGAACTCCCGGAACCCATTCGTCATTCCCGGTACATTCCCGGTAACTCCGAAAACCTTCCGGTAATCAAATGAGGTCGTCCTATATATCAATCTTCGTTTTCGGACCATTCCGGAAACCCTCGTGACATCGGTGATCTCATCCGGGACTCCGAACAACATTCGGTAACCAACCATATAACTCAAATACGCATAAAACAACGTCGAACCTTAAGTGTGCAGACCCTGCGGGTTCGAGAACTATGTAGACATGACCCGAGAGACTCCTCGGTCAATATCCAATAGCGGGACCTGGATGCCCATATTGGATCCTACATATTCTACGAAGATCTTATCGTTTGAACCTCAGTGCCCAGGATTCATATAATCCCGTATGTCATTCCCTTTGTCCTTCGGTATGTTACTTGCCCGAGATTCGATCATCAGTATCTGCATACCTATTTCAATCTCGTTTACCGACAAGTCTCTTTACTCGTTCCGTAATACAAGATCCCGCAACTTACACTAAGTCACATTGCTTGCAAGGCTTGTGTGTGATGTTGTATTACCGAGTGGGCCCCGAGATACCTCTCCGTCACACGGAGTGACAAATCACAGTCTCGATCCATACTAACTCAACGAACACCTTCAGATATATCTATAGAGCATCTTTATAGTCACCCAGTTACGTTGCGACGTTTGATACACACAAAGTATTCCTCCGGTGTCAGTGAGTTATATGATCTAATGGTCATAGGAACAAATACTTGACACGCAGAAAACAGTAGCAACAAAATGACACGATCAACATGCTACGTCTATTAGTTTGGGTCTAGTACATCACGTGATTCTCCTAATGACGTGATCCAGTTATCAAGCAACAACACCTTGTTTATAATCAGAAGACACTGACTATCTTTGATTAACTGCCTAGCCAACTAGAGGCTTGCTAGGGACAGTGTTTTGTCTATGTATCCACACATGTATATAAGTCTACATTCAATACAATTATAGCATGGATAATAAACGATTATCTTGATACATGAATTATAATAATAACTATATTTATTATTGCCTCTAGGGCATAATTCCAACAGTCTCCCACTTGCACTAGAGTCAATAATCTAGCCCTCACATCATCATGCGAATTACATTGTAATAAATCTAACACCCATACAGTTCTGGTGTTGATCATGCTTTGCCCGTGAAAGAGGTTTAGTCAGCGGGTCTGCTACATTCTGATCCGTGTGCACTTTGCATATATTTACGTCCTCCCCTTCGACGTAGTCGCAGATGAGGTTGAAGCATCGTTTGATGTGTCTGGACTTCTTGTGAAACCGTGGTTCCTTTGCTAAGGCAATGGCACCCGTGTTGTCACAGAACAAGGTTATTGGATTCAGTGCACTTGGCACCACTCCAAGATCCGTCATGAACTGCTTCACCCAGACACCCTCCTTAGCCGCCTCCGAGGCAGCCATGTACTTCGCTTCACATGTAGAATCTGCTACGACGCTTTGCTTGGAACTGCACCAGCTTACCGCACCCCCATTAAGAATAAATACGTATCCGGTCTGCGACTTAGAGTCGTCCGGATCTGTGTCAAATCTTGCATCGACGTAACCCTTTACGGCGAGCTCTTCGTCACCTCCATACACGAGAAACATCTCCTTAGTCCTTTTCAGGTACTTTAGGATATTCTTGACCGTCGTCCAGTGATCCACTCCTGGATTACTCTGGAACCTGCCTGCCATACTTATGGCCAGGCTGACGTCCGGTCTAGTGCACAACATTGCATACATGATAGAATCTATGGCTGAAGCATAGGGGACGGTGCTCATATGCTCTCTATCCTCATCAGTTGCTGGGCACTGAGTCTTACTCAATCTCGTACCTTGTAAAACTGGCAAGAACCCTTTCTTGGACTGTTCCATTTTGAACCTCTTCAAAACTTTATCAAGGTATGTGCTTTGTGAAAGTCCTATCAGGCGTTTTGATCTATTCCTGTAGATCTTAATGCCTAGAATATAAGCAGCTTCTCCTAGGTCCTTCATAGAGAAACTTTTATTCAAGTAATCCTTTATGCTCTCCAAAAACTCTACGTTGTTTCCAATCAGCAATATGTCATCCACATATAATATTAGAAACGCCACAGAGCTCCCACTCACTTTCTTGTAAATACAAGATTCTCCAACCACTTGTATAAACCCAAATGCTTTGATCACCTCATCAAAGCGTTTGTTCCAACTCCGAGATGCTTGCACCAGTCCATAAATGGATCGCTGGAGCTTGCACACCTTGTTAGCATTCTTAGGATCGACAAAACCTTCGGGTTGCATCATATACAACTCTTCCTTAAGGAAACCGTTAAGGAACGCCGTTTTGATATCCATCTGCCAGATTTCATAATCGAAAAATGCAGCTATTGCTAACATGATTCTGACGGACTTAAGCATCGCTACGGGTGAGAATGTCTCATCGTAGTCAACTCCATGAACTTGTGAAAAACCCTTTGCCACAAGTCGAGCTTTATAAACGGTCACATTGCCGGCAGCGTCCGTCTTCCTCTTAAAGATCCATTTGTTCTGAATAGCCTTGCGCCCCTCAGGTAGTACTTCCAAAGTCCACACTTTGTGCTCATACATGGATCCTATCTCGGACTTCATGGCTTCTAGCCATTTGTTGGAATCTGGGCCCACCATTGCTTCTTCATAATTTGCAGGTTCATTGTTGTCTGACAACATGATTGACAAGACGGGATTACCGTACCACTCTGGAGCAGCACGTGGTCTCGTCGACCTGCGTGGTTCGACAGAAACTTGAACCGGAGTTTCATGATCATCATCATTAACTTCCTCCTCAACCGGCGTCGCAACGATAGAGGTTTCCCCTTGCCTTGCGCCACCATCCAGAGGGATGAGAGGTTCGACAACCTCATCAAGTTCTATCTTCCTCCCACTTAATTCTCTCGAGAGAAACTCCTTCTCGAGAAAAGCTCCGTTTTTCGCAACAAACACTTTGCCCTCGGATTTGAGATAGAAGGTGTACCCAACTGTCTCTTTTGGGTAACCTATGAAGATGCACTTTTCCACTTTGGGTTCCAGCTTCTCAGGTTGAAGCTTTTTGACATAAGCATCACATCCCCAAACTTTAAGAAATGACAACTTTGGCCTTTTGCCATACCACAGTTCGTATGGTGTCATCTCAACGGATTTTGATGGTGCCCTATTTAAAGTGAATGCAACTGTTTCTAATGCATAACCCCAAAACGATAACGGCAAATCGGTAAGAGACATCATAGATCGCACCATCTCTAATAAAGTACGATTACGACGTTCGGACACACCATTACGCTGTGGTGTTCCAGGCGGTGTCAATTGTGAAACAATTCCACATTGTCTTAAGTGAGCACCAAACTCGAAGCTCAGATATTCACCCCCACGATCAGACCGTAGGAATTTGGTCTTCTTGTTACGATGACTTTCAACTTTACTCTGAAATTGCTTGAACTTTTCAAATGTTTCAGACTTGTGCTTCATTAAGTAGACATAACCATATCTACTCAAATCGTCAGTGAAGGTGAGAAAATAACGATATCCGCCGCGTGCCTCTACGCTCATCGGACCACACACATCGGTATGTATGATTTCCAGCAAGTCACTTGCATGCTCCATTGTTCCGGAGAACGGAGTTTTAGTCATCTTGCCCATGAGGCATGGTTCACACGTGTCAAGTGAATCAAAGTCAAGTGACTCCAAAAGTCCATCGACATGGTGTTTCTTCATGCGCTTTACACCAATATGACCTAAGCGGCAGTGCCACAAAAATATGGCGCTATCATTGTTAACTCTAACTCTTTTGGTCTCAGTGTTATGTATGTGTGTATCGCTATCAAGATTCAATATGAACAATCCTCTCACATTGGGTGCATGACCATAAAAGATGTTACTCATAGAAATAGAACAACCATTATTCTCTGACTTAAAAGAGTAACCGTCTCGCAATAAACAAGATCCAGATATAATGTTCATGCTCAACGGAGGCACTAAATAACAATGATTCAAGTTCATAACTAATCCTGATGGTAACTGAAGTGAAACTGTGCCGACGGCGATTGCATCAACCTTGGAACCATTTCCTACGCGCATCGTCACTTCATCTTTCGCCAGCTTTCGTCTATTCCGCAGTTCCTCTTTCGAGTTGCAAATATGAGCAACGGAACTGGTATCGAATACCCATGCACTACTACGAGAGCCGGTTAAGTACACATCAATAACATGTATATCAAATATACCTGATTTTTCTTTGGCCGCCTTCTTATCTGCCAGATACTTGTAGCAATTGCGCTTCCAGTGACCCATACCCTTGCAATCGTAACACTCTGTTTCAGGCTTAGGTCCAGCTTTGGGTTTCTTCGTCGGATTGGCAATAGGCTTGCCGCTCTTCTTTGAATTACCCTTCTTGCCTTTGTCGTTTCTCTTGAAACTAGTGGTCTTATTCACCATCAACACTTGATGCTCTTTACGGAGTTCAGACTCTGCGACTTTCAGCATCGCAAAGAACTCGCCGGGAGACTTGTTCATCCCTTGCATGTTGTAGTTCAACACAAAGCCTTTATAGCTTGGCGGCAGTGATTGAAGGATTCTGTCAGTGATAGCTTCTTGCGGGAGTTCAATCCCCAGCTCAACTAGACGGTTTGAGTACCCAGACATTTTGAGCACATGTTCACTGACAGACGAGTTCTCCTCCATCTTGCAAGCATAGAATTTATCAGAGGTCTCATACCTCTCGATCCGGGCGTTCTTCTGAAAGATAAACTTCAACTCATGGAACATCTCAAATGCTCCATGACGCTCAAAGCGACGTTGAAGTCCCGGTTCTAAGCCATACAAGACTGCACATTGAACTACTGAGTAGTCCTTACGTGCTAACCAAGCGTTCTTAACATCCTGATCAGCCGTAGCGGGTGGTTCATCTCCTAGCGCAGCATTATGAACATAATCCTTCTTCCCAGCTTGTAAGATTAGCTTAAGATTACGAGCCCAATCTACAAAGTTGCTTCCATCATCTTTCAACTTAGCTTTCTCTAGGAACGTATTAAAATTCAGGGTGACTATCGCGTGAGCCATAATCTACAACACAAATATATTCAAAGTGGACTTAGACTATGTTCAAGATAATTAGAGTTTAACTTAATCAAATTACTCGCTAAACTCCCACTCAAAAAGTACATCTCTCTAGTCATTTGAGTGGTTCATGATCCACTTACACTAGCTCAAGTCCGATCATCACGTGAGTTGAGCATAGTTTCAGTGGTAAGCATCCCCATGCTAATCATATCATCTATATGATTCATGATCGACCTTTCGGTCTCATGTGTTCCGAGGCCATGTCTGCACATGCTAGGCTCGTCAAGCTTAACCCGAGTGTTCCGCGTGCACAACTGTTTTGCACCCGTTGCATGTGAACGTTGAGTCTATCACACCCGATCATCACGTGGTGTCTCGAAACGACGAACTGTAGCAACGGTGCACAGTCGGGGAGAACACAATTTCGTCTTGAAATTTCAGTGAGAGATCACCTCATAATGCTACCGTCGTTCTAAGCAAAATAAGGTGCATAAAAGGATTAACATCACATGCAATTCATAAGTGACATGATATGGCCATCATCACGTGCTCCTTGATCTCCATCACCAAGCATCGGCACGATCTTCTTGTCACCGGCGCCACACCATGATCTCCATCAACATGTCGCCATCGGGGTTGTCGTGCTACTCATGCTATTACTACTAATGCTAAATCCTAGCAAAATAGTAAACGCATCTACAAGCACAAACGTTAGTATAAAGACAACCCTATGGCTCCTGCCGGTTGCCGTACCATCGACGTGTAAGTCGATATTATCTATTACAACATGATCATCTCATACATCCAATATATCACATCACATCACAAGCATACCCTGCAAAAACAAGTTAGACGTCCTCTAATTTTGTTGTTGCATGTTTTACGTGGTGACCATGGGTATCTAGTAGGATCGCATCTTACTTACGCAAACACCACAACGGAGATATATGAGTTGCTATTTAACCTCATCCAAGGACCTCCTCGGTCAAATCTGATTCAACTAAAGTTGGAGAAACTGACACCCGCCAGTCATCTTTGAGCAACGGAGTTACTCGTAGCGATGAAACCAGTCTCTCGTAAGCGTACGAGTAATGTCGGTCCGAGCCGCTTCGATCCAACAATACCGCGAAATCAAGAAAAGACTAAGGAGGGTAGCAAAACGCACATCACCGCCCACAAAAACTTTTGTGTTCAACTCGAGAAGACATCTACGCATGAACCTAGCTCATGATGCCACTGTTGGGGAACGTCGCACGGGAAACAAAAATTTTCCTACGCGCACGAAGACCTATCCTGGTGATGTCCATCTACGAGAGGGGATGTGTGATCTACGTACCCTTGTAGACCGTACAGCAAACGCGTTAGTGAACGCGGTTGATGTAGTGGAACGTCCTCACGTCCCTCGATCCGCCCCGCGAACCGCCCCGCGATCAGTCCCATGATCTAGTGCCGAACGGACGGCACCTCCGCGTTCAGCACACGTACAACTCGACGATGATCTCGGCCTTCTCCATCCAGCAAGAAGAGTTCTCCGGCAGCGTGACGGCGCTCCGGAGTTGGTGGTGATCTTATCTCAGCAGGGCTCCGCCCGAGCTCCGCAGAAACGCGATCTAGAGGAAAAACCGTGGAGGTATGTGGTCGGGCTGCCGTGGAAAAGTCGTCTCAAATCAGCCCTAAAACCTTCGTATATATAGGGGGAAGAGGAGGAGCCTTGCCTAGGGGTCCAAGGACCCTCAAGGGCTTCGGCCGAGCCAAGGGGGGCAATCCTCCCCTTCCAAACCGAGTCCAACTAGGTTTGGAAGGAGGAGTCCTTCCCCCTTTTTCCACCTCCTCTTTTTTTTCTCTTTGATTTTGGGCCTTCTTGGGCTGTCCCACCAGCCCACTAAGGGCTGGTGCGCCACCCCCAAGGCCTATGGGCTTCCCCGGGGTGGGTTGCCCCCCCCCCCCCGGTGAACTCCCGGAACCCATTCGTCATTCCCGGTACATTCCCGGTAACTCCGAAAACCTTCCAGTAATCAAATGAGGTCATCCTATATATCAATCTTCGTTTCTGGACCATTCCGGAGACCCTCGTGACGTCCGTGATCTCATCCGGGACTCCGAACAACATTCGGTAACCAACCATATAACTCAAATACGCATAAAACAACGTCGAACCTTAAGTGTGCAGATCCTGCGGGTTCGAGAACTATGTAGACATGACCCGAGAGACTCCTCGGTCAATATCCAATAGCGGGACCTGGATGCCCATATTGGATCCTACATATTCTATGAAGATCTTATCGTTTGAACCTCAGTGCCAAGGATTCATATAATCCCGTATGTCATTCCCTTTGTCCTTCGGTATGTTACTTGCCCGAGATTCGATCGTCAGTACCCGCATATCTATTTCAATCTCGTTTACCGGCAAGTCTCTTTACTCGTTCCGTAATACAAGATCCCGCAACTTACACTAAGTCACATTGCTTGCAAGGCTTGTGTGTGATCTTGTATTACCGAGTGGGCCCCGAGATACCTCTCCGTCACACGGAGTGACAAATCCCAGTCCCGATCCATACTAACTCAACGAACACCTTCGGAGATACCTGTAGAGCATCTTTATAGTCACCCAGTCACGTTGCGACGTTTGATACACACAAAGTATTCCTCCGGTGTCAGTGAGTTATATGATCTCATGGTCATAGGAACAAATACTTGACACGCAGAAAACAGTAGCAACAAAATGACACGATCAACATGCTACGTCTATTAGTTTGGGTCTAGTCCATGTGATTCTTCTAATGACGTGATCCAGTTATCAAGCAACAACACCTTGTTTATAATCAGAACACACTGACTATCTTTGATTAACTGGCTAGCCAACTAGAGGCTTGATAGGGACAGTGTTTTGTCTATGTATGCACACATGTATATAAGTCTTCATTCAATACAATTATAGCATGGATAATAAACGATTATCTTGATACAGGAATTATAATAATAACTATATTTATTATTGCCTCTAGGGCATAATTCCAACAGATTCTGGCCGCCAAACACATTCGCCCTGCCCCCGCCACCGCTGCACGTCACTGCAGGCCCTGTGCGTCCGGGCTCCGACGGCGGCGCTGGGTCTTTGTCTTCGCCGCCCAAGATCGAGGCCGCCCTGGCAAAATGGCATCCGCCACCGCGGCGCCGCCTGTCGGGATCGACCCCCACCGCGCCGGCCTCTTGATCTCATGTGGGATTCGCCTCCTTCTCCCTCCTCTGCCCCCAACCGCTCCATCGCGCACTCTCATTTTCTTCTTTCGGCAGATGGAATTGAGCTTCGATGGGGAATTTGTGCTCGCCGATTCTTCCTTCGACGACGACTCGGATGTGGAGAACCTCCTAGCGAACCATCGGCAACAGATGTTGGTGGTCCTAATGGCCATCAAGGAGTACGAGGATCGACGGAGGAGTCAGCGGCGTGGATCGAAGGTAGGCCGCCTATGCATCCCGCGCAATCGCCGCCTCGGCAATGAACTGTTGATGCGAGACTACTTCGGCCAGCGGCCAACCTATCTCGCCAATCTCTTTCGGCGAAGGTACCGAATGCATCGATCCCTTTTTGTCAAAATAGTAGAGGCTTGCGAGTCAAATTCTCACTATTTTACTCGCCGGAGGAACGCCGTTGGATTATTGGGATTTAGTACATACCAAAAGATATTTGCGGCCCTCAGGGTTATTGCATATAGAATCGCTGCGGACTACGCCCATGAGTATCTTCGTATTGGTGAAGATACTACGATAGAGTCCGTGCGTAGGTTCGGGAAGGTTATGATCCGTGTGTTTGGTCCAACTTATCTTCGAGCACCAAACGAAGATGATACGAAGAGGTTGATGACGATGAATGAAAGAGAGGTTGGTCGGGTATGCTAGGTAGCATAGATTGCATGCCTTGGACTTGGGAAAAATTGCCCGAAGGCTTGGCACGGGCAATATTGTGGCAAAAGCCGAGATGCAACAATTGTGCTTGAGGCCGTTGCTGGAAATATGCCCTAGAGGCAATAATAATTAGTTATTATTATATTTCTTTGTTCATGATAATCGTTTATTATCCATGCTATAATTGTATTGATTGGAAACACAATACTTGTTTGGATACATAGACAAAACACTGTCCCTAGTAAGCCTCTAGTTGACTAGCTCGTTGATCAAAGATGGTCAAGGTTTCCTCGCAATAGGCAAGTGTTGTTACTTGATAACGGGATCACATCATTAGGAGAATCATATGATGGACTAGACCCAAACTAATAGACGTAGCATGTTGATCGTGTCATTTTGTTGCTACTGTTTTCTGCGTGTCAAGTATTTGTTCCTATGACCATGAGATCATATAACTCACTAACACCGGAGGAATGCTTTGTGTGTATCAAACATCGCAACGTAACTGGGTGACTATAAAGATGCTCTACAGGTATCTCCGAAGGTGTTCGTTGAGTTAGTATGGATCACGACTGGGATTTGTCACTCCGTATGACGGAGAGGTATCTCGGGGCCCACTCGGTAATACAACATCACACACAAGCCTTGCAAGCAATGTGACTTAGTGTAAGTTGCGGGATCTTGTATTACGGAACGAGTAAAGAGACTTGCCGGTAAACGAGATTGAAATAGGTATGCGGATACTGACGATCGAATCTCAGGCAAGTAACATACCGAAGGACAAAGGGAATGACATACGGGATTATATGAATCCTTGGCACTGAGGTTCAAACGATAAGATCTTCGTAGAATATGTAGGATCCAATATGGGCATCCAGGTCCCGCTATTGGATATTGACCGAGGAGTCTCTCGGGTCATGTCTACATAGTTCTCGAACCCGCAGGGTCTGCACACTTAAGGTTCGACGTTGTTTTATGCGTATTTGAGTTATATGGTTGGTTACCAAATGTTGTTCGGAGTCCCGGATGAGATCACGGACGTCACGAGGGTTTCCGGAATGGTCCGGAAACGAAGAATGATATATAGGATGACCTCATTTTGTTACCGGAAGGTTTTCGTGCATTACCGGAAAAGTTTCGGGCTCATCGGTAGTGTACTGGGAGTGCCGGGAGGGATGCCGGGGACCATCAGGAGTGGTGTCACGCCCCAAGGGGTCTCATGGGCTATGGGAAGAAATAAACCAGCCCCTAGTGGGCTGGAATAAGTTCCCACTAAGGCCCATAAGGTTTGAGAAGGAAAAAACACAAGGTGGAAAGAGTTTCCAAGTGGGAAGGTGGAATCCTACTCCAAGTAGGATTGGAGTAGGACTCCTCCACCTCCAATTTCGGCCAAACCTTTAGGTTTTGAGGCTGCCTCCTCCCCTCCCTCCCTCCTATATATAGTGGGGTTTTAGGGCTGATTTGAGACAACTTTCGCCACGGCAGCCCGACCACATACCTCCACGGTTTTACTTCTAGATCGCGTTTCTGCGGAGCTCGGGCGGAGCCCTGCTGAGACAAGATCATCACCAACCTCCGGAGCGCCGTCACGCTGCCGGAGAACTCTTCTACCTCTCCGTCTCTCTTGTTGGATCAAGAAGGCCGAGATCATCGTCGAGCTGTACGTGTGCTGAACGCGGAGGTGCCGTCCGTTCAGCACTAGATCGGAGCGGATCGTGGGACGGATCACGAGACGGTTCGTGGGACGGTTCGCGGGGCGGATCGAGGGACATGAGGACGTTCCACTACATCAACCGCGTTTCTTAATGCTTCTGCTGTGCGATCTACAAGGGTACGTAGATCGGAAATCCCCTCTCGTAGATGGACATCATCATGATAGGTCTTCGTGCGCGTAGGAAAATTTTTGTTTCCCATGCGACGTTCCCCAACAGCCGTAGCATCCGAGGATTTGTGGATATGGCATTGCCACTTCGGTTTGCCAGGCACCAACAATGATATCAATGTGTTGCAACGGTCATACCTATTTGGAAGGCTTGCTAGTTGTGATGCTCCTGCTTGCAACTTCACTGTGAATGATAATGCCTACACTCAAGGGTACTACCTTGCTGATGGCATTTATCCTCCTTGAACTACTTTCATGAAAACTATATCCAATCCAAGCACTAGGAAACAAGCTGAATTTGCTAAGCAATAAGAGGCGTGCAGAAAGGATATTGAGAGAGCCTTTGGGGTTTTGCAATCTAGATTTGTTATTGTTCGTAGGCCATCTCGTTTTTGGGATAAGAAAACCTTCAGCAACATCATGACATGTTGTGTGATTCTCGAGAACATGATTATTGAAGATGAGAGAGATTTAAACTTGGAGTTCTTCTACGACAATGTTAGTAGCCGTGTGAAGCCTTCTAGAAACCCTGGCCGTATTCAGGGTTTCCTGGAATCCTAGCGGCATATAGAGGACGCCCATGAGCACACCCAGCTGCAGCATGATCTCATTGAGCATATATGACAGTTGCATAGGCAGTAAAGATTTTTATGTTCATCTATTTAATTGTTTTGTAATTTGAACTATTCTTTTATTCCGTACAATTGTTGTATTGGATTACTTGTTTAATTCTTTCATTTGAACCATTCTTGTAAGTTTGACTATTGTTGTAATGTACAATAAACCTATATTCATATTTTAGTTAATGTTTGCATAAGAATTTGCTGGTGATTTTACTATCAAAACCTACGTATGCAGATCCGGTTTTGGCTGCGGCAGAACAGACACCGCAATGCGGAACTGCAAAACATAATATTCTGTTTTGCAGTTTGGCATTGCGGTGTCTGTTCTGCCGCAGCCAAAAATGAAACTGCAAAGCGCTTTGCCGCGACCCTCATCCCAGGTTTGCGGGCTGGCGAAATGCGGGATCTGCTAGAGATGCTCTTAACTGAATAATAATTTTTGTGTGTCAGCATTCATTTATGTTATTCGTGGTTACTATATATTTACATACGTCAGCATATTTCTTCTATCAACATTGAAATGTTGAGCATTTCATTCTTAACAAGATGGTTTGTGCTTAGGTATCACACCATTCTAACATTGCTGTCCACCTATCTTTATTTGTGATTTATTTATAAAAGGTTCATCCTGCCACCTGCCTCCATTACTTCCCATTATAAAAGAGTGATGATACCTGTCCTATCCTTAGTTCTCTAGATGTCATATACTTCCTCTTTTAGTGCCGCCAGTCAAGTGTTCTGCTCAAATACAACTTTCAACATGTTACATCTACTCCTCATGTTGTCGTCTTGCCAATTACTGTATCCTAAGCATGAGAGGTGTCAGGAAGCTCCCAACGATTCTCGTAGCTAACATACCAAGCTAGACAAGATCATCCCGCACGCGCACCTGTCATCTATATACTAGTTGTTGTGAACCATCGACTCGCCTGTGATTGCAGTCTGGTCCTTGTCACGCTCAGGTACTGGCCTGGCTGTTACCATCCACACCACCACGCTGGTTGTCTACGGGGTTGTTGCAGGTCGGATACGGCCGGTTTAGAGCATGTCTAGTAGAGCCATCAAACCCTCAAATCTAAAAATAGTCTTAAGGGTTGAAAATTGGTCATTTTTAACACCTTTAAGGGTTGATAAACGGGGGCAAAGACTAGAACCCTCAAACCCAACCCTTATAATGGAATATTCCGTTATAAGGGTTGGGTTTGAGAGTTCTAGTCTTTGTCCCAACCCCAACCCTTAAAACTGTCATTTGACATATCACAATTTTCATCATCTCAATAACACCGAATAGTACTTTCAAACACATAATAATCATTCAATTTATTACAACAATGTTTTGAAGCAAATTATAATAATTATTCGAATCAAATAGGACATAGAAAAGTAAACAAAGGTAGATCATGGGCCTTGGCGCCGTCCAACCAACTGCCACTGGTGCTCTGCTAGATCATCCCGGAGCTGACCATGAGTGTTTGCATCCTCAATCTGATGATGTGCTTCAAGAAAAGCTTGTACGCGACAAGGGTTTCTTTCCGGTTGCACACGATTACCAACATTCTCATAGAAACAAGACAGTTTTAACCCTCTCTCATCCTCGATGATCATGTTGTGTAGAATCACACAACATTTCATGATGTTCTCCAAGGTTTTTTTGTTCCAAAAACGAGTTGGACCCCGAACTATGGCAAATCTTGCTTGCAAAACACCGAAAGCTCTCTCAATATCCTTGCGGGCTGCCTCTTGTGCCTTGGTGAAATGAGCCTCTTTTCTGGTTAAGGGCACCCCATTTTCCCCCTTGGTGGACTTCACAAGAGTTGCCCAATCGGGGTAAATTCCATCGGTGAGATAGTATCCCATTGAGTACTCATTGTCCATTATTTTGTAGTTGCAAGTTGAAGCACCCCAAAAACTAATCTTTTGAACAAAAGAGATCTATTGAGCACATTGATATCATTGAGTGTTCCCGGCAAACCAAAAAATGCATGCCAAATTCATGTGTCCTCCGATGCCACGACCTCAAGCACAATGGTAGCATCATGGCTTTTACCTCCTTCATAGATCACTGCTAGCTACTCGTTTTGGGATGGAGTAGGAAATCGTGGGGGAGGCAGTAACTCATAGCAAAACAAATCGCCTTCATGTTTTATATTTCCCATATGCGATCTGCATTTGGATCTGGGGCATTCTGAGGTTGACATTTGCTAGATCTACGGGTATCACATCTTTCTTCTCCAAACATCGACAGCCTCCGTAGCATAGTGGTAGTGCGTTCCCTTCGTAAGGGAAAGGTCGTGAGTTCGATCCTCACCGGGGGCTGAACTAATTTAGTGGCTCTCCTTTTGCATCTCGTCATTCCGTTTCCTTGTTCATCCGGATCCACGTAACTTCCATTTGCCCGTTTCACAACGCCGCATCATGGTTATGGTGCATTCCAACCTTCATCATCAAGCTGTAACTTCCCAACGTTCTTGTTATTAGTGGCTATGCATATCCAGATAAAACTGGGGGTGGAGTCGTCCGCGCTGGACACGTCGGACTCGTTGTGGGCGCGCGCTGGACACGTCGGACTCGTTGTGGGCGCGCACAGCAGAGGATCTGTATCTTCATGTATGATGATTTCGAATCCTTGCGAGAAATAAAGCTAATATACGGACATTCATGCGCCATGGCTAAAAATTATGATGTCTCCTTCATTTACCTCTAGCAAGCGTTTGTATTGCCTCGAGGCTGCTCGGAGTGTGTCATCGAGGAAGGATATTTTCCCCCAACAAAAAGAGGGTACATCCGTACATGGCAGGAAAACATGAAGCTATAGACGGACTCCTTGAGACCGCAATGACAACGCGTGCATGCAACCTAGACAGTTTTTCCCCCTTTGATCTGTGTCGACCACATCACGGCGTAGAATGTCGTAGATGGCTCTTCTTCCAGACCCACCCCCTTGAGTTTATCCTGCGTGAATCTCTTCAGAATTTCAAGGGCGGCCTTGTGACCGGCATTTGGAGCAGTAGGCCTGGTATCGACATGAAGTGAGAAAAAATGTGCTTGATTACAAACCTCTTGAGGAAACTGAGCGATCCACCTTGGGCATTATCAACCAAAAACGATGCTTTTGGCAATGTTTTCTTGCCAAACATTTCCATGTAGTGGACCCACCACGAGTCTCCTCACAGACTTAAACAATGCATCTAATAATCTCGCGATGCATGTAATATAAGACAATGCATACAAGTTTCAATTTGCAGTGAAATCTCAACCTGCTGATATCCTCAACCTTCTCCCAAGATGCTAATAAGACGTTGCCTTCGAAAAAGGTTTTTCAGTCTCAAAACAACAAAGCAAGATGCCAAACTGTTATGCTAGTCATGACTGGGAGTTGGGGAGTTGTGATGGTAGAAAACAGGCAACACTGTTATGCTATGCCCTCCCTCTTCCCGCAAAAAAAAAAAAAAAAAGACCTACGCCCTCCCTAGCCATTTCACATTTTGACTCGTTGGATCGCAGTACCAACGTTCCAGATCTGACATGCCTCCTCTCGTTAATTGGACCACCTGGCCATGATAGCCGCAGAAAGGCCCAAGAAAACCATCCAGTCATGCAAGACCATGTCTCTCAAAAAAATGTACCCCTCATATGCATACTATTTTAGGTCTAAATGGATGTATGTAAACATATTTCATTGTTACATACATTAGTTTGAGCGACAAGTAATATGAATCAAAGGGGGATTATTTTTATTCTGGTAAGAGTAATTGGAGCCGTCTGCGTCTCTAGGGACTCGGACGAACCCTAGCCGCCGCCGCCCAAGACCCCTGATATTGCTCCTCATTCCCTCGTCATCGTCGGAAGATGCCACCGGCCAAAGCCCGAGCAGTAGACGACGGCAGTGAGGCGTTCCCTCACGCTGTTGTGCGCGCCCTTAGTAGTGGGAGGCTCGGGTGAGCTATATGTGCCACGCGTCTTTGGTGGCGGCACCATGATGACCTCGATCTTGTAGACCGCATGATGCCCTTCCAATCCGGTCTTTGGATGACAACGACCGGAGCTTGTCCGGCGACGGTTGCGTCTCTAGCGCCTCAATCCGGAGCGACGGAGTGGAGTGGCGGCCCATTCTTGCTGCGCAGGCTAGATTCATGTCGATGCCGTGTCGGGTGTCTGCTTCTTCATCCGGTGCTGATGTGGCTATGGTGCCAGATTTGGCTTTTGCTAGCTGTATCTGGCTCCCCGGCCTGCTGACGAAGCGTTACATGGCTCTGGCATGGTAGTGGCGCCGACATCATGCTGGGGGTGCGTGGGCAAACTAGTTTGTGGATCGGCTCCCGATTTTTCTGCCAGTGGCTAGTTGTGTGGAGGTGAGGACGCATGTTGCTCTGGGCGATGGCATGTGCCCACGCTGATGACGTGGCGTCCGTGGACATCGTTCTTGCTTCCCGAAGGGTCGTTGTGCAGCTCTCCAGCCTTGTCCTCCCTCGGGACCGTCTTTAGGTGAAAGCATATGGCCCTATTGCAAGGCCGGACGACGGCGTAGTTTAAACTTCGCTTCCCCCTTGGGACATCGTATAGCAGATTTGTTCCACCCGCGCTTTTTGTGGTTGGACATCCACAAAGTCACGGTTGGTTGGTTCCCAACCGATGATGCGAGTGGTTGGCGTTGCGACTCGTGCAACAACAATGTTGATGATGTGTGGAGCTGTGCCGTGGCTTGTCCTTGTGTTGTCCGGGTCCAGTTCGTCATTGGTTGCGCCTATGCTTGTTTCTCACTATGACAGAGAAGTTTGAGTTGCATGTGACACGACCCCTGTGGCAATGATGACTGGAGAGTGTTCTTGTGGGTGCCAGGTTGGTGCTCTTCGAGCCGATTATATGGGATGTGTACTGGTGTACAATGGTAGATGCAAGGATAGTGATTGAGTTGGCCATGGAGTTGGGAGCATAGTTGGCATTGTGCCTTTCTTGTGGGCCTGATGTAATTTCTTTTGCTCGGGTTCCCATTCATTAACCGGGCGACTTTATTCTAATTTTTTTAATGAATCAAGCCTTAAGGGACCGAATTTAAAAAAATGGATCGAAGGGAGTACCATCCAGGCATGTACCCATGTACCGTCATGCCTCTCTCCATTGCTCATGAAAGTGTGTTCCTCCCCACCGTCGCAGTACGCGTTGTTGTCGTCCTACCTTCCGCTTCGACAGTTCTCCTCCAATTAAGGTAGACCTAGGTGTAAGCATCGTGGTCTAAAAGGCAAGAAGAGACTCTGGCGCCTCTCCCTCTACCACCATCAGCAGGGTCGTCCATGGCCATGTGCGAGTTGTGCGCTCACATAGGGCATCATTTTCTATTTGCCACCAAGTTGGGCAGAACCTCATGTCCAGGCCCAAGTGAGTAGTGTGAACTATCCCGTTTTAGCCTTTTATAAACAAGGCAAATTCATTGTTAAATCTGCGTACAACTTATTGGTAGCGATAAATCAGAGGAGGGAAGCCTGGTTGGAAGGGACTTCTCGCACGTCAAATTTGTTCGCAGATTCAAGCTCGTGGAAGAAACTTTGGAAGATAGAGGTTCCGGCAAAATTTAGAATGTTCCTTTGGAGGCTGTCTAGACATTCTCTACCCATTGAGGACATCAAAACACATAGAAATATGGTTAATTCTTCGACCTGTGGCCTATGTGGGGCGACCGACTCGTGGCGGCACTCGTTGATGAGTTGTACCACGACCATATGCAGTTGGGCACTTGCCGATGAAGAGGTGTGTCTCAAACGTTGGTCTCTACGACAGAACCAAATGCTAAACAATGGTTGTTCACTATGATGGATACTCTGGCGCATGATAAATTTGTTCTTTTATCAGTCACTTTGCAGGCCATCTGGTCTGCCCGTCGCAAGGCAATACATGCGGGTATCTTCCAATCTCCACAAGCAATCTTCCTGTTTGTTAATAGATTCATAGGAGAGCTAGAGGTTATCAAGGCTCCATCTTCAACTGCCTAGCCGCGAACACCATTGGGCAATAACCAGCAGCGACCGAAGGCACCATCCAATGGGTTTGTTAAAATACACGTCGACACGAGAGTTCAGAAGGGAAGAGGAGGCTTGGCGGCAGCAGTTTGTCAGGACAGAAATAGGCAATTCTTGGGAAGCTCCATGCTTGTTATCAGTGGCATTGACGACCCTGCGGCCTTTGAAGCCATTTCTTGCAGGGGGGATTGGCCCTAGCTGAAGATCTCAACGTCCACAATGTCATCATCGCATGGGACTCGAAGCAAGTCGTCTTAGATATCACCAATTGTAGTGAAGGTATATGGAGCCATAGTAAGCGAGATTAATCTCAAGTCAGTTCAGTTTCAATGTAAGTTTAATTTTGAGAGTCGTGCTTCGAATGTCGAAGCACACGGTCTATCCAAGTTCTCTCCTACATTAGGTCCAGGCGTCACGTCTGGTTTGGCCAACGCCATGACCTAAATTGTATCCCACAAATTGTGAACTTTGATGAATGAAGTGGCTTTTACCCCTAAAAAAAGCCTTTTATTGGTTGGTCTCTTGAGCTTATCTTTATTACAAAGTATAGTGTATCTTTTCTATCAACAGTGGAAGCTTGGGCATTTATTTCTCAAGAAGATTGTTTCTATTGCCATACAAATTTAACATTATCCAATATATATATATATATATATATATATATATATATATATATATATATATATATATATATATATAGAAACTCTATTCATCACCTAGGGTGCAGAATAGGTTAGTCTTCACCAGAGGTAATCTTACGAGCTTTTCATAAATAAATTACATTTAAAATACAAACAGTTACATTCATATTGACCCACTATGTAAAAATTGGCATAAAAAAATTAAAAATATAGGCTGTAAGACAAGAAAATATGCATTTTATGTATATTTTACACTATGCTTTTACGTTTGTAATTTTACGTAACAAAAATATTTTTTACGGTGATTATACAGTTTCTTACAGTCTCTTTTTATGTATGGAATAAGAAAAAGAATACGTAACGTAAAATTACGATGCATTGATGTTAAAATAAAGGGGGTGAAGAATAACTATTCCTCACCCAGGGTGACGAATAGCGCGACCCCCTTTATTAATGAAAGATTTATCCCGTCATCTGCCTCCCTTGCTTTCCATTATATAAAAGAGATGATACACCTCCTTATCTCTCTAGATGTCATATATACTTCCTCTTCGCGTGTCACTTGTCAAGGATTCCGCACACACAACCCTCCTCCTTGCCCAAACATGTTACATCTCCTCTCGTCTTCTTGGCTTATGAAGTAACTCTATCTAAGCATGTGAGGTGTTAGGAAGTTCCTAGTGATCTATCCTACCCATGACTGCATTCTCATAGCTAACATAGTGAGGACGACAAACTAGAACGCGTGCCATCCTGCCATCTACATACGATCTCTTGTGAATCATTGAGTCGTCTGTGATTGTTGGCTGGTCCTTGGCTTGCTCATGTATTGCCCTGGCCTTACTATAGACGTTGCGACATTGATTGTCTACGTGGAGCATCTGTAGCGGATATGGCTTTGGGTCCTATGGTTGCACAAACCACTGCTACAATTTTCAGGAATAGAGTAGGAATCATGGGACTATGCAGCTCCGTAGGATGTGAACACAAAAATGCAGCAGTTGTAGTTATCCTTATGCTAGAAATTTATACGGTTGGTATTCATTCTTATGATACAGGCTGATTGATCTATATACATAGCATTGGGGTCTCGTGTGCAAGAAACAGTGTCTTGTGTAGTGTGGATGAGATGGCACAAGAACAGTCGAAGGCGCGTGACACATATCTCGTGCTTCAGCTACATCCAATCCATGGTAGCCACATCGTCGTGTCGGGCGATCTTTCCGTAATTTATTTATATAGTGATCTCCTCTTGTCTAGTAATATGGATAGTTGTAGCAAATGATGCCTACTCTGCGATCATGAGATGATGTGAGTGGCATGTGTGTCATGACGAGAACACGTCCAGCATGGTGCTCCCTTGCTGGTTCGTGGTGAATCTGTGTTCCTAGCCACAGGAGAGGAACATTTTTTTTTCCTTTGAACTTTTGAATTTCTTTGACTGGACCGAAATAATTAATGTTCGTGTTGTAAATTTCTGATGTTTTATTAAACCCATCTGCATGTTGAGAACTGAAACAAACGAAAATCCTCTCCATCTATATTTAGTAACATCTCACATGAACAATTGTGCTTAATTAGTCACAACTCATGGCAATTTTTTTTTTGCATTATCCGTGTATGAGATCGTCATTTAGAGTTTTCCGTACATGGTTTAGTCTTTTGACGTCGCAAAGGTGTGAGTACTCTCGGGTGTACTACACCCAAGTTTGAAAAAGTTGGATAAAACATTATCAAACAAAATCCAAAAAATCTGAAATTTTGAGACAACAAACTTTGTCTTTGAGCTTCCTGCAAAATTTCAGCCGATTTTTCTTTAAGGGGCTCTCATGAAAAAACAAATCCTTGCTCAAACAGTGCAGAAATTTTGGAACATTAATTTTGTCTTTTTTGTTGAGAGCTCATTTCATGTTACTTTTGGCTGAAATTTGGCAGGAAGCTTGAACATTTTATAAAGTTTGATTGTTCAAAGTTGCAGATTTTTTTTGAGTTTGTTTGATTCCCTTTTTTTTTCATTTTTTCCAAACTCGGGTGTAGTACACCCGAGAGTAGAAAAGCCTTGCATCATCCTTTGGAGCCTCGGTAGCATAGTGGTAGTGTGTTCCCTTATCTGGCAAACGCTTGCAACTCTGTGATGTTTATGCATCCTTGTATACGGTTAGCAAGGGTGCATTTCATTGCCTGCGTTGTTTTTGACACTTTGCATAATTATTTCAGTTGGGCCTAACTGAGAAAAACAGACAAAAAATAATCGTCTGCACATTATTTGGCTGCCTGGCTGCCTGCATTAGGGGAGCAATTTTTTACTGGTGTTTGATTGCATGCATTTGTTGGGCTGATGCAAGTGCTTGGTGTTTGGCTGCATAAATGCAACGTGATTATGGGTTGACAGCTACGCATGACACGCATAGTTACCGAGGAGTTTCTTGGCAATGAGCTTGCGACGGCGATGTCAGTGTAGGCTGCGAGCGAGGAGGAGGACCGCGTGACGCCTACGACGGAGCCGGGCACAACTTGGCGTCCATCCGGCAAGTTTGGTGATGATAAGTGAGAACAGAGTGCCTTTGCGACTGCAATGGACTATGGTCGTAGCGCCATGTCCGACGCGACGAGCATGTAGCTGTGGGCAAGCGATCCAGTCGGCGAAGCGGCAAACCAGTTGCTAGAGGCGCCGCTATGGAGAAAGTCTGTTAGGAGAGACGAATAGGAGGGCGCTCTTCTTCGAGAACGTGGTCGATGGCTCCTATTCTGGAACCACTTCCTTGAGTTATCCTTGCGTGAATCTTCTCAGCATTTCACGGACGGCCTAAAGGCCGTCCATGGGAATCATGTGGACAGCATTGTGAACCTTTATTCGTATGGGCAGTAAATAAACCAATTGTGAGTAATCTAGACCGACCATGTGTATCTAGAATCATTTTCTTTCCTCCTTTATTACTAATTAAGTAGTAACGCAAATTTAAAAATGAATTGTAGGCTATGTGGCCATGCCTCTGTTTATTCTTTTAAATGGCAAGCATCACAATTGTGTTGGATGTTTTGTTTCACTCTTCAGATTATTCTCCTCGGCTACAAGAGAATCACAAGTCCACAACTAGCTGGAAGTCGCTGACTGCCAGATGGCCTACCGTGACAGGAGGGTTTTTGGCGGCTCGTCTATACAATTTTTGTAGTAATGTCTGGCTCATGGGGAGAGGAAAATCGTATCAAAAGTACTAACTAGATAAACATTTTTTTGTGCTAGCATTCATTTGTGTTATTCATGATTATAGTTTACATATTTTACCCTACCTTTTTCCATCAACATGAAATCTTGGGCCCTTAAGATGATTTGTGCTCAAGTACCACCATTCTTCATTACCCAATCTATCTTTATTTATGAAAGATTCATCTGGCCACCTGCCTCCGATACTACACATTATTTACATGTTGTAGTGTGCCTTTTCTATCAATATGGAAATCTTGGGCATTTTAATTCTCAAGATGGTTTGTGCGGACGCATAGGTTCGCTATCTATCTTTATTAATGAAAGATGTATCCAGCCACTTGCCTCCCTTACTTCCCATTATATAAGAGAAATGATACACATCCTTAGCTCTGTAGATGACATATATACTTCCTTTTCCGTGCCACTAGAGAAGTGTTTCACACACATTGACACATACAACTCTCCTCCTCGCCTAAACAACATGTTACATCTCTTAGGTTGTGTGAACTACTCTCTCCTAAGCATAGGTGGTGTCAGGAAGCTCCCAACGATTCATCTCATCCATGGCCGGATTCTCGTTTCTGACATACCAAGGTAGACAAAATCGTCACGCACGCCAACCCAACATCTCTGTACTAGTTGGGCACAGCACCGAGTTATTGGTGGTTGTTCCCTTGTCCTTGACGTGCCCATGTGCTTCAAGAACCGTTATTATCTACATTGCAACGCTGGTCGTCTACGTGGTCGATCTGTAGCGGATATATGGCTTAGGTTCCTGTACCTTCAGAGGCCGTTGGTACTCGTTTCAGGGATAGAGTAGGAAATTGTGGGGTAGTGACTTGTAGCAAAATAATCGCCTTTATGCCTTCTAACTCTCATATACGATCTGCATTCTGAGCTTTTAGTACATGCTGTAACCTTTTTGACAGTGATATTCACCGGAGCGCGTATGCTCTGGGTATTGAGAAGAAAACTCTATTTTTGCAGCTTGCACCCAGAGCCTCCGTAGCATAGTGGTAGTGCGTTCCCTTCGTAAGGGAAAGGTCGTGAGTTCGATCCTCACCGGGGGCTTATCATCTTTTTTCTTGTCAGCATTCTGTTTTCTTCTTCATCTCTACTGTATCCAAGTAAATCTCCATTTGTTCGTGTGTTGAAGTTGAACATTGTGGCCGCCTACAGGGTTCTCCTGTTGCATGCCACAGCCTATAGTTATACCACCCGATTCGTCAAGCGTGTAGGCTACCTAGCAAGTTTCTTTTCCTTTTTTGGTCGATGTTGACGATCACATCACGGTGTAAAACGTGTTCGCCGATTTTTCTTTTTCACGAACGACTTCCTTTAGTTTCCTCTGCATGAATCTCCTACCATTCAACCAGGGGAGGGTCCAGCGTGGGGTCGTGTAGGGGCAATCGCCCCCGATAAAATTTTGGAACCTAGGAGTACCCTTGTACTACATTGGCCACCATGGGGGTGAGAGCGATGCTCTGATCTTATTTTGAGGTATGTACGTCTTGTAATTCTAGAAAGACCACGGTGTAAAACGTGTTCGCCGATTTTTCTTTTTCACGAACGACTTCCCTTAGTTTCCCCTGCATGAATCTCCTACCATTCAACCAGGGGAGGGTCCAGCGTGGGGTCGTGTAGGGGCAATCGCCTCCGATAAAATTTTGGAACCTAGGAGTACCCTTGTACTACATTGGCCACCATGGGGGTGAGAGCGATGCTCTGATCTTATTTTGAGATATGTACGTCTTGTAATTCTAGAAAGATCGAGCAGGAAGATGAACATATCATTTCGTTTTATGAGTTGGTCCATGAGCTAAGTAACAAAAATCGACAGTACAACCGAGGTGAACTTAAGTCCATTGTATCTAAACAAAATTGAGCCTTGACACTCAACCAGTTTGCAATGGACGATCGATCTAGAAAATTCATTAGGTCATCAGTCATGCCTCCACACATGCCGACTCGCTGCCTCACCGCGGTGCTGGATGGGGAAGGATGAAGTCCACCCGTTCCTGCTCATGGCGCCGCCATCTCGGAAGACATCATCTCCATAACAACGCACCCCGCTCAAAATTACAATTAGCAGCCAACAAGGCAGTAATCAGCAAGTACTTCCACTCTCATTCTACTCGTAGTCTTGTCTTGTTCCAAGGAGTGCTTCTACCATTCCATTGTATCATTCTTCGATTTCTTGTCAAATTATTCAAATGGGAGAATCTGTTATGTTATTGTTTTTCTGCCTAGCTAGTGATAATTAAATTATTTTGAACAATTAGTTTTGTTGATCGTCTTGCCTGATTTCATTCTACTTGGTCAAATATTTTGTTAAATGTCTTATTTAATAATTGTATCGTGGATCTGATTTCTTGGTTCCTTTAAATTAAAGTCCGCCCCGGGTTACTTCAAATCCTAGATCCGCCACTGCATTCAACGATTGGATTCTCACCGTTAACATGTCGTGCTACAGAAGCACGGTGTACGCACCCACCCGCCATCAATATCTGAGTTGTCATGAATCATTGACTCTTGTGCGATAGTTGTCTGGTCCTAGGCGCACTCATGTACTTCCCTGACCCCTACCATCGGCATTCCTACTCTACTCGCCTACATAGACGATGGGCAGGAGGAGCTCCTTGGAGGCGGATATGGCTTCGATTTCTAAAGCTCCTGAGATCATTGCTACATGTTGCTATGATTGGGTCAGATTCAAGGGACAAAGTTGCTCTATAAATGTAGAAATAATCACCTTAATTAATGCCTGCCTTGTAGCTGCATTTGGGTGTTTTGGTCGATGTTGTAACCTTTTGACATTCGTGGTGGTCATGAGAGCAGTCGTGAGTTTGATCCTTAATGGGGGCTTTCATCATATTTTTGTGGGTAATTCTTCATTTTTCTTGAGACCATTCTGATTTCTTCTTCATCTGCATCAAAGTACCAACTTCCTTTTGTTAGTGTCACAACACTTGCACTACTCTGACCTCGCTTGGAAAACACCAATGGCAACTGTGAGGGCCACTTTGTTGAGTGGTGACATATTTTTCTATCAACATTAATCCCTAAGATAGTTTTTCTGTATCACCACTCAACATTATCATAGCTGGTTGTGGCGCATATGGCGTTTTGTATCTTTCATTTGTTTTTTGCAGATTGATGTACTCGGTTCAGACTCTTTTTACCTTATTCGATTAAAAGGATGCATGCATTACTCGATGCAGAGGCCTGGGCGATGTCTCCTTTTCTAAAAAAAACACTCAACATTATCCAATATATCTTTATTTGTGATTTATTTATGGCAGATTCATTTGGCCACCTACCTCCCTCCGTGGAGAGACATGGTATATATCCTTAGCTTCTTAGATGCCATATATACTTCCTCTTCTCGTGCCATAATCTAAGTATTGTGGTCACATACAACTCACCCTCGTCCAAACAACATGTTACATCTCCTTCTTGTGTTCTTGCCCTATTAGTTACCCTATCTTGAGCATGGGAGGCGTCAAGAAGTTCCCTATGATCTATCTCGTTCTCTCTCATTTTGCCCACAATTCCACAACCGGATTTTCATGGATCACATACCGTGGCAAGAAAGCACATTGTACAAGCCCGCCCGCCTTCTATACCAAAGGTGTCATGAATCACGACTCTTCTGTGATAGTTGCCTAGTCCTTGCTGCACTCATGTATTGTCGGCATTTCGACGCCGCTCGCCTGTGTGGGCAATCTGTAGGAGGAGCTCCCAGGAAGCGGATATGGCTTCGATCTCTGTAGCCGCTGAGATCGCTACTATTCACTACCACGATGGGGTGAGAATTACGGGACAAATATGCTCTGTAAATATAGAAAGAATTACCTTTATCCTTTTTTTTGCATGAAAAGTGGGTATTTATTCCTCAGAAATACCGTTACAGTTAGCTAATACAAGATTTAAGACACTGTCTGGAACACGATGCAACCAACAAGCGGTGCAATCTCCAGTTCTTCCAACATTAGCTAGACTATGAGCAACATTATTTTGATGGCCATCTAATTTCAACGGAAAAAACCCATGAAGCTGCAAAAGCTTCTTGATTCCTGTCTTCAAATGACCATAGGAAGATCTGTCAAGTGAATCATCAATTAATGCAGCAATGATCACTGAACTATTAGATTGGATTACTATCGACAGATTGGTTCATTGCAAACCACTACTATGGAAATGCTTATTAGCAAAACATCAGTTGTATCGCTGGAAAGCAGTAGTGCCGGATTAGGACAGCGCTACTACTGATGCCTTAGCAGTAGCGTTGTAAACATAAGTAGCGCTACTGCTAAGAGGGACCCAACAAGTCCACCAATGCTAGCTGTAGTACTAGCGCTGCCCAAAATGCAGTGCTACTACTAAGAATTTTAGCAGTAGCGCCCTTCTCGGCCCAGCGCTACTGCTAATTAGAGCCCTCGTGGACTTACCCTCTTCCCCGCACACTATCCTCACTCTCTCCCTCTCTCCCTCCTCACTCCCTCCCTTGCACCGCCGCCAGTCCTCCCATTGCGACCCCGCATGCACTACTAGGAAAAGGGCTATAGATGATATAGATACTAATGGCGCACCACACAAGCAGTGCGTCACTACTATATAGTAGTGGCGCACCATGTGCAGGCGTGCCATTAGTGTGATGGACACTAATGGCGCACCACACACTCGGTGCGTCACTACTATATATTTTTTTATTTGCAAAACTACTAATGGCGCACCAGCAGCTGGAGCACCATTAGTAACCAGGATTACTAATGGCGCATCTGTTGGTAGTGCTCCACTAATATATTAAAAAAATTGGTTTTTTTTTTGCAAACTACTAATGGCGCACCACAGCTAGTGCGCCATTAGTAACCAGTGTTACTAATGGCGCATCTGTTGGTGGTGCGCCACTAATTTTTTTTTTTTGCAGAACTACTAATGGTGCGCCATTAGTAACCAGGGTTACTAATGGCGCATATGTAGGTGGTGCGCCATTAGTAACCTGGGATCAGCTAGATATTTTGGACAACCACCTACTACACTCACTTTCCCCACTTTCATTCTCTGCACCTCCTCCTCCAAGCTTGTCTCGGGTGCCTCCTCCTCCTCACCTCATTTGCATCATAGATTCACCCAAATTAAGTGGTTAAATTACCTTTTTTTATAGGTAAGTAAGGGGAAAGCTTTTATGTTGTAGATCTACTTTTTTCTCCCTCCAACAACGTGCACATGCACTTTTTATGGCCTAGCTAGATCTACGTATGTTTGTGGTGTTGCATATGTTTTTGGTGTTGCATATATGTTTGTGTTTGTAGGTACCGGTATTTGAAATGCGATAGTTGCCAATATTTTCCCGGAATGTTGATTCATTTCCGTTTCAGCAAGAATTTGGCACTATGCATTCTTTTTTGTCCTATTTTTAGGCAAAGTCATGCCAAAAAAAATTTTGGTTCTAAAATATCGTTTTGCTCTACTCCGCAGGCGACCATGGTCCGCACGATGACCGAAGGCATCGTGAATAGGTTTTTGAGCTCCGCGAAGGCCGAGATGCTTCAAAAGAACGAGACGGAGATAAGATGTCCATGTCGAAGATGCAAGCTGAAGAGCCTTATGGACCCGGATTCCGTAAAGGTGCGGGACCACCTGCTCTTACGTGGTTTCATGGATGGCTTTCGGTGGCAAGGTGATGAAGATGATTATGAAGTCGTCCATGGGGGCCGGGAAAGAAATGAGGAAGGGCATGAGCAAGACAACCGCGGCGAGGGCGGGCGAGAAGACGAAGAATCTCCAGGACACCGTCATCATGTAGAAGATGCCGGACATGATGATGAGGAAGATGCCGGAGCAGACGAAGGGCATGATCATGAAGATTAAGATGCCGGAGCAGACGACGATGGACCATCGATGGCCTGGGTGCAGGACCCTCATATTCAAGAGCTGCTTCTCAAGCAGACGGATAACGCAAGAGCTGCCGCCCGAGAGAAAGCCAAGATGGATCAACTGGAGATAGACGCGGTTACTCCATTGTATGAAGGATGCAGGCCCGAGGATACCCGCCTGAAAGTAACGCTCATGGCTCTGGAGATGAAGGTAAAACACAAAATGACCGACGCATGCTTCGACGAGAACATGTCATTTTGGCACGAACGTCTTCCCAAGGGGAACAAGTGCCCGACCAGTTTCGAGGAGGCGAAGAAAATCGTGTGTCCTCTGGATTTACCGCACGTGAAATACCATGTGTGCATGAACAATTGCATCATTTATCGGGACGAGCACGCGGAGTCTACCATATGTCCGGTGTGCGGCGTCAGTCGATACAAGAAGAGGAAGAAAGCTCCTCGAAAAGTGGTGTGGTACTTTTCGATCACTCCTCGTCTGCAACGGTATTTCACGGACCCTAAGGTAGCAAAGCTCCTGCGTTGGCACGCGGATAGGGAGGAGAAAAAGCGAGAAGATGACGGAAATGATCCGGAGATAAATAAAAAAGACAAGATGTTGAGTCACCCTAAGGATGCGAGCCAGTGGCAAGCGTTGAACTACGAATACCCAGAATTTGGGGACGATCCAAGGAACATCGTGCTGGGCGCGAGCACCGATGGAGTCAATCCATTTGGCAGCCAGAGAAGCACACATAGCACCTGGCCTGTGTTTATGTGGATGTACAACCTTCCCCCCTGGTTGTGCATGAAGAGGAAGTACATTCACATGAGTATGCTAATTGAAGGGCCGAAACAACCAGGGAACGACATCAATCTATATCTGGGGCTGCTGATAGAGGAGCTAGACGCGCTGTGGAAAACGCCAGCCAATACGTGGGACGCCGCAGAGAAAGAATACTTCCCTATGAGAGTCGCACTGCTCACGACGGTGCACGACTATCTCGGTTACGGATATGTCGCGGGGCAGGTGGTCCACGGATTTTCTGGATGCGTCAGGTGCATGGATGACACAATGTATCGCCAACTAGATAGAGATCCCGGGTCTTCAAAAACAGTGTTCATGGGACATCGAAGGTGGCTTCGCGACGATGACTCATGGAGAAAACGCAAGGATCTGTTCGATGGTGAAACTGAACCCCGAAGACGCCCCCTTATGAGGAGCGGCGAGGAAATATACAAGATGTTGAAAAATTGGAAAGAGTGCCCACCGCCGGGAAAGGCGCCAGAGCCGGGAAAGAAGCGAAAGGCGCCAGAGCCGCTGCTGAAGGTATGGAAAACGAGGTCTGTTTTCTGGGACTTGCCGTACTGGAAGATCCTCCGTGTGCCTCACAGCCTTGATGTCATGCATATCACGAAGAACGTGTGCGAGAGTCTGCTTGGTACCCTGCTCAACATGCCAGAGAGAACCAAAGATGGATCGAAAGCAAGGACAGACTTGAAATCAATGGGCATCAGGGAGGAGCTTCACGCTAATAATGATGATGATGATGATGATGAGGCGAAGCAGGACACGGAAAGTCGTCGCAAAGGCAAAAAGTCCAAGAAGACCGGAAATGACTTCCCTCCCGCATGCTTCACTCTAAGTCAAGAGGAGATCGATCAGTTTTTCACTTGCCTCGTAGGAGTAAAACTTCCTTACGGTTACGCGGGGAAGATAAGCAGATACCTAGACTCAGCGAAGCAGAAGTTTAGCGGGATGAAGTCTCACGACTGTCACGTGCTGATGACGTAGATACTTCGAGTTGCAATCCATGGGATCATGGATGCGCACGTCCGTGAAACGCTATTTGGCCTATGCAACTTTTTCGACGTCATCTCTCGGAAGTAGGTTGGCGTGAGGCAACTCAGAAGGCTACAGGAAGAGATCGTGGTAATACTATGCGAGCTTGAGATGTACTTCCCGCCCGCATTCTTCGACGTTATGGTGCATCTGCTGGTCCATATCGTGGAGGATATCATCCAACTCGGGCCGACATTCCTGCACAACATGATGTCGTTCGAAAGGATGAATGGTGTCATCAAAGGATACGTTCGCAACATGTCACGTCCAGAGGGAAGCATAGCCAGGGGCTTTCTGACCGAAGAGTGCATCTCCTACTGCATGAATTATCTAGGCATCGAGAACCCCGTTGGTCTACCCGTCAACAGGCACCTCGGCAGGCTCGCAGGATGGGGTCACCGTAAGGGTCGCCGTGAAATGCATGTCGACTTCGAGGGTCGACTCGCCGACTTTGAAAGAGCAAACCTAGTCGCACTACAACACATAGACGTGGTCGATCCTTGGGTCGTAGAGAACAAAACCTTTATTGAGAAGACGTACAATGACCGAGGCCAACAGAGGACGGACGAAGATATAATCAAAGAGCACAACTCATGTTTACGCGTTGGTTCAAGCAGAAGCTTCTGTCGTACCCTTTACATGAGGATTCTTCCGCAGAAGAACAACTCATATTCGCCTTGTCACAGGGCGCCGAGCACAACCTGATGACGTATGAGGCGTACGATATCAACGGCTACACATTCTACACCGAGGGAAAGGACATGAAGAGCGATGGTTATCAGAACTCCGGGGTAACGATGGAATCCTACACCGGTAACGACAAGGATAGATACTACGGAAGGATCGAGGAGATATGGGAGCTGAGCTACGCTGGAGAGAAGGTCTCGATGTTCCGTGTTAGATGGGCCAAGAGCATCATAAAAGAAGACCGGTATTTCACCACCATGGTTATACCCGAAGCCAAATCCGAGACCGCAGGCGCAAACGTCACAGCGAAAAATGAGCCATGGGTACTGGCTTCCCAAGTGGACCAATGCTTCTTCATTACCGACCCGCCAAAGCCCAGTCATGTTGTCGTGAGGAGAGGCAAAAGGAAGATCATCGGAATGGATGGAGTCGCCAATGAGCAAGACTTCGACAAGTACGGCGACCCGAAGATGGAACATGACGACGATGATGAAGTACCAGCATACACCACAAGAAGAAACAGGACCACCCTACCTAAAGGACGTCTGTTCAAGAGAAGAACTCCATTTACGAAAAATAAGGGCAAGAAGATTGTGAACAAATAGCTAGCTAAGATCGATTGTATTTAAATTGTAGCCTTCATTTCTCGATTGTATTTCGACATTTTCAAATTTGATGATATTTTTTCATATTCAATATGAAAAAATATTGAATATTCATGAGGACACTCGATCTCGATCCCCTCCATCTCGATCGCTATCACCCCTCGCAAGATCCCCCTCGCCGCCGAGCACCCCCCGCACCCTCCCCCGCTCCACCGCCGCCGCCGTCGGCATACTTACCACTAGAACACCTATTCACAAGATTCAACTCCTATTCGTAGACATCTACTTGCAAACATAAAAAAAATACTAGGCACTAGATGTTGTTGTGAGAGAAGATAAATCACCCTCATGGTGTGATGCACACCACAACATCAACTTCTCAAACCAAGGTGCAACCAGCACAAGAAAACAATGCATAGAAAAAAATAAAAGGAGGGGGGAAGAGGATTCGAACCCGCCACCTCCTGCTAGCGGGCAAAACCCACGCACCACTGCGCTACTACTTCTGAGATTAACAACGTAGAGAAGGCGCACCTCATATACATGTGCCATTACTATATAAAAAAAACATTCTAATGGCGCACCGCTCGGGGTGCGCCATTCCTAAGCCGGCTGCCCTCGCGCCCTCCTCTCTTCTCCCGCGGCCTCCCCATACCCCCTTCCCACCGCCCAGCAGCGCCCGCCGCCTCCCCGAACCCTAGCTCCGCTGCCGCGGAGGGCCACCACCTCCCCGACCTCACCGTCCTCGGCCGCCACCTCAAGTCCCCCTGGAAGACCCACGCCGTCCTAGTCCTCTCCACCGGCGGCGCCCCTTCCTCCGCCCCTGCAGCGCAGCACCAGTAAATAGCCGATCCTCTCGGTGCTGCTCGACGGGGCCGTCGCCTTCGTCTTCCTCGCCGGCTACCTGCGCCGCAAGCGCGCCGACATCGCGCACGTGCCCCCCTCCGCCGTCGCCGCCGCCCCGGACCTGCCCAAGCAGGTCCACCCCGCCACCCAGAACAAGAAGGGACGGCCCGAGCACCACCACGCCTCCGCCGCCGACAAGGTCCACCCCCATCTCATCTTGTCTCCACCCCCATCTCGCTCGCACGTATACTGCACACTGGGATGGGATCCATGATTCCGCACACGTGCTAGCTACTACCGATCTCGCTCTCACACACAGGGATCAGTCAGTGGTGTCTCCGATTACAGTCCAATAGATTCGATTTGGAGTGTATCCTAGGAGAACATAATCTTCATAGTTCATCCATTCCTGCACTTTCTGTTGAAATGTAGACATTCATAGTTCCATATAAATATTGGAATGTGCGGTGAGTGTGGTCTCAGCTGAATTGTGTGTTTTCTTCCAGGAGGGGGCCAAGAAGCACCACCACCTCGACCTCAACACCCTCAGGGGACACACCGACTGCGTCACTGCGCTTGACTTCTTCAGCGACGCCTGTAACCTAACCACCGGTGAGCCTACCCTCAGCCTCCCATTCGATCAGGATCTATCATGCTTACGCACAGAAACGTTTTAATTTCCCCTCCTATGGGCTATTTATTTGTCTGGCTGATATGGCAAGCCTCATTCATTTGTCTGGCTGATACGACGCGCCTTAGTGATAAATTAAATAGTTTCCACCTCGGCACCAATCATCCAGTTTGCATAACGTCACACTTGGTCGACCTGTCACAGCTGCTTCCCTGAATTCGTTGTTTCATATTTATATGTTTGCTGCTCTTCTCAAGGCAGTAGCATGTGCGGATGGAGCTGTAAGGATATCTATTTGTTTTGCGTCATAACTTTCTCAAATTTTCTCGCACGCTTCAGTTATTTGTCAAGCTCATCGGCTTGCTTGGTGATACTTATAGCTGAGTTGTCAACCAGCCTTCATCTACAAGAGAACGACAGCAATAGGTGGAGTCCATCTCTCAGTTTATTGCAGAACAGGGCAGGTGCTTTACCTTTTCCTTAAGAAAAAAATCAACATGAACTGTTGGCAATCTCTGTTTCCGTTATGTGTCGTCGAATGTTTTTGTCTACAATGTTTTCTGTCCATCTGAATTTTAGTCTGCTGATTTGATTGTAGCAGTAATTTATGGTTGCAACTATATATACTGGGTTGATAAAGAAAGAACTGTCAACATCATATTTCTGAATGCTGTAGAATTTGTAGTAAGTTGTGTTTGCTAGGTACTCCAGTAGCCATCGCTCGTCAGCCATACATGATGCAACAGCTGCTATGTACTGTTAAATAGGAAGATGCTTGCTAAAAACATAGGAAAATGGCATCACTTACTACATTCTATTACATAACTTTTCCTTTTTGGTTCTGAAATGATACAAATATATAGGTCTGGAAGGACTTGTATAGAGGGCTGATTTGAATGGCTATAAGTTTAGTTAACACATAATATCTGATGCACCATACTGTCCTAAGGCTATATTCGAAATTGATGAAAAATATGTCAAGTACGTTACAGTTTATAGTAAGGAAAATGAAGTCATAATCTTACTTTTACTAGTTCAGGACAGGAAAATGGGGTTTTTTGAAGATTGGATGACATAAGTTACAAATTAGCAGGCCTTGCTTTGCCAAGTTTGCTAGATACTGCTCCTGGTATAAAGTTTGCTAGCTGAATGATCATCTCGGTAGAAATGTAACAAGCAAGTACATGTAATATCAATACTAGAAAGAAGTGACCCACCACCACCACTGACCAATGCACCAATGAATATTAAACGACTTTGGTAGATATACAACAAATGCAATGGTCCAGACTAATAGTACTGTAGGGCTCTATGTGCAGGAGCCAATGACGTTCAGTGCACTAACCTTAGGCAGATTCAGAAACAAGACCAGTGCACTAGCCTTCAAGGTAGTATAAAAGATTCATTATATTAGTATGACAGGGGACTAACCAAAGGATACTAAACATGAAATGGAACAGAACTGAAAACTGGAGAAACAACACACCAAATAAGAGGACCATATGGTCTGTGTCCTTTTCATCCATATGAAAGTAGAGGCACATTGTGGTGCTAGTTTGCTGGGTTTTGTTTCCGACCATCGTGTCGTGATAATTTTGCAGGTACCCCGAGAGGCCCTTGAGTTTGCCGAAACGTCGATTAACTTCCGTTCCGGCAAATTCGGGTACTCCATATGTCCTATTTTCAGCAAAGGTCATGCTGAAATTTTCCGTGAATTTTAGCATGACTTTGCTAAAAATAGGACATATGGGGTACTTGCGACTAATGCATGGGCCGGGTATCTTAGTACTTAATTAAGTAGGATCAACTGCCCCTTTATTCTTGCTGCATTAAACCATAGGTGGCAACAGAGCCAAGTGATTAGGCCCAACTTAGAATTCTCCTTCCCTTTTCTTGATAGGGTATATTATTAGAAGATACCCATATATATCAGTCAACCTAGGGTGCCTCGGCATTGATAAACCCTAAATGATGAAAACTTAACTTAGCATTTAGGGTGCCTCAGCGTCGACAAACCCTAAATTATAAAACCTTGGCTTTTAGGGTGCCTCGGTGTCGATAAAAAACTAAATGATGAAAGCTTAGGCTTTTAGGGTGCCTCGGCGTCGACAAACCCTAAATGATAAAAGCATAGCTTTTAGGATGCCTCGGTGTCGACAAACCCTAAATGATGAGACCATGATCTTGTTCCTTGAGAATAACCAACTTTTTGACCAAACTTTTTTCCTATTTAGAGAGAAACATGGCCCACAACGATGAGGCCGGCGGTTCGGGCAAGCCATTCTGGGAGCTGTCCCAGGAGATGGAGGAAGAACCTCACCGCTATGAGGACGCCGCGGAAGACACCGATCCCGAGTACACAACCCCTAGTGGCGTCAGGGATGACACCACTGATGGTGCCGCCGAGGATGCCACCACTGATGATGGCAGCGCACGCACAGATGGCAGCCAATCGAAGAGGCAACGGAAGGACCGGCGCCCGAACGTGCTCAGCACCGTAAAGAAGGAATTTACTGAAGTGAACTCCGACGGGTATCCAACGGTGCCCAAAGAAATAGTCAAGGGGTACGCAGTTCAGCTCGGGTGCATTCTCCGGAGCACTGTCTCGATCAACACCGAGAACCTAAGGCATAAGGACCGAGGGAGTTTGCGCAACCTCCTCTTCACGAAGCTGCACGAACAATACAAGTTCCCTGGTGACGTTGCAAACACACGCCTCTCAAGGAATAAAGTGAACAGTGCCAACCTCACGAAGATGAGCAAGGTCCTGTCTACTTGGAGAAGCGTGGTGAAGAGAATGATTGACAAAGGTGATAGTTATGAGAAGATCAAGGCGAAAAATCCTTCGATCAGCGAAGATGACTACAAGGAGTTCAAGATCAAGTGCGAGAGCAAGGCAACCGCGGAATCAAGTCAATGGGGGAAAGAAATGCGGGAGTTGAACTTAGGGGTCCACCAACTCGGTCCCGGCGGTTACAGAGTGGCGGAACCTATATGGGACAAGGAGGACGCGGAGCGTGCCGAGCAAGGCCTACCACCCCGCTTCAAGAAATACGGTGACAAGCAGACCAGGAACTATGTCAGGGCCCGGTACAAGGTGGACCCAGTAACAAAGGAGCTTACCACGGATGCGAAGACCAGGGCGCTTGAGCATGTTCTGGTAAGGAATACACCCCACGTAATTAGCTCCATATGGTTGCATTCTAATTAATGAAGCCAAATTTCTAAATGGTTCATTCCTTCCGCAGGACACTGAAAGAAGTAGCGCGGGGTCGTCTCAGAGCTCCCATTGGGACACCAATTTAAATAGGGCGTTTAACAAAATGAAAAACAAGGATAAGTCCAGTAAGCCGTCGTCGGCTGGTCGTGTGGCCGGCAAAGGCTTGTCCATGAAATGGTCGTCATACTATAACGCTGGTGGGCGAAAGGAGAGAAATACCAACTTGGAAAGCCAGTCGCGCGAGGTTGAAGAACTCAAGGCAAAAGTGGCGCGGATTCCGGAGATGGTCCAAGAGCTAGTGCAACACCAAGTGGGAGGGGTGATCACCGCCATTGTGCCTACCTTGATTGAGGGGCTGCAGGCGTGGATTGTGGGCGGCCAACAGGGGTCGCCCCCGATTCCCAGCTTCACGGCCAGCAACTCGCACAACGCGCAGGCGACGCCATTGGTGTCTCCGGCGACGGCGCCATTGGTGTCTCCGGCGCAGGCGGCACCTCGGCAGCAAGCGGACCCTCCGTCACTTGCACGCCCGCCGTTGGCGGTGCCTCGACATTAGCCGAGCTCGACGCCATCACGGTAACTAAGCCTCTCTCGGCCGATGACTTCATCTCCTTGCCTTTGACTGGGCATCCCCTGACGCCCTACATGTTTTCGAAGGGCGCCGGCGCCGACGTTCCACGCACTCTCCTGCACTTCATGGGCGGCGAGTTGATCGATGTCGCCAAGGGCAGAATCGTTCAACCGGGCAACCCCATGTTCCACGGTAAACCGATGCCACCCACCACGTATAGGGTTCAACTGGTTCGGGTGCTGCCAGGCTGCGACGACTTGTTACCTCCGTTCCACCCCGTTGGGGCCGACAAAGATGATGTGATGACCCTCAGCGCCTGCTTAAGCTGGCCCTTGCTTTGGCCGAAGAGCCAGATTCGTTTGGGGGCGGAGGACACCACCCCACAGACAACACCGCCAGTCGTGCCGGCGCCAAGCCATGGCAAGACGGCCGCAACGCTACCGGACATGCATATGGCACAAGATCCGGACATGAGTATGGCACAGGATCCGGACGACGACGATGACGACGATGGTACATTTACCAAGGTCGATAAGTACTTTGCCGAACATGGGTATGGTGAGGAATTCTTGGGGCCTCCTTCTCAAGAACCCAACCCTGCAAAAGACGACCGCGATCTAGCTGGTACCGCGGAGAAACCCAATTGCAACAAGCGTTGTCTGCCGTTTAGTTTTGAGGAGACGCCTCCAGCTGCCGCCTTCACCGAGCCTCGGATAGCCGAGGTGCGAAATATTATCAGCCCCAACACACTCAAGAAGGTGGTCTCTGAGCAGATGAACTCGATCCCATTACATCAGCAGAAGAAGGGACGGAAAAGAAAGACTAACAAGGGTGCGAGCCAGCCGGCACTGAGTACGATCCGTGCTCTGGACGGGCCACCTTCACCTAAGGTTATCTCGAGGAGGGTGCATGTGGGGGGTAGGCCGATGCTACCGACTAATCTGCTCAATGCTGAAACCGGTGCTATGCGGAGTCTGCATGACAGTGTTCTTTCTTTGGAGAAGCGGCGTCTCTCCGAGAATAATGTGGCATACCCGGTTTTCGTGGCCAAGGTGCCAGAGGGCAAGGGCTTTGTCGATAGCGCCATCGGGGGTATGATCGTCCTGCGGTTTGCTGACATCTTCGCTATGTTTAACCTTCATCCGCTGCACTACACCTTCGTTCGGCTATTTTCGCTGAGTATGAAGATGCGGATCATTAGAGACAAGACCCCGGACCTAGTGATAGTCGACCCCTTCTATATGCGTGCCAAGATCTTGGGCAGCACTGGGGACCGGCAAGTCGCGAGTTCATACCTCGAAGGCGTCATTTGGGCAAACTCAGAAAAGGATAACTTCCTCGTGCCTTACTTTCCCTGGTAAGTTATCCCCTCATCGCCCCGTAACATATGATTTCTTAGATTTTGATCGTCTTTTTTTTCTAACATTCCGTGTTTTGTGCAGTGACACACGTTGCACACTCATCCTCTTAAGCCTGAAATATTCCACGGCCACGTATTTCGACTCGGACCGTCAGTCAAAAAAAGACTACACAAATATCAAGAAAGTTCTTGATGAAGCTCTTCTCGGCTACGCCATATCTAGAGACACCTTCAGGAGGACAAGTCTCAGGCACGGCAAGCACGTGTTCACCCACAATACGACGTTCGCCTGCGTCAAGCAGCCGCCTGGCAGTCAGAAGGATACCTACTACGCCCTCCATCACATGCGGGCGATCATACGGGACAGTAATCACCTTCGGCTACCAAATAATCTCAAAGATTAGGCCGCACGCTTGTCGGCAATCCAGGATGCGGACATCAGACAAGAATTCTTTCGCATCCAGTCAGAGTTTGCGGAAATCATCCATCAAGATGTCCTTCGTACCTCGGGGCAGTTCTACCTCAGATCTCCGTTGTCCAATAGTGAGATAGATACAATGCTACAAATGCAGGCTGACAACGACCGCAATTTCATGACCATCACGAAAGACGGCGGCTTCATCCACGTTCCCGTGAATCGCTACTAATTCATGTTGCAATATTAAACTTCAATGAACTTGTATGTCTCTTTGGTTTGGACAGTCGTTCAACTTATATGTAATCGATGCTATTTATTAGTAGGACCATGAATCATGCTGTTATAGTTGTAATATTAAACTTTGATGAACTTGTATGTCTCTGTGAATTGCTACTAACGTTTTGTTTGGCTAGTGCATAGAGATGCCGTCGTATGTCGTGTACAAGGGTAAGGTTCCCGGAGTCTACGACGACTGGGAGGAGTGTCGGAGACAGGTTCACCGATTCAGCGGTAACAGTTACAAAGGGTACACCACAAGGGCGGAGGCGGAAGTTAGATACGCGCGCTATCTAGCGGGAGAGAGGAGGGAGCGTTGGAGGAACCGGATGAAGACCAGTTTCATTGCGATTATGCTCATCGTGATGACCGCAGCTCTCTTCTATGTGATGGTAGTTTAGATGGTCGATATCGACTTGTAATGTGAATACAAACTCGCTACTCGCGGTCTCGAGACTTGTAATGTTCTAACTTTGTTCGGTATTTTAAATTCGGAGACTAATCTTCTATTGTATTCGATAAATCTGTTGTTTATATGTTGTGCTATCTATATTCTGTGCAATAATATATTTTGTAATCTGTGCAAATATCAGAAAAAATAAAATAAATACCTAATATTCATACTAGTGGCACATCACTCAGCACACTAGTGGCGCACTTCAAAAGCACACTAGTGGCGCATCGTCAACTAGTGCGCCATTAGTAAGCCAGAGCATATGGGTAAATATGGCCCTGGGAGGCATACTAATGGCGCACCAGGATCTATACTAATGACGCACCAGGATCTATACTAATGGCGCACTACTTGGTGCGCCATTAGTATACCAGATACTAATGGCGCACCATGAGCAATACTAATGGCGCACTGCCTGGTGTGCCATTAGTATACCAGATACTAATGGCGCACTTGTGGTGCGCCATTAGTAAAAAAATCTAATGGCATGATGCTAGTGGCGCACCTATAGTGCGCCATTAGTAGCCAAAATAGGTGCGCCATTAGCAAGCCTTTTCCTAGCAGTGATGACCCTGTGCTTCCCCCGGCGACTCTCTGCTGCCCGGCGACCCCGACCCCGACCCACTCTGCTGCCCCGACGACCTCGACCCCGGCCCCGATCCCGACCTCTACGCCGACCCCGGTCTCTGCTTCTCCTCCGGCCGACTCCTCCGTGCGTCGGCCGTCTCCTTCTCTGGTGAGATATCCCGACGCCTCCTCCGCCCATTTGCTTGCTAGGGTTTCGGTGGATTGCTAGGGTTCTTGCTAGGACATTGCTAGGGATGCTTGCTAGGGTTCTTTCTAGGACATTGTTTCTGAATTTTTTTGTGAAATTAGATAGTTAATAAGAAAAACGAGTCAATAATGAGATTCAGAAATTAAGCATTTCTAAAACAGCAAAACTGAGTCAAAAATGAGTCAGAAAAATGGTTTTGAAGCCCAAATTCAAATGAGATGCTTGTTATCCAAATGAAAAATAGTATTAATTTGGCATGCCGTATTAATTTGTACATGTTTTATATAATATTTTTATGAGAAAAAAATGTTCACGTATTCCTAAGAAGATAACCAGAAAGTAAAACATTAAACAATATGAAAATGTCCTTATAGGAATTTGTTCTCGATGTCGATGATGCCCGGCTCGCATCCTTGTCGTCGACATCCTTCAGAGGTCCCATGTCCGGGAATGTGCACCGTCAGGCTGGTAGTGGGAGGTGCTACCTTGGCCACGCAACTTGGTGACGAATCGGGTCTCCTCGTTGACCCGGAGCTTCTTTAGTGGTGGTCGCATGGGCCACTATCGATGCGGAGAGAGCGGCCCCCCGTAGAGGTGGTACGTCACCATGTCAGGGAGGAGGACGAACACGTCCGTCGCTACATGGTTGTATTGGACGCAAGGTACTCCAATACCTGGCAGGTTCTTCAGGGATCTCACCCGAGTTATGATATGTGATGGTTCCTTCTCTTTGGGTGTCCATCGCCCGCGGCCTAGGAACCTCGAGTCAACTAGATCATTCGATAATATTTGATCTATATTAGTGATATTATATGATAACATTCGAGATATATTAGTGATAATATTCGATGATGAATTAACTGGATTATTCGAGATAATGTATTAGTGATATTATATTTGAGTTCATTATAAATTGATTAGCAATTGCATAAACACACCATGAGATATGAGAGTTATTTAAGGAAAGTCTCAACAGACCAAAAGTCAACCGATATTGAATTAGGTCAATTCGGACATGTGCGTATGTATTTTATTGAAGGGAACACCTCCTAGTGCCTATGTTTTCCCGGAATGTTATTCATTTCCGCTCCAACAATTTTCAGGCGCTCAATATGTCTTATTTTAATAATGGTCATCCCGAATTTTTGAATCATGAACACGGGAAATGTCTAACGACGATCGGTTGTGTGAACTCTGCGGCGACGATCGGGGTTTGTGCGACATGCCTCACCTGCGAGACGGCAATTTCTTCACCATCAAGCTTGATGAGACCTTCGTTGTTTGTACGGTACGCAACGATGACAAGTGTTTTTTCATAATTAAGCATGACTTCGGTTTCTTTGCTTCAACGTGTAATTTTTGTTTTATACAATTCGATTAGTTCATCTCCTGGCATGCAAGAAGGTATGTCTTAAAGAGGCTCGGTTTTGAAGACCACGAGATTATGGAGACGAGGAGAGCTAACCTGAGGACTAAACATGGTCACATATTTCTGATGGAGACGTGAAAAAAGTGCTTGATCGCAAACCTTGAGGAAGCTGAGTGCCCCGTGGCTCCTCAAGACTCCAACTTGGGCATGGTCTACTAAAAACGATGATTCAGCAGTTTTGGCAAAGTCTTTCTGACCAGACCATTCCATGGAGTGGACCCACCATGAGTTTCCTGCTCAAAACATAAACAATGTTAATTTACACTTGACATATTAAATGAAATACATCAAATAATCTTATAATGTGTAAGACAATGCAGAATATGAGGCTACGCATTTCTTTTCCGCATGTTAGGTAAGTAGGATTCATGAGCTGGGATGCTGATGTTCCTATTCACCTACAAAAGGACCGGTAAAGATCCTGCCATGAAAAGTGAGCTGTATGCAGCTACTTACAAATGGGGGACATTTCAGTACATGATTAGTTATGACGAAGCAAATTTGCAAAAATGACATATCGACCTCAACATATCATTGTTTACCACCTCTAATGAAGCTATGGATTCAAATTTGCTAAATTCATATTTTGTGCAAGCAAGTAATCAATTTCATTCAGCCTGAACAATTTCTGTGGTGCACGGGGAACATGTTGTTCATGCGCACAAATTCACACAATGGACAGATTGTGTTGGGTTTAGTCTCACATCGGTTGTGGGAGGAGACATAACACGACTTATAAGGGTGAGGGTGTCCCCTCCTAATAGGCTAGTCTTTTGGGAGGAGAGGGTCCAAGGCCTGTCATAAGTCGGTGTTGCTCTTCGGTTGGACCTGTTGACGCAGGTGGGTCGAAAACGCTGGTGTTAGCGGATCCGGAATTGCGTAACAATTGATATCATAGCCCAGGTGCCCGGAATATATCTCGGTAGACTCACGGGTGGTCGGTCATGGTTGGTGGGCTGGAGACGCTGGTATTAGCGGGCCCATGATGACCGATGTGTGAGGAGGAGATTGTTGGGTTTAGTCCCATATCGATTGTGGGAGGAGACATAACACGACAATAAAGGTGAGGATGTCCCCTTCTAATAGGCTAGTCTTTTGGAGGGAGGGGGTCCAAGGCCTGTCATAAGTCTGTGTTGCTCTTCTGTTGAGCCTGTTGACGCAGGTGGATCGGAAACGCTGGTGTTAGCGGATCCGGGATTGCGTAACAGATTGAAGAGGATACACGATTAGGCATATCAGTCGGAGTGTACCTGCCTAAGTCTTGCACCGTTATCCAAAAGAGGTTGAAGGGGATAGATATTCGTTGTTCTGGTCGATTAAGGGGTGCAGAAATAGCTAGCAGCGAATTTACAAAGTGTGAAGAAACATATTGTAATATATATTTATACTTATACTAATTAGAAATTCCCAAGTAATTACCACGTTAATCAGAAATTAAAAGCCGTTTATCTAATAGGACCGAGTTATAACGGTGTAATTAGCTAACGAAGAAAAAAAAATAGATGCAAAAGAAAACATATTCTAATCCCATTATGAAAAGTATTCTACCATCTCTTCCTTTTTTCTCTCCCCACGATGGAAATTATTACATTTATATGTCTCTCTCCCCCGTGGAAAACCAAATCTCTTGCCCGCCTTCTTTTCCTCTCGACTATTTTCCTCTAATCCCCATGGAATTGTTCCATCGTCCTTTCCTCTCTCTAATCTCTGTCCTTCATAACATACAGAAACCAAACTAATGCAAAGCAAACAGGGCCATGGATCCAAAAAAAACAACCGCGGCCATAGATCTGGTGTGGTCAGGAGTCTACCTAAAATTTCTTTTCCTGACTTAGATCAGGTTCGTGACTAAAACTATTTTGCGTTAATTATTTTTTTGCCGTTATGTCATCCAATATTTTAATTGGATCCGGATTAAATTGTTCTGCATCTCTCATCTGATCAGGTTGTGCTTGAATTTTATCGTAATCATGATTTGGATCAAACCCTCAATCTTCTGACGTACAATTTCTGGAATCCTTATGGAGATCGGACCGGGGCACAACTACGCCCATGAGGTGTACTTGTAATTAGCACGTCTTAGTAACTATATACAATTTCTTTGGGAGGCACAAGTCGCCCAAACCACAGTTTCCCCGGCTACATCTCTCACCGGAGCATCCGCAGCCATCGCACAAGAGATGCTGGAAAAACGGGAGTAACCCAATCGCACGTAGCTTAGTATGCGTGGAGTCCAAGAAGCTGCTTGATGGAGCGGACTACCAGCTCAGATCCATGCCATAGCATATACATCATGTACGTCATGGATGCATGCATAAATATGTACAGTGGTGAAACTTGATCAGGGAGCTAGGACGTCAGCCAGTAGTATTCATTGGTGCCATATTTATCTAATATCTCTGGAGATTATGCTTTCTCCTAATGTATAGATCTTACACTGCCACATTTATCTTCTATTCCCCACTAAAGGAAAGTGAAATATATGTAAAACTTGATACCAAGATTCAGATTGAGCGAGTATATCAAAAGAGAGTAAATTTGTACGAATAGCTTGGTTGCTAATTAATAGTTAGAACTCTTGGAGTATACATGAATAGATAATTTAATTTCACTCTACGGGGTGAGAAGGTCAGGAAAACTGATGTGGATTTTTCCTGTCGGTTGTCATAGTAAAATCAACAACTGTCCAATATTTGATATTTATGTATTTCATGTTAAAAGGATGTAAGTGTTGATATATGTGTATATCTATTTTATCGGAAAGTTAGTATCGAGTGCATACATAGTAGTCGCTGTCATATATAGGTGAAACAGAGTTTATGTCGATTTGGATGTCATCAGCAAATTGTGTGCCTTTACATGATTACATCTCCTGTGGAGATGGGTTCAAACTTAAGTTGATTTGCAAAGCGGGGAAAGAGATAAAAGTAAAAAAGATAAATCACAGCTCCTATGGAGATGAGGTGTCGATTTGCTGTATGACAAAGTATAATCTTGAGAGATGTCAATTGTAGCACTAAATTTTTACGCACTGAATACCGAGCAGAACTCCCTGATTGAAAAATGAGGATGCATGCACTTAGTCTATTTCCTTGGAAAATGGTGTACTATGCTTCCATTTGATTTTGAAGTAAAGCCAACAGATCAATCTTTACCTAATAATAATAAAGAGGCTATCGCTTCCGTCGGAAAACCCATCGAGGTGATTTTACAAAAAAGTCCTTACTGTTTATGACATTAAACTCGTAGTATATTAAATATTTTTTAAAATACTCATATCTTTTAAACCGTAACTCCAAATTTAACATATTATACATGGAATTTGATTAGAAAAATATGTAGAATTTAAATATGATATTAATTTATCTGTTAAACGTTTAATAAAAATACTATCTAGGGTGAAATCTTAATAAATAAGTCATTATTCGTCTTTCTTTCATACCGGTACTCATCCGGGTTGGGGATGAACACGTCAACAAAACCAGGATTAGAGATGAAACTGAAGGTCACTTGACTGATTCTTTGTACGTATTAAATCTACATGCAAGCCGTGTTAAAATAGAAGACCTGTGAAATTTTGAACTGCATTTTTGTAGGATAAGACCATCTTTATTTGTATCGTAACTATAAATTCTTAAATTATAGACATTTTTCATAAATTAAGAGCGTGTGACGTGTGGTATTTCTTTCTCCCGTTGCAACGCATGGGCCCTTTTGCTTAACTTACAATTTTTTTATTCCAGCTGGTTAAATCTAACAAGACATCACCTACCAAAAACGTAACAATTCATCTACTTAGTTATGATGCTATCCTAACTATTAAGAGAAATAACTAGAGAATATACAAACAATGTGTGCTAAAATGAGAAACCTACACACTAACAAAGGTACGGTCTCCGATGCTATGGTGGATGATGCTAACCTTGCATGTTCAGACATGCTACAATAAAATTTGCTCAAATTATTCTATGATGTATTAATAAGGAGTATTAATAACACAATCTTTTGTATTTTGTACTTGCTGAGATATATAAAACTTCAATTCAGATATTCGTTACAATACTTCAATTGCATGTTCTTGAGCGAGGATTAAACGAATCCATACAATCTCACCTCTCACTATCTTTCCTTTCATGTAAATTGTTGTGATACAAAAACAGTTTTGAAACAAAAAAGTTTGGTTCCTCCAAATTTTGCAGCTCATAAATCTGTAATGTGGCGACTAAGTCAATAGAAAATTGGCGAAAGCATCATAGTAGGCAAGGGTGCATGAACACTTTAAGTTTGTAACTTGGCAAGTACATATGTTGTATGTAATCTCTGCATGATTACCTTCTGATTTGTGCCACTATCAGCTTTAAAGTGGCACATTACATCTAATGTTTTTTTTCCAGCCTCTTCTCTTATCTACCAACATTTGGCGACGATATACATCTTCAAAAAATAATTATTTTATATTTATAATCCTATTTTTTCATGGTGTATTTATATTCATGATAACTTTTCAAATGTAATATTTAATTATTATAGTATAAGCTTTACTGTCCTTAAGTGTAACGTAGAGGGGCTAGCCCGTGCTGCCGTGCATGTGCACGGGTTGACGACTAGTGCACTTAATCAGGAAAAATGGATTATGTAACGGAATTGTTATGTCTTAAGAAAGTATAATTGCACTATATATGATGCCATATACTCCCTCCATCAGGAAATACTTGTCGGAGTTATTTCTTTATGGAGGGAGTATATACTTTCCTTTTCGGTGCCACTAATCAAGTGTTCCACACAAACATGCAACTCTCCTTCTCGCCCAAACAACATGTTACGTCTCTTCCTCGTGCCAAGAAGCTCCTAAGCATGGGAGGTGTCACGAAGCTCCTAACGATCTATCTCATCCACGGCCAGATTCTCGTAGCTAAGATACCAAGATAGACAAGATGGTCTCGAACGCCCACTCGCCATTTGTGTACCAGAACGAAATAACGGCTCGTCTGTGGTTGTTTTGCCTCGTCCTGGGCGTGCTCATGGACATGCCCGGACCGTCACTGTCGACATCACGCGCTGGTTATCTAAGTGACAGGACCATCGCGGATGTGGCTTAGGTTACAACACAGGCTGCTACCCGTTTCAGGGATAGTGTAGGAACGCAGGCTGGAACAACGACTCGTGGCAAAGAAATTGTCTATCCTCTAGCTCCCTCCCGTGTACGATATTCATTAGTAGGTTTTCATGAATGCCCCAAACATTGTGGTTTATCTGGGAATGTATACTAGTAGGAGAAAGGTTAGCAGTAGCCACTAGTGGAAAACGGGCCTTTGGCCGGAAACCTTTAGTCCCGGCCTGCCTCTGGGCCGGGACTAAAGGCCCGGCCACGTCGCCCCAAATCGCAATGCCTCCCTCGAGCCTTTAGTCCCTGCCCGTAAGGAGCCTTTAGTCCCGGTTTGTGTCCCAAACCGGGACTAAAGGGCTACGCGGTGTGCAGCCCGCATGTGCGCCACCTTTAGTCCCGGTTTGTGTCTCAAACCGGGACTAAAGTCCTCTGCCTATATATAGCACAGCCCCCCTCTCCCCTCTTCCTTGCATTTTTCTTGGATAGAGGATTGTGGGTGTGTGCTAGCTCTCCACTTTTCTTGATGCACTAGAGTTGTTTGTTGAAATGTGTGTTAGAGCGATGCCGCTTCAGTTCACCGAACACAACTACGATATGAGATGCTTGAGCCACGCTTAAACCTCTTCCTCTTTATTTCTACTTATTCTAAAAGGTTAGCAACTATATTTCCTCGTTTAGACCATGCAATACTAATTTTTAGGATCGTGATTGTATTTGATATACTGTCGTATAACACAGATGAGCCATCCATGGATGTACCGTGATCGACGCACAACCGCTTACAGAGAAGGCGTGTATTCTTTTCGAGATGCAGCCGATGCGAACAAGCATGATGGTGGCTATATGTTTTGTCCATGTGTTGAATGTCGGAATGAGAAGGATTACACTTCCTCAAGAGTCATTCAGAGCCACCTGCTTCGGTCCGGTTTTATGTCGGGCTATAATGTTTGGACCAAGCACGGAGAAAGAGGGATTATGATGGAAGACGACGATGAAGAAGAAGAGAACGATGATGACAACTACCGATCTATGTTCCCTGAGTATGCTGATACTGCAATGGAAGACAATGAAGAAGAAGATCAGGATGAAGAACGGGAACCAGATGAGCCCACTGATGATCTTGGCCGGGTCATTTCTGATGCACGACGAGGTTGCGACATAGAAAAGGAGAGGTTGCAGTTCGAGCAGATGTTACAGGACCACAACAAATTGTTGTATCCAACTTGTGAAGATGGCCAGAAGAAGCTGGGTAGCACACTGGAATTGCTGAAGTGGAAGGCAGAGACCGGTGTGACTGACTCGTCATTCAAAAAGTTGCTCGTACTGATGAAGAAGATGCTTCCAAGAAAGAACGAATTGCCCGCCAGCACGTACGTAGCAAAGAAGCTTGTCTGCCCTCTAGGATTAGACGTGCAGAAGATACATGCATGCCCTAATGACTGCATCCTCTACTGCGGTGAGAAGTACGAGAATATGGATAAATGCTCGGTATGCACTGCATTGCAGTATAAGATCAGAAAAGATGACCCTGGTGATATTGAGGGCGAGCCATCCAGGAAGAGGGTTCCTGCCTAGGTGATGTGATATGCTCCTATAATACCATGGTTGAAACGTCTGTTCAGAAATAAAGATCATGCGAAGTTGTTGCGATGGCACATGGAAGATTGTATGAAAGACGATAAGTTGAGGCACACCGCTGATGGTCGGCAGTGGAAAAAAATCGAGAGAGAGTTCCCGAGATTTGCAGCTGACGAAAGGAACTTATGGTTAGGTCTGAGTATAGATGGCATGAATCCTTTTGGGGAGCAGAGTTGCAGTCACAACACCTGGCCCGTTACTCTATGTATCTACAACCTTCCTCCTTGGTTGTGCATGAAGCGGAAGTTCATTATGATGCCAGTGCTTATCCAAGGTCCAATGCAACCCGGCGACGATATTGATGTGTACCTAAGGCCATTAGTTGATGAACTTTTACAGCTGTGGGCCGAACCAGGTGTACGTGTGTGGGACGAGCACAAACAAGAGGAATTTGACCTTCAAGCGTTGCTTTTCGTAACCATCAATGATTGGCCTGCTCTTAGTAACATTTCAGGACAGTCAAACAAGGGATACAATGCATGCACGCACTGTTTGGATCAGACAGAAAGTATATATCTGGACAAATGTAGGAAGAATGTGTACCGGTACAATCGTCGTTTTCTTCCGCCCAAGCATCCCTTGAAGAAAAAAGGCAAGCATTTCAATGGCAAGGCAGAACCCTGGGGGAAGCCTGTCATCCGTACTGGTGCTGAAGTATTTGATATGGTCAAAGATTTAAAAGTAATCTTTGAAAAGGGTCCTGGCAGCCAACCTGTTCCAAACGGCCCTGATAAGCGCGTACCCATGTGGAAGAAGAAATCTATATTTTGGGAGCTACCCTACTGGGAAGTCCATGAGGTCCGCTCAACAATCGACATGATGCACCTGACGAAGAATCTCTGCGTGAATATTCTAGGCTTCCTGGGCTTGTATGGGAAGTCAAAAGATACACCGGAAGCACGGGAGGACCAGGAACGTCATAAAGGAAGAGATGGCATGCATCCAGGGCAGTTTCAAGGGCGTGCCAGCTACGCTCTTACTAAGGAAGAGAAGGAAATCTTCTTTGAAGTCCTTTTCAGTATCGAGGTCCCGACTGGCTTCTCGTCGAATATAAAGGGAATGGTAAATATGAAAGACAAAAAATTCCAAAACCTAAAGTCTCATGACTGCCACGTGCTTATGACGCAATTGCTTCCGGTTGCATTGAGGGGAATTCTACCGGAAAATGTTCGCCTGGCAATTGTGAAGGTATGTGCATTCCTCAATGCAATTTCTCAGAAGGTAATCGATTGAGAAAGTCTATCAGGGTTACAGATTGATGCGGTCCAATGTCTGGTCAGCTTTGAGTTGTTGTTCCCGCCATCCTTCTTCAATATAATGACACACCTCCTAGTTCACCTAGTCGATGAGATTAGAATTCTCGGTCCTGTGTTTCTACACAATATGTTCCCCTTCGAGAGGTTCATGGGAGTCTTAAAGAAATATGTTCATAACTGTGCTAGGCCAGAAGGAAGCATCTCCAAGGGCTATGGAACAGAGGAGGTCATTGAGTTTTGTGTGGACTTTCTTCCTAACCTTAAGCCGATTGGTGTTCCTGAATCTCGGTATGAGGGTAGGCTGACAGGAAAAGGCACACTAGGAAGGAAAGCAAAAGTATGTATGGACGGGCATTCTTTCTCTCAAGCACACTACACAGTTCTACACAATTCCACCGTGGTGGCTCCGTATATCATGAGACACAATAATATTCTACGCGCCGAAAACCCGGGGAAGGCTGACTCTTGGATTAAAGGGGAACACGAGAAGACTTTCGGCAGTTGGTTGCAGACACATCTCATGAATGACGACACCGTTGGAGATGAGTTGTACTGTTTGGCCAGGCCACCATCTTCGACTATATGTACTTTCCAAGGGTATGAGATAAATGGAAATACATTTTACACGGTTGCCCAAGATAAAAAGAGCACCAACCAAAATAGTGGTGTCCGCTTTGATGCAACAGACGAGAATGGGCACTGTTTGGAAACATATTACGGGTACATAGAGGAGATATGGGAACTTGACTATGGACCTACTTTTAAGATCCCTTTGTTTCGGTGCAAATGGGTGAAGCTGACAGGAGGCGGGGTAGTTGTAGACCAAAAGTACGACATGACAACAGTGGATCTCAACAATCTTGCGTACATGGACGAACAATTTGTCCTAGCCAATGATGTCGCTCAGGTTTTCTATGTGAAGGACATGTCTACAAAAATGAGAAAAAGAAATCAGCAAAAGAAGATATCGTCTGATGAGCCAAAACGCCACATAGTTCTTTCAGGGAAAAGAAACATCGTGGGAGTAGATGACAAGACAGACATGTCAGAAGATTATAATAAGTTTCATGAAATTCCGCCATTCAAAGTGAAAACTGACCCAAGCATCCTACTCAATGATGAAGATTCTCCATGGCTACGACCCAGAAGAAAACAGAAATAATAGATAGGAATATTGGTGCAATAATGTAATAATGTATTAAACCTTTTATGTAATGCATGTATGGATGTACTAAATTTCAAACACTTTTCATTTTCATAGTTTTGTCAAATTCTCAAATATGCAAAAAGAATTTTAATAAACCTTTGGAAGAGATGAGTTCTCATTCGAAACGTTGATACTTCGAGAGAGATTGTCCGTTTTGTACACGAAGTGCATCCAGTTTTTGCCGTAGCCCTCTCAACTTTTTAACACATGCTATGTGGGTGAAATTATGATAGCATGCCAACTTTTAACATTTTCAGAGTTCATTTGTAGTGCTTTTCAATTTCAGGGTCAACTAGCTCAAAAAAAAATAAGTAAATGCACGAAGAATACCAAATGAAGTCAGAAATTGTTGAAATTTTGTGATGTGCCTTTGAATGGTGCATTTTGAACACACAAAAAGTATGGAGTTCAAATAAGTTCAAAAAATGAAATCCCTTTGTAAGAGATGAGTTCTCGTTCAAAACGCTGATACTTCGAGAGAGATTATCCGTTTTGTACACGAAGTGCATCCAGTTTTTGTCGTAGCCCTCTCAACTTTTTAAGACATGCTATGTGGGTGAAATGATGATAGCATGCCAACTTTCAACTTTTTCAGAGTTCATTTGTAGTGCTTTTCAATTTCAGGGTCAACTAGCTCAAAAATAATAAGTAAATGCACGAAATATACCAAATGAAGTCAGAAATTGTTGAAATTTTGTGATGTGCCTTTGAATGGTGCATTTTGAACACACAAAAAGTATGGAGTTCAAAATAAGTTCAAAAAAATGAAATCCCTTTGTAAGAGATGAGTTCTCGTTCGAAACCCTTATACTTCGAGAGAGATTGTCTGTTTTGTACACGAAGTGCATCCAGTTTTTGTCGTAGCCCTCTCAACTTTTTAAAACATGCTATGTGGGTGAAATGATGATAGCATGCCAACTTTCAACATTTTCAGAGTTCATTTGTAGTGCTTTTCAATTTCAGGGTCAACTAGCTCAAAAACAATAAGTAAATGCACGAAATAAACCAAATGAAGTCAGAAATTGTTCAAATTTTGTGATGTGCCTTTGAATGGTGCATTTTGAACACACAAAAAGTATGGAGTTCAAATAAGTTCAAAAAAATGAAATCCCTTTTGTAAGAGATGAGTTCTCGTTCAAAACGCTGATACTTCGAGAGAGATTGTCCGTTTTGTACACGAAGTGCATCCAGTTTTTGTCGTAGCCCTCTCAACTTTTTAACACATGCTATGTGGGTGAAATGATGATAGCATGCCAACTTTCAACATTTTCAGAGTTCATTTGTAGTGCTTTTCAATTTCAGGGTCAACTAGCTCAAAAAAAATAAGTAAATGCACGAAATATACCAAATGAAGTCAGAAATTGTTGAAATTTTGTGATGTGCCTTTGAATGGTGCATTTTGAACACACAAAAAGTATGGAGTTCAAATAAATTCAAAAAAAATAAAATCCCTTTGTAAGAGATGAGCAGCAGCAAACTTCTGAACAAGATATGTGGCCGCATACTTAGAGCCAAAGTGCCAAAGAGCCAAACTGACAGAAAGGAACAGAAAAATGTTTTCTTTGGACTTACTAGGATGGGAGAACATTCGCTGTCATGCTGCCACACAGTGGTCTTGCTCATGATAGAAACATAAAAGGGTGGTTTGAACTTAATCTCCTCAACTTTCTCCAGGCATTTCATATACTACGCTGGTGTTAGAAAAGCTATGTTTGACAGAGTGAACAGACGCTTAGAAGTGCCCTCAGAATTCTCAGAGATTTCATGTTCTGAAGAGTACTCTTCACCTGGACAAGTTTACACATGATTAGACAGATATAATGAGAACTCAAGTGCACATGCATTCTAGCAACAGTTTAGTATCATCGGTAGGTGGTTCCTCCTTAATGACGCCCATCTTGGCACATGTACTTCCGCGATTTGAGCCAATGTCAGTTCTTCCACGAAGGGAATGAGCAATGCTCTCTTTGTGAAGGAGATGGACTGTCACTATGAATCTTCTCTCCTTAATATTTGTCATTGGTTGAAAGAGACAGATATCACCGACCCTAATATGAGTGTCATGCACAAACCTTCCTAAATAAAGGGTGTGCCGGCCATCTTCACATGGAAAGTATTTGATTGCATAATCCTTCTTTATGGTCTAATCGAAAAAAGGAACAAAATGTGATTGTGATGCTGATAAGTTGCTTATATACTTATATCTGATAGCTGAAGCACTAAGGATCTAAGAAGTTAACACTGTCATAAAGGCTAAATTGTTCAAATTCAATACACACATAATGCTGATTTAGCAATGCACATGCATGTTGTTGTAAACATATCCTTCAGACGTTTTGAGTTAAAACCAAAATACCGACTTCCCTAAAAAGTATGATAACAAGAAAATGTACGTAGCTACAGAATATTAGCTAAATAAATGACAATATTGGAGAAACAAAATACGGATGCTACTGTAATGTCACATTTCCCTGATAAGACATAATCCTTCGAGAGCGTCTGAAGATCATCCAACTCCATAACCTCATCTGTAGCTCGATTTTCTCCTCTAGTAAAGAAAATGAAGAGTAAGAGATTAAACGGTAAGTGGGTAACTGGTTTAACTTAAGAACAAACTTAACCTAAAAATTCCTTAGAAGTATAAGATACTGCAGGGGTATTTTCTGATTTATAATTATGGGACGAGCCTTCCTTCACGCATCCATGGGAATCTTGTCCTTTGCCTCCTGACGACTGAGTAGTGCCATCAGTGCTCATTTTGTGAAGAATATGCACTTTCACTACAAATCTTCTCTGCTTAACGTTTGTCATTGGTTGGAAGAGGCAGATATCACCTGCTCTAACATGATTGTCACGGGCAAAGTTTCCCAAATAGAGGCTGCACCGACCTGCAGCACACACGCCGGATGGCCTGATGCGGAATGTGCATTTCCAGTCCTTGTTCTTCCCAGGCAGCTGGAGTATGACAATTGTATATTCACGTGGAAAGTCCTCGAGTGCATAATCCTTCTGTATTACCTAATTGAAAAAACAAAGAATATGCGATTGTGATATTGTTAAGCTTGTTATATCTGATAGCTTATGTATTAAAGAGTTAAGAAGCTAATGCTGTCACTATGAATCTTCTGTGCTTGTTATATCTGATATGCATTTCGTTGCAAACATATCCTTCAGAGTTTTGAGTTAGATCGAAAACGTTGTCCCACGTAAATAACAAGATAATGTGAGTAGGTAAAATTTACATACCAGATCAGCATACCGTTGTACGTTTGACCATGGCCCGTGGGTGCTAGGACTGAATGTTTTGTACTGTGATAAGAAAATAGGAAAATAGTTAATAGTTTGGATAGTCAAAATAATTAATTTTGAAAATAGAAAATAGTTTTGAATTATTTATTCAATTTCAAACACTTTTCATTATCATAGTTTTGTCAAATTCTCAAATATGCAAAAAGAATTTTAATAAACATAGTTTTTAATTGAAAATAACAAAATAGTTAATAGTTTGGATAGTCAAAATAATTACTTTTGAAAATAGAAAATAGTTTTGAATTATTTATTCAATTTCAAACACTTTTCATTATCATAGTTTTGTCAAATTCTCAAATATGCAAAAAGAATTTTAATAAACATAGTTTTTAATTGAAAATAACAAAATAGTAATAGTTTGGATAGTCCAAATAATTACTTTTGAAAATAGAAAATAGTTTTGAATTATTTATTCAATTTCAAACACTTTTCATTATCATAGTTTTGTCAAATTCTCAAATATGCAAAAAGAATTTTAATAAACATAGTTTTTAATTGAAAATAACAGAATAGTTAATTTTGAAAATAGAAAAAAATTGAAACTATATGAGAATTTGTAAAGAAACTTAAACCTAAATTCAGAGTGAGCTCACTTTGAATTCAGGTTTAAGTTTCTCCACAATTTCAAATATAGTTTCAATTTTTAAATTTAGAGTCAGTTTAGGCCCGTAATCCTGCTTTAGAGAGGAGCTCGATGGAGTAGCTGCAACGGGGCTTATAAACAAGTGTTAGTCCCCCTCGTTGGGCGAGGTGGGACTAAACTTAACGTGCAGCCGAGGAGGGGCTTTAGTCCCGGGTGGAGCCACGACCCGGGACTAAAGCCCCTCGCCTGCCGCCTGCCGAGCACGGGCCTTTAGTCCCGGTGCGTGGCTCCAACCGGGACTAAAGACCCCCTTTAGTCCCGGTTGGAGCTCCGCACCGGGACTAAAGGCCCCTGCTTCCCGCCTTTTGGTCTGCCGAAAAAGGGCCTTTAGTCCCGGGTCGTGGCTCCACCCGGGACTGAAGGGGGTCTTTAGTCCCGGTTGGAGCCACGCACCGGGACTAAAGATCCACCTATATAAGCGGGAGTTAGAAAAATTTCAACCCAAATCGCATTTCGTTTCTCTTCTTCTTCCTCTCGTTCTCCTGCCCGGCGCGGCACACCGACGACCTCGACGACACCGTCAGGCTGCCCGCCGTCCTCCTCGCCGCCGTCTGCCGTCCTCCTCGCCGTCGTCGTCGTCCTCCTCGCCGCCGCCGTCCTCCTCGCCGCCGCCGTCCTCCTCGCCACCGTCGACGCCTTCGGCCGGTAAGCCCCCCGCCCCCTCCTCCCCAACACTCCAGCCGGTAGAAGAAAAGAAGAAAAAGGAGAAGAAAAGAAGAAAAAGGAGAAGAAAAGAAGAAAAAGGAGAAGAAAAGAAGAGAAAGGGAAGAAAGGAAGAAAAATGAGAAGAAATGAAGAAAAAGGAGAAGAAAAGAAAAAAAAAGGAGAAGAAAGGAAGAAAAAGGAGAAGAAAGGAAGAAAAAGGAGAAAAAAGGAAGAAAAAGGAGAAAAAAGAAGAAAAAGGGAAGAAAAGAAGAAAAAGGAGAAGAAAGGAAGAAAAAGGGAAGAAAGGAAGAAAAAGGAGAAGAAAAAGGAGAAGAAAGGAAGAAAAAGGAGAAGAAAGGAAGAAAAAGGGAAGAAAGTAAGAAAAAGGGGAAGAAAGGAAGAAAAAGGGAAGAAAAGAAGAAAAAGAAAAAGATTTTTTTGTCATTTAATTCCTATTGTTATTAGGTTTGTGCTAGATTATTAGGGTTAGTAATATTTAGAATTAGGTTAGGGTTACAAGAAGAAGAAATATGAACAAAAATAAGAAAATAAGATTAGGAAAAAGGAAAATAAGAAGAGGAGGAGAAGAAAAGAAGAAAAAGGAGAATAAGAAGAGGAGGAGAGGAGAAGAAGAGGAAAAATAGAAGAAGAGGAGAAGTAGAAGAAGAGAAGTTGAAGAAGAAGCGGAGAAGAAAATAAGAAAGAAGAAGAAGAAGAAGAAAGAGAAGAAGAAGACATTTCTACGTATATAGATGCTATTGTATATGCTTAATTTTGCTATTGTATAGTGTATATGCTTAAGTGTTAATAGTGTTTCTTAGATTATTGCTTAATTTTGCTATTGTATATGCTTAAGTGTTAATAGTTTAATTTTGCCATTGTATATGCTTAAGTGTTAATAGTTTATTTTTAGCAAGAAAATTAATAGCATAGTTTATTTTTTAAGTTCATTTTACGATGCCTATCCCGCATCCTCGTCGTCGACTCGGCGGAGGACACCTGCTTGATCAGAGGGGCCCTGTCCGGGACTGGGCTCCGCCCGGTTGGTATTGGGAGGTGCTACTTTCCGGGGGGCGTAGGTTGGTGAGGAGCCAGCCCGTTGTTGACCCGATCCTTGTTTGGTGGCGGTCGCGTGGGCCAGTGACGGTGCCGAGGCTTCCGGACACCGCGGAGGTGGTACGTCACCGTGTCAGCGAGGAGGATCAACACGTCCGTCGCTACATGGTTGTGTTGGAGGGCAGGTTCGAGCATACCTGGCAGGTTCTTCGGGGATCTCACTGGAGCTATGATCCTGTGATGGTTCCTTCTCTTTGGATGTCCACCACCCGCGACGATACCCGGCGGGCGCTACGGTTCTAGCTGTATCAGTGATGCTATATGTATGATAGTATTCGAGGAGTATTAGTGATAATATTCGACGATGTACGGACAAAAGAGATGATGTACTTTTTCTTATAATTGAATGCATGCTAATTTGAATACTACTTTATTTTACGATTTGGTTTTGCTTATTGAATGCCCAAATTGGAAAAGTACTCCAACTTTGAATACTATGCAGAAATCTAGGAGTCCCGGGTGGAGCCACGACCCGTGACTAAAGTTGGTTTGGAACGGAGTTCCTGATAGAATAATTCTTTTTTGGTACAAAGTTCAACAAAGTCATTTGGCACTAGACAATGTGACATATAGAAGGGTAGATGAGATCAGGAAAAATAGGATCATTTTTTACACATCTAGAATGTCGCCATTTTGTTAAATCCTTAAAGGTTAAGAGAATCCGTTAGACATATTTTAGAGTTTAGGTTCTAGCCAAGACCCGGGACTAAAGGTCCTCTTATATAAAACGACACTTCAAAGTTTCCAACCCCTCTTATATAGTTTGTTAGTTTATTAGTTAATGAAATGTCCGTTTTTTGCAGAACTATGGATCCACATATCAGGAACCTCGAAGAGGAAGAACTTCTCGAAGATATAATCAAAGACGGCCCCGACGTTGAACCAGCTGAATCTCCATCGTCATATCTAAACCCCTCCGGATATGAAATGGAGTTCGATCGACACGAAGATGAAGCCGATGGGGCAGGAGATAGATCCAATGACGGAGAAGGTGATAGCTCCACTGATGGAGAAGCCGGTGGAGAAGCCGGTGAAGAAATAATAAAGTCCGGCGAGGTATACATATGAAGTTCGACAATCACTTGTAATATGTGAAAAATATTGGAGATAGCTCTATATTGTATACATATACATTCATTTGACGAGTGTTTCTCCCTCTTAGGCCTCCACATCGAGCAAAGCTACGAAACGAGGCCCGACTAGAAAGTTGGATGCACGGACGCATTACACCTTTGAGGTGATATTGCCTACGGGCGAACCCAAGCTTCCTAAGAATGATGATGACACATTCAAGAAGCAATGCGGAGTTCTCGTTAGGGATCACGTCCCGATCAGCGTTCGGGAGTGGAACAAGCGCAAAGGGGCAGCCGATAGTGACTATGTCACCGAAAGGTACAAAGATAATCTTTGGAATGATCTCATGTCACATTTCAACCTGCCAGAATGTGAGAATGAAGACGCCGCAGACAAATTGAGGGCCAAAGTCAAGCAGTGGACTCTAAAGAAGATGGCCGAACTGTTCCGTAGCTGGAAGAAGAAGCTATGGAAAAACTATCTGAAGACAAAGAAAGTGCCAGTATTCGAGGGGTATCTAGCCAAGCAGGCGAATCACTGGAAGGCATTTCAAGAGTACAAGGAGTCAGAAGATGCCCAGGCATTATCCGAAAAGAACAAGATAAATGCCGACAAGAAGAAATATCACCACAAGCTGGGGCCAGGGGGCTATGAGACTGCCATCCCAAAGTGGGATAAGAAAGAGCAAGATCTGCTAGCTAATGGCATCGTACCTGAACCACTCCGTGATGAGTGGGAATTGAGAGCAAGAAATTGGTTCTTGCGCATGGTGGTTCTTACGACGAAGAAACAGGGGACCTCATCTACAATGACGGTCTTAGGATACCCAGGGAGAATTGGTAAAAGATAGTGAAAGAAATTAAGGAGGGAAAAGAAAGTTCACTACAGATAGAGAGAAAGATTTGCTCACACTGGTCCTCGGCAATGACGAACATGGAGGACGAACGCGAGGCTTCGGTCCTTCTTACCCGTGGTGGCTTGGGTTTGCCAGAGACCAAGACACTTACAGAAGCCGAGCGAGAGCAAAGAAGCGGCAGCAGGATGAGGAGAATGACAAGTTCAACCAGTTGCTTGCCAGGATTAACGAGCAACAGAAGCAGATTGATGAGCTTAGAGGAGTAGCGCCAGGAAGATCCTGCACTTGATATTACCGGCGCCCCATCTAAGCGGAAAAGTAGCGTGGCTGAATCTGAGGCCCCGCCCGACGATGCACGAAGAATGATAGAGGGCGGTCCCGGCTACCCCGTGGATGGAATCAAGGAGTCAACATCATGTGAACTCCATCAGAAATTCAAGAACATATCCATGAAGGTGGCCGTCGGACAAGCTTTACCTTCTGGCCCTGATGCACGCTGGCATGGCCGTGAGATTCCAACTGGCTTTGCTAAAGTCGGGGTGGATGAAATCATGGCGGGGTTTCATGATATGGAGCTCGACATAGCTGGACCGGAAGATGAGAGGACACTCAGAGAAGTACTGGGTGGAGTCATCCTATGGGACAAGAACTACATCAAGTTTCCAGGCTCGGCCCCAAGGACAACACCGCCTCCGAGTCGTCGCAGGTCACCTACACCTCCATTACCTCCAAGCCCTCCACATGACGTCGGCCAGCACAACACGAGTCCATCTCGATCACCGCCGCCGGACTTGGGTCGTCCGTCTCCGCCGCCGCCCGCTCCGGATACTAAGCGGGAGCGTGCCACCAAGAACGCTCCGCCGACGATTTCTAAGCGACGGAGCCCCCCAAAGCGCAAACGGTCGCCCCTCCCAAAGGTACCTCATGCTAATCTTCCTATCAGACCTTATGATCGTATCCCCGAGGAAAACGCCAGGATAGCAAAGGAACATCATGATGCGCAGATGAAAAAGAAGGAACCCGAGCCCCGCCCGGAATACACCGAGAAGCAAATAGCATTTGCAAAATACTTCACGACCCTTCCATCACAGTATGACTTACACCATAAGCCTGATGACTATACACACACATTGCAAAAGGAAGTGAAAAAAAGCAGATCACGTGCAAGTGCAAGTGGGAGCAAATCAAGTTCAACTACAAGCAAGAAAAAATCAGACGTTCCTCAGCTTGGACAATAGGCCAAACAGTCCGATCCCACCCCTCAAGGTGTTAACCGAGAATGTTCCCCCTCCGGTGCAGGGGCAAGCTTTTGAATTAGCAAAGAAGTGGGCTACTGAATGGGGTGTCTCGGTTGAAGATGTTCTGGCTTCCCAAGACGACAGGTTACCCAAGGCTGTGGTAGCCCCTAAGCCACAGTTTGTCATGGGAGAGCCTTTGATCAGCAAAGATGATCTCCCAACAAATATGTGTTACTTGCATACAAGGTACCTAAGTGAATCAAAGAATGGGAGAACGATGATCGTGCTGAGTGTCCCACGGGAGTACTACGGCCGCCCCGAAGAAATCCATATCGACTTTGATGAACTCTTCCAGATGTACAATGGCGACGCCCTCGACAAATCGCTTATGAGTTGCTATTGTCTGTAAGTTTTTCAATTCGTTGTCTACATATAACTTGTTTAGTTATTTCAATTCATTGTCTATATATAACTTGTACTCTATTATGCAGAATGAAGATTCTAGATTGTAAAAGTAAGAACATCCTAAATATTGGGTTTATTGACCGAGATAAAATACATATAGCGACGCTAACTGATAAACCCAAGGAGATGGAGGAAAACCTTCTAAGGTTTCTAACAGATCAAAAAATTTGTGACCACATACTGTTTCCATACAACTCCAGGTGAGGGTCTTTACTCTGTTGTGTCCATTCACTTATAAGTGTATTTGATAAGTTACTCACACACACACACACACACACACACACACACACATATATATATATATATACATGTGCAGCTTCCATTGGATTCTGTTGGGAATTCAAATTGATAAGGGAAGAGTTGATGCCTTCGACCCATTATCGAGACCCTTGAAACAGTTCCAAAGCCTGCAGGACATGCTCCAAGGGTAATTTCAATCATTCTTGCGCTCTATCGGTCTCTTTCGATGATTTTCTGATATATCAATTAATGAAAAACTTAGCAAATCATTATCCTTGTTGGGCAGGGTTTGGAAGCGGTTCAAGTGCGTGACTCCCGGTAACTTTCCTGAGAAGCTAACCTTTAGAGCGGCTCAGGTAAGTAGTAGTATGATATACTTCTATTTTCAATACATTTATGATGCTAGATTATTATTTTGATTATATATATTCTATTCTCGTAAAGTGCGACCAGCAGCCACGGGGAACGCATCTATGCGGATACTATGTTTGCGAGATCAGTCGCACGTTTACCTCTGAGCACAAGGATCACAGATTCGACGTAAGCAATGAACATTCACACCTCTATTTTTACCCGTCATTCTTTGTTATCATGATTGATATTCATATTCATCTCCTCTTCTTATATAGTACACGGTCATGAGGACGAAGGTCCTACCAGAGCAACGCGCGATTGCTGTTGCAGCGGAGCTTGCGACCTTTCTGAGGACGGAAGCTATAGATGACAAAGGACGATTTAGTGTAGCTAGGGGCCATTACTAATGTTCGTCCATGTAATCGAATAGACGGGCTCTAGTCCCGATAATTCAGATCTCCATATAATTGTATATATATGCTCGCTTGTAAGATAAGTTAATCTTATATATACATATATGCATAATTATTTCTATTTAAATTATATGAAAACTAATTCCCGGACACCAAACGAGGTATCACGTTAATCTCCCGAACACCTAAACCCTAAAACCCTAAAACCCAAAAATAATTTCATTCAAAAAAAAAAACCCAAAAATAAGCAAAATCTGAAACTCTTTAGTCCCGGTCCATGTAACAAACCGGGACTAAAGGTCCTGCCCCTGGGACGCTACGAGGCGCCCACGTGGAGCACCTTTAGTCCCGGCTTGTAACAGGGCCGGGACTAAAGGTTAGGCCTTTAGTCCCGCCCCTTTAGTCCCGGTTGGTGAACCGGGACTAAAGCCCCTTACGGGCCGGGGCTAAAGGCCCCGTCCCCACTAGTGTAATTTAGGACGGAGGGACTGAGGGAGTGGTTTTTTTATGGACAGCTAAAGCCTAGAGAGTTTGTTGCTGAAAATTAAACAATGTGAAAGCTTGAGCCTAGGCCCTGCAGTAGATAGAACCAATTGAGAGCATTACTGCATTAGTTTGTCCTCTTGGCTTCAACAACCGCCATGGAACTGTTTGGTTGAGCTCTTCCGTGTGGGCCCAACGGGCCACCGGACCCTTGATCCATACGCCCTGATCAGGACGCCCAACCCATTATAGTTGGTGAGCCCCTGTGACCCGCGCTATATTAACAGAGGTGGGGGCCGGGACATGTGACACGAGGTTTGCCGCCACCACTTTCCCCACCTACACGCCCTACCGATCTAGGGTTAGCGCGGTGCTCACGGGAAGCACTACGGCCACCACATCTCTCTGTCGCCGCCACCGTCATCACCTCACCGATGGACACTGGCGGGAGCTCCTCAAGTGTGGGGCAAGGTAAACCCATCGTATCTACTACCAGAATCCTAGCCGATCCGATCCACAAAGTCTATCAAGAACATCTCAGTATTCGAAAGCATTGAGGCAGGATCAGTTCGTTCTACTACATCCTTCGTACCATCACTCGAATTCGCAAAGAAGATCGGTTTTGAAGGAACATATGCTCTATAAAATCTCAAAATCGTCCATCTTTGAATTTGGTCGTAGCAAACATGGCACAGAAATGACGAACTCACCAAAGTGGCACGATATTAAAACAAGATAAATCAAATTTATTATAGGGCGTAGATGTGGCAAAAAATAAGAAAAAGAAAAAAAAATATCAAATTTGTCAGAGCTGGATCAAAAATCTTTAAAAGAAAGGAGATACAGTGTGCATTTACTAGCATGATGGTCGTGTGTTTAATGATATATAACTGTAATCGCAAATGATATCTGTTATTTTTTCTAAAAGTATGCACCACAAATGCACTCAGTGGATGCACCTTCCTGGAAACCCCATATTTCTTTTTAGAAAAGGAGGAGTATCTCCGGCCTCTGCATCAACACGATACATATGGCCCCTTTATTTATAAAAAGTAACAAACAATCCCTGGTTCCACATAGTCTCCAACAAAACAGAGAATAATCAAAAGTAAAGCAAAAAAGCGCCACAACCGGCAAAATAGGCCTAGATGCCTAACCATCTATCCTATTACTGGACTGTCATCCAAACCGGTTGTAGATATCCTGCGCTACCATCTCCCATCGGATAGACTCAGTAACCAAATGCTCCCTGGTTTCTGCAAGAGTGAGTAATGACCATGTACGGATTAATACCGCAGCTCTGTATTACCTGTTGTATTTTGATTTTCTATGAAGCAAAAAATATATTATGAGGACTACAAATGGCATCTCTTGATTTTATGAAAATATGCACCACAAATGCACCCGGCGGATGCACCTTGCTGAAAACTTGTATTACCTGTTGTATTTTGATTTTTTATGAAGCAAAATGTGTATGATGAGGATCATAGTGTAATGGATCATTGTATTAACATGCTTTATTTTTTAGTGGTAATCTCTTGGGAATATGCAGCTCCTGATAGCCTATGAACCTATGATGCCCTACCATGCTGCCCTACTACCTTTTAGCTCGTATAAATAATACTCCCTCTGTTCAAAATAAGTGTTGTGGTTTTAGTTTATTTAAAAAATACATTTTGTGGTGATGCATTTTTTTTTTTAAAAAAAGGAGGAAACGAGCCCCGGTCTCTGCATAAATCGATGCATGCAGCCATATTATTTAAAAATTTAAAGTAACATCATAGGTCCAGAGAAGTCTGTATCTCGAAAGGAAAATGAAACTAAAAATAAACACCATATTATTTTGTGGTGATGCATATCGTCTTCTTAATTTTATATTAATGTTCAGCGAAAGGTCGAGGTTAGAACCGTAACTTTGTCGCTGAAAATGAACCTTTTGTGTGCCATGTTCTGCACGAGAACAAAGCTTGAGGATAGGCCCTGTGGTAGATATATAGAACCGGTTGAGCATTCGATCGTCTTCTCCGCTTCAACAAGCTGCCATGGAAGAATTTCCGAATGTTGGAGTTACGAAAGCATTGAGGCAGGATCAGTTCACTTTTCATCTTCTTTGCCTACAACAGTCGTGTTAAATGTACTCCCTCCATTTCTATATACAAGGCCACTTTGCTTTTCGTGTCAAGCTTTGACTTGTAATTTTGATCAACAAAATGTGGGATATAATTCATAAAAAATATATTATTGAAAAGTCCTTTCAAATATGCATCCAATGACATACTTTTATGACATATTCCGTATGACTCACATTTTGTTGGTAAAATTAATGTTCAAAGCTAGAAATAATAATATGAAGTGGCCTTGTATTAGTAGATGGAGGGAGTAGTTAGTCTAAGCATGGTTTTGCGCCGTGAATGGAATTTCAGAGAACATCAATCTGACCGCCTCGCTTTTGAAGGAGCGCGTTGTGTGTAAAGTCTCAATTTCGTCCATATTTGAATTCGATCCAAAAGCAGACATGGTAGCGACAAACTCAACGAAGTAACAGCACAAGTAATTGGGAACCTGAACAAAAGGGGATTTTTCGAACAAAAAAGGGCAAAAATAATTGTGATGAGAAAAGAAAAATAAATATCAGAGCCAGGTTTCGATCCTGGGACCTGTGGGTTATGGGCCCACCACGCTTCCGCTGCGCCACTCTGATTGTGTTGTTATTGTATCGATTTTTGGTTACAAATACATATACTGAGACAGATTTCGCGTGGCGTTTGTTAAACAGAGAGCAAAGGGAAAGTCTCGTCTGTTCTCACCTCACGGAAGGAGAGGAGAAAGGAACCAATGAGGATGTGATGGATGTGGTTGCAGTTACACGCGCACATCTGCTCTGCAGTGTTGATTGTGTGTGTACGCGAGACATCCATCCAACTCCAACAGGATATATAGGATCGATGACCGTCCCCGGCTAGCCTAACCTCAACCGCTTGCGTTCTTCATATAGATTTCTCCTCTGGACGACGTGCAAGGTGGAGAAATCTTTGGTGCCGCCCATTGATTCCAGCAGCCGTCCAGTAACTAATGCGCAGAACGTTTGCCATCAGATGAAGAGGGTTTTAACATACATTTTGCTACAAAAGGGCAGCATGCTCTCGCGACCAAGTTAAGAAAAATGGACTGCTTTGCACGTCACAGTCAACTGACCTTGCCCCCTTCTTGGTGTGTTTGCGGACAATGATTGGTTTTTATTGATTTTCTGACCATTGGCTGGCCTTTTGAGGCGGTCAATGGATAGAAAATCATTAAGGGAAAGGAGAGATACGGTGTGCATTTACGAGCGTGATGGATTTGCATTTTGTGATAGCATGATGGTGATCACAAATCAATCCAAAGACGCGCGAAAATGGCGAAGTGATATTCATCTACACCATGTGGAATGTCTCGAAAGAGAGAAATAACCGTGTGTTCATGGGACGTCGTTTGACTCATCGTGAAGTGGCAATGCTCGCTTAAGAAGACATCAAGCAGCGTTATTTGGCATTCTCAAATGCCATTCAGGCCGTGGGCATTGGTTAACTTGGCCTTGTATTAGGCATTTAGGCTAGTCTTGGTTCTCACCATGTTTCACCTGAAAACGTGCACCTCCTTAAACATGGTTTTTCACCTCTTTCTCTCGTAATGAAAAAGGTAGTGCTTCTGCCGGATACTTAAAAATGGTGCCCCCACTAAGCTATGCCATCTTTCAAACATGGCGCAACCACCAGGAGTGGACTTAAGCTATCCCTTCGAAAGTGCATGGAAGATCTATCAAAATCTTGATGGTGTTCCAAATATGGTTCATGGACATGTATTTAAACAAGTTGTGCGCCACGACATTTGTCTCTCTCTGTTATAAAAGTTAGCAAAGCCCGCATTTCAGCTAACATTGTTTTTCAAGACTACAAGAAATACATGTTCGGGCCAATAGGTATACAATACAGTTGGGGTGATGGCCTCCCAAAAAGAATCACACGACTCAGAAATTACGCCCAGCTTGGCAAGCTCATGTGCCATAGCTTTACAAGTCTAATATGCATTGGCTTCTTGCTTCCTTCATAGGCATCCCGGTCGCCGCTTTGTCATAGTCGTCTACCATTTGGCAAGAATGGCCGAATTCATACATGTGTTCAATCTATTTTCTACAAAAAGACATGAAAATAGTATGCATGTGAGAGGCGCCTAATTGTTATAGATGACAGGCTTCATGTATGTTGATGTGATGACCGCGAAATACGCCTTGTAGGCTGAAGAAGCCGAGTATACCCCTGACTCAATGAAATTCCAAACAACGTTGGTCGCGATACCCTCCTAAACTTGGAATAGGACAAGCTTGGTGTAGAGATATACGCATTATTGGGTGTGGAGGATCGAACGGACATGGTACATGTCAAATTTTTAATTCATCAACGATCCATCTTTTCTATATCGTTTTGTTTGCGCACATTGCGGGTCTTTACACTAAAACCAGAACTAACTTAGGTGCAAGGCCCCCGAAAACTTGTGTGCCAGCATATAGACCAGATTCCAATTGACCTTGCATTGCTCGTGGGACACTTTATCCGACCTAGACCTAAAGGAAGGCTGGCCCAATCTTCTCGTTAACCGCTATGATGCTCTACAGGTGGTTGACGACTAACTTTAAGTGGCTCCTCACACCTACCAAACGTACATTGCTAGTACGGCTACACTTAACCGCATCTGGCTATGTTCGTTTAGTATGGGCCAATATTATACTCAAAATTGGCATGAATGTTGAGCTACTCTTTTTGAATTGAAGCATTGGAAATGTGTCCTAGGCAACCCATGATAAATGCTTGCATCCATCACTAGTCTCATAGTTTGGCTTTCGGCCTTCGTGTGCTCCATCACAAAACATCTCCTGTCTAGCTGTCACTATTAGGTTGGATGCAGAAAATAAAATAGCTAACTGGATATACCAATATATGATGGCCAATAGAGCTCATTTGTGGTTCATGCCTTCATGGTGAGATTCAGTAATAGAATCATATATATGATTGGGATGCAGTCGGAATACGAATTCAAGACAAAACGGAGGAGTTTGCGTGATTTGGAACAAGTCACGTTGGAATGTCAAAGATATTAGTGATGCAATTCTCAAAGTTTCACTGACAGACGCATGCCTATCTAGAGATGTTGCTAGGTATATTTCCAGTTTCCACAGGAGTTGTGGACAGCGGCTTGTTGCTTGGCTAACCTTGTAGTATGTTCTGAAATTTGCCTATCTTGAAGACAGCCACTTCAGTATTTATATATTATGAGTAAACTGAGGTGTGTCCCTGTACACCCCCGGTCTCCGTTCGGACAGAAGCTCTGTTGTGTTCGTCGGTGCAACACAGAAGCCGGAGATTATAGATACAGATTGGGTGTAAGCAGGCCAACCAGTTAAGCACAACGATGACATGTGTTCGCGCGGTCTCTAGCATTTTTGAGTGCTTGCAAAGTTTCATGATAGAATAAATTCGTGGAAGTTGTGGAGCGTTCCATATTATGTCGAAACTTTGCAAAAAAATCGAAACATTCAACAATGTTTACCACACACAAAAACAGTGGCAGACCTAGAGAGTATTTTGAGTGGGGGCATGTTCTTTAAAAAATAAACGGGTTTAAGTATATTTTTCAAAAACCACAAGCAAATATTGTTGTAGTTTCAAATTTTGAATGGGGGCATAGGCCCGCACTCACCTCAACATAGGTCCACCCCTGCACAAAAATTTTGAGTGGGGGCATCCTCCACATCGCAAGCAAGCGATCTTTGTTTTAACATACATTTTGCTACAAAGGGCAGCATGCTCTTGCGACCAAGTTAAGAAAAATGGACTGTTTTGCACGTCACGGTCAACTGATTCTTGCCCCGTTCTTGGTGTGCTTGCCGACAATGATGGACTTTTACTGATTTACAGTCCATTGGCCGGCCTCTTGAGACGGTCAATGGGCAGAAAATCAGTAAGAGAATGGAGATACGGTGTGCATTTACGAGCGTGATGGATGCGCATTTTGTGATAGCGTGATGACGATCACAAATCAATCAAAAGAAGCGCGGAAACGGCGAAGTGGTAGTCATCTACACCATGTGGAATGTCTGGAAAGAGAGAAATAGCCGTGTGTTCACAGGACGTCGTTTGACTCATCGTGAAGTGGCAACGCAAGAAGACATCAAGCAGCTTATTTGGCATTCTCAAATGCCATTCCGGCCGTGGGCATTGGTCAACTTGGCCTTGTATTAGGCTATATAGTCTTGCTTTTCAACATGTTTCACATGAAAACGTGCACCTCCTTGTACATGGTTTTTCACCTCTTTCTCTCTTAATGAAAAAGGTTGTGCTTCTGTTGGTTCCTCAAAAATGGTGCCCCCACTCTATGCCATCTTTCAAACATGGTGCAAGTGCAACCACCAGGCGTGGACTCAAGGTATCCCTTCGAAAGTGCTTGCTTGCGTGTCGGAAAGATCTATCAAAATCTTGATAGTATTCCAAATATGTTTCACGGACATGTATTTAAACAAGTTGTGCGCCACGACATTTGTCTTTCTGTTACAAAGTTAGGAAAGGCCGCATTTCAGCCAACATTATTTTTCAAGACTACAAGAAATGCATGTTGGGGTGATGGCCGACCGAAAAGAATCATACGACTCAGAAATTGCGCCCAGCTTGGCAAGCTCATGTGCCATAGAGTTAGAAGTGCACCGGTTGATAGAAAAACACAGGAATCAAAGTCTAATATGCATTGGCTTCTTGCTTCCTTCATAGGCATCCCGATCGCCGCCCTCTCATAGTCGTCTACCACTTGGCATGGATGGCCGGATTCATACATGTGTTCAATCTTTTTTCTAAGAAAAGACATGAAAATAGTTTGCATGTCAGAGGCGCCTAATTGCTATAGATGACTGCCTTCATGTCCGTTGATGTGTTGACCGCGAAATGCGCCTTGTAGGCTGAAGCAGCCGAGTACGTACACCTCCGACTCAATGAAATTTCAAACAAAGTCGGTCGTGATATCCTCCTGAACTTGGAATAGGGCAAGCTTGGTGCAGAGATAGACAAATTATTGGATGTGGAAGATCGAGAGGACATGGTACATGTCAAATTTTTAATCCATCAATGACCCATCTTTTGTACATCGTTTTGTTTGAGTTCTTCCAGAGTGCAAGCCAGCCATCCGCCGCCCACAGTGTTGGCTTTTAATCGCTAGATAACTCCCAGCGCTATGACGAGTATGTGTAGAGCTAGCAAGCTAGCAAGCAGTTAGCTGGATGGATATCCAGTCACGTACGTGTGTGTGTGTGCAGCCGGATCGTTTCTTCAACCGGCTACGATCGATACAACACGATTTCGACGGAACGAACACAAAGGCACTGAATCGATGTATGGCCACAGGCTCGTGTCGAGCCTGTCGTAGTACTTTGTATTGCTTTGCTATCTGATCTGGTGTTACAAGCACCACCCCTAGGGTGCCTTTTATACACATCCACAAAAGACTATGGAAATAGACTAGGACTAGGTATCCTAATACTACTAGGACTCGGTTTAGCTTTTTTTCCTAATTCTATGTGTACAGAACAACGTGATTAACTCACACACGGTGAGTCAGTGGTGCTGATGACAGGTGGAAGAGAGGTGTATGTTCATAACATTGCAAGGGTTGCCAAGATCCACCGGGCACCGACACCCATTGCGGGGTCTTTACACTCAAACCAGAACTAACTTAGGTGCAAGGCCCCCGAAAACTTGTGTGCCAGCATATAGAACATATTCCAATTGATCTTGCATTGCTCCTGGGACACTTTATTCAACCCGGACCTAAAGAAACGCTCGTCCAATCTTCTAGATAACCGGTACGATGCTCTTCAGGTGGTTGGTGACTCGCTCTAATTGGCTCCTCACACCTACCAAGTGTTAGGCCATATAACTCTTGTATTATACGTGACTTGTATAACACGTATAGGCGTGCGTGTAGGTTAGGATCTCTCTCTATCCCGTTGTGTTTAAACTGTAGCTAAGAGTAGATTGACCTTAAACCACCTTTTGATGTATATCTCTTGGGCTTATGCCGCCTATATAAACATGCACGCGTCCCTGCTAAGTGCATGCGCTTCCAGCCTATTCCACATGGTATAAGAGCCTACCTCTTCCCATCGACATGTCATCTTCCTCCTCAAGCTCCACCATGGTTGCTTCCCTCGCTGCGCTAGGCCACACCATAACCGAAAAGCTAGCTAGGGATAATTTTTTGGTGTGAAAGGCACATGTTCTTCCACATGTGCGCGCTGCTGGTCTCATGCGCTACCTTGATGGCACCATGGCCGAGCCGCCCGCCGTTTTAACCACCGAGACTGATGTTGCAGGGAAGAAGGAGATCTCTTCGACTCCAAATCTGACCATGTTCTCTGGTACACGCAGGATCAGCAGGTCCTCACTTTTCTCCTTGCCTCCCTGTCCCGTGATGTTCTCCTTCAGGTGCACTCCCTGGCTTCTGCAACCGGCGTCTGGACGGCGATCCAGCAGATGTTCGTGTCCCACTCCAGGGCGCGCCACATCCAACTCCGGGGCAGCTCGGCAACACCAAGAAGGGGGACTCTCCTGTCGCCCTCTACTTCACCAAGATGAAGGGATTTGCGGATGAGATGGCGGCGGCGGGAAAACCCATCGACGACGACGAGTTGGTTTCCTATATCCTGCAAGGATTGGACTCTGACTACAACCCGTACGTTGCCGCCCTCTCATCTCGTCCCGAGGCTGATCAGAAGATTGGCCTCACAGAGCTATTTTCCCTGCTCAACACGGCGGAGGCACGCATCGATGCACAGAACGACAGCAACACCAACTCCTTCTCCATCAACCTCGCCTCCAAGGGGGGCTCCCGCAACAACACCGATGCCCGCTCCTCTGGTCACGTCGGTGGCAACTCTGGTGCCGCCTACCGTGGTGGCGGCGGTGGTTTCTTCCCCAACGTTGTTGCTCCCCCTCCTTCTGGTGGAAGGGATGAGACGTGCCAGACACGTCAGGGCCATGCTGCCTGGCGTTGTTTCATGCGCTACGACAAGAACTTCAACCCTCCTCCCAAGCATCAAGATGGTGGTGGCGGAAACAACGGCGGCGGCGGTGGTGGCACCAAGTCCGCAAATACCGTCTCTGTGGCCTACGGTGTTGATATCAACTGGTATCTCGACACCGGTGCTATGGACCATGTAACCGGCGAGTTGGAGAAGCTTGTCGTGCATGATCGCTACACTGGACCGGAGCAAATCCGCACCGCAAGTGGTCAAGGTATGGAGATTAAACATGTTGGTCATTCGTTGCTTCCTACTCCACATAAACCTTTACACCTAAACAACATCCTTCATGTTCCCAAATCCAAGAATCTTCTCTCTGGTTCTCAACTCACGAAAGATAATGATGCCTATCTTGTTGTTTACCCTGAATTCTTCTCTATTCACGATCAGGAAATGGGGGGCACAATTCTTCACGGTCCGAGTAAGAACGGGTTGTACCCTATTGTTGCTGGCCAACCGGGTGCTCATGGGCGTCATATCCTTGGAGCAATCAAACCATCTACGTCTAGCTGGCATAGACGCCTAGGTCATCCGTCCTTTCCGGTGGTGCAGCAGATTCTTTGCAATAATAGTCTCCCAGTGTCAAATAAAGTAGATCATCACCTTGTGTGTGATGCTTGTCAAATGGCTAAAAGCCATCAATTACCCTACTCTCGTTCAACTAGTGTTTCTCAAGCTCCTTTAGAGATCATTTATTCTGATGTTTGGGGCCCTGGGCCTCTTTCAGTTGGTAGACAAAAATATTATGTTAGCTTCATTGATGATTTCAGCAAATTTAGTTGGATTTATCTTATCAAACAAAAATCAGATGTCTTCCAAAAATTCCATGTTTTTCAAGCACTTGTTGAACGTTTGTTTGCCCGCAAAATCATTGCTATGCAAACCGATTGGGGGGTGAGTATCAAAAGTTGAACCAATTTTTTCAACGTCTTGGCATTACACACCATGTATCATGCCCTCATGCTCACCAACAAAATGGCTCTGCAGAACGTAAGCATCGCCATATTGTAGAAGTTGGCCTTTCCCTTCTTGCTCATGCCTCCATGCCTCTAAAATTTTGGGATGATGCCTTCTCTACGGCATTCTACCTTATCAATCGTGTGCCTAGTCGTGTTATTCACAATCAAACCCCTTTGGAACGTCTTTTTGGTCTCACGCTAAACTACACCTTTCTTCGTATATTTGGTTGTGTTGTTTGGCCTAATTTGCGCCCTTTCAATAAACATAAACTTGAGTACCGGTCAAAACAATGTGTTTTCATTGGCTACAGTGATCTACATAAAGGATATAAATGCCTTGATGTCTCAACCGGGCGGGTCTATGTGTCTCGGGATGTTATTTTTGATGAACATATCTTTCCCTTTGCATCTTTACACCCCAATGCCGGAGCTCAACTCCGTGCTGAGCTTGTGCTTCTTCCACCCACACTTCTAAATTCATCAAGCTCTCTTACACCTTCCGCAACACCGAATGACCCCATGGCAATTTCCACTACTTATGCACACACCTCTGCTAACAGTGTGCAGGATTCGGCAGGTATTTCTCATGATTTTATGCAACCTAATCCTCCTGCAGATCTGGTGGCCACAAAAAATCCAGGGCTGCATGCCTCGGGATCAGCAGCCGCAGCACCTCGGTCAGGAAATCCTGTACTCCAGGCCTCGGGATCGGCTGCCACAGCACCTGGATCCCCTCCGGGTTTCGTGCGCCAACCCGGCACGCCTGCCGACCGGTACCCCGCATCAACCTCGGACCCAGCGCGCCTGTCAGCAGTCGCGACAGCGGGGACAGCGTTGTCCCCCGCCTTGGCCCTGGTGCGGTCTCCCCCACGTGGAGCGCCTACAGCGGGTCCGTTCCAACCCCGCGCCTCGGATCTGCCGCGGTCTCCCCCCTGCGGTGGGCCTGCCCTGTTCCCTGCCTCGGGCTCGGGCGCCTCTTCCAGACGTGGCGCACCGCTACAGGCCGACACGGTTGATTCTTCTGTGGAGTCCGCTACCTCGCCTGCCGCGTCGACCGAGCACTCCCAGATGGATTCCCCTGCTATTTCCTCTGGATCGCTACCTGCCTCTGATCTGCCATTTGATGCGGTATCGTCTGATTCTGCGCTAGCCCGTCGTGTTCAGCACAACATGCAACCAACGCCACCAGCACCTCCACCTCCTCGGGCTCACACTCGGTCCCAAAGTGGTATTCTTAAACCCAAAGTTCATACCGATGGTTGTATTCGTTGGGGCTCTTTCTGTGCTACAGGTGAACCAGAAAATCTCAAGGAGGCTATTGTTGATCCTAAGTGGAAAGCTGCTATGGATGATGAATTAGGTGCACTTTTCTCCAATAACACATGGCATTTGGTACCACCGCGTCACAGACAGAATATCATTGACTGCAAATGGGTTTATAAGGTAAAATGACACTCTGATGGTACCATTGATAGATATAAAGCTCGTCTAGTTGCAAAAGGGTTTAAGCAACGTTATGGTATTGATTATGAGGATACGTTTAGCCCAGTTGTCAAAGCTGCAACCATTCGTTTAATCATGTCTATTGATGTGTCTCGTAATTGGCCTATGCGACAACTCGATGTTAAGAACGCGTTCCTACACGGTGTTCTGGAAGAGGATGTTTTTATGAGACAACCACCTGGGTATAAAAGTTCACAGTCACCTACTTTTGTTTGCAAGCTTGACAAAGCACTCTATGGCCTAAAACAAGCACCTCGGGCATGGTATTCTCGTTTGTCTTCCAAACTTCAGTCCCTTGGATTTCATCCTTCACAAGCAGATACCTCCTTATTTTTCTATTCCAGACATGGAGTCACAATTTTCATGCTTATTTATGTTGATGATATCATTGTTACTAGTTCCTCTGCTCAAGCGGTTGATGCTCTCTTAAAAGATCTTCGTATGGACTTTGCCCTCAAAGATCTCGGTGCACTTCACTACTTCCTCGGCATTGAGGTAAACCCTACTCGAGATGGTATTGTTCTCTCACAAGGCAAGTATTTGGTAGACCTCCTTACACGTGTAAACATGAAAGGTTGCTAACCTGTTTCCACTCCTCTACCAACAGCAGAAAAATTATCTCTTTATGATGGTGAGCCTCTTTGTGATGAAGACTCTACAAAATACAGAAGCATTGTTGGTGCCTTACAATATGTGACTTTAACCCATCCTGACATCTCTTTTTCGGTCAACAAAGTTTGCCAGTTCTTACATGCTCCTACCACTGTTCATTGGTCCTTGGTTAAACGCATTATCCGTATCAGTAAGTCAGATTCTATGCTGGTTAGTGCCTTTTCAGATGCAGATTGGATTGGTTGTCCTGATGATCGCCGCTCCATAGGAGGTTTTGCAGTTTTTCTTGGTAGTAATCTTACCTCTTGGATTGCTCGCAAACAACCCACTGTCTCTCGTTCCAGTACAGAAGCTGAATATAAAGCACTGGCCAATGCAACTGCTGAAGTCATTTGGGTACAAACTCTGTTGACAGAACTTGGTGTGCCTCATCCTCGAGCAGCATCTCTTTGGTGTGATAATTTGGGTGCTACTTACTTGTCTGCCAATCCTATCTTTCATGCTCGCACCAAGCACATTGAGGTTGATTATCACTTTGTTCGCGAAAGGGGTGCCAACAAGTTGTTGAATATCAGGTTTATTCCTACTGGTGATCAAGTGGCGGATCGGTTCACTAAACCATTAACAGCTCGGCAACTGGATGTTTTTCTTCGCAATCTCAACTTAGGCAGTTGTGATTGAGGGGGGATGTTAGACGATATAACTCTTGTATTATACGTGACTTGTATAACACGTATAGGCGTGCGTGTAGGTTAGGATCTCTCTCTATCCCGTTGTGTTTAAACTGTAGATAAGAGTAGATTGATATTAAACCATCTTTTGATGTATATCTCTTCGGCTTATGCCGCCTATATAAACATGCACGCGTCCCTGCTAAGAGCATACGCTTCCAGCCTTTTCCACACCAAGCGTACATTGCTAGTACGGCTCCACTTAGACACATCTGACTATGTTTCTTTAGTATGGGCTAATACTCAAAATTGGAATTCATGTTGAGCTACTCTTTTCGAATTGAAGCATTGGAAATGTGTCCTAGGCGACCCATGGTAAATGCTTGCACTACTCATGTTACTACATACATAGTGATCCATCACTAGTCTCATAGTTTCGCTTCTGGCCTTCGTGTGATCCATCATGAAACATCTCTTGTATAGCTGTCACTATTAGGTTGGATGCAGAAAATACAGTAGCTAAATGTGTATACCAATATATGATGGCCAATAGAGCTCATTTGTGGTTGATGCCTTCATGGTGAGATTCAGTAATAGAATCATATGACTAGGAGGCATTTGGAGTACGAGTTCAACACAAAACGGATGAGTTTGCATGATTTGGAACAAGTCACGTTGGAATGTCGAAGATATTAGTGGTGCAATCCTCAAAGTTTCACTGACAAACGCATGCCAATCTGGAGATGTTGCTACGTATCTTTGCACAGGAGTTGTGGACAGCGGCTTGTTGCTCGGCTAACCTTGTAGTATGTTCTGAAATTTGCCTATTTTGAAGATTGCCACTTCAGTATTTATATACTTATTCTGTACCTAAAATTCTACTCCTAAATGTTCAGTTGGTTGAATAGCTTTCATGGTTTTTTTCGTCCCATTCTTTCGTCTGGTTTTATTTCGTCTCCATACCACCCACCACCGTATCTATTGCACGCACCCAAAAAACCAGAAAGACAAAAAAAACATACTCCCCTCCATCCCAGCACGATCCCTAGACTTCGTTTTCACGCCGTCAACGGGATCGCTGCCGTCTTCACTCTGCCCGTCGCGAATGCACGGATCACGACAACTCCTCTTGACGTTGCCAGAGGGACAGCCGCCATCTTGACGCCGTCCAACGTGACGCACGGATCACGACGACTCCTCTTGATGATTCGTGTGCGTCATCCACCCACCATTGGATCCAGGCGCTGCCGTCGCCACCCGCGCCAAGCCCATTTGCTCCGATGACTCGACGGCGCATCCCCGGCCTATACCCGTGCCGCCGCTGCTTCCTCCGTTTCCCTCTAGTCGCTGCCGCCCCTCGCGGGCGCCATTTCTCCGACGAAGAGCGCTCGGCCGTCCACTGTCGCTCTGCACCCACAAGGTGTTCGACAAAACGCTTGCAACGTATGTATTGCTTCAACTTTACATTTTTTACATGAATTTGATGCATGTTTTTTGTAATTTGGGGCAGCTAAGTGCCCAGGCTCCTTACCTAGATGTCATTGAATTATACTCCCTTCCTCACAGTTTAGAAGACATGCACGTGTACTTAGATCATCAATTTGTTTTATATAAAATATATTTTTAACATAAAAATTATATCATTAGAAAATAGAACATCTAAAGTTTCTAATGATATACTTTTTGTTATATATGCCTCTCATTAAGTTGGTCAAATTGACGACCTAGATACATGTGTCGGACTTGTAAACTGAGACTGAGGGAGTAGTAGATTTCAATGTTAAGATTGGTTTAGATTTTGCATGCATGCCTGCATTATTAGTTTTCTATTTGTTTGCATGTCTAATTAATACATGTCATTAATTGTCTTTCATGATAGAAAATTGTAATTAATTATTAATCATACTTATTGCCATGTATGATAGGTGCATACATATTTTTATTGGGTATAACACTATTGCATACGTCTTTACATTGTGTACAACACCAACACATACATATTTTTCATTAGGTATAATAATCACTAACTTGTATCAAGGTCTAAGAAAATATACACGAGATATCTCGGATACATGCATGTACCATATTTATGTGTACATTTTTATTGGGTATAGCATCAACACGTGCATATTCATTTGTATATTCACATTAAGGTATGCATATTCATGTGTATATTTATGTGTAAATTTACAATGATATATGAATATTTATATGTATATTTTCATTGGATATAACACCAAAACATATTTAATTAAATATATGAGATTTATGTGTATATTTTCATTGGGTATAACACCAACACATACATATTTTCGTTTGATATAATACCCACTAACACATATCACGGTCTACGTGGGAAATGTGAGATACATGTAGACATATACGAATCATGTATGAATTTTCAAACTATTTTTGTTTTGGAAAGCAATAATTGACCATTTAATATATTAGTACATGCAATAAAAACATAAAAATACATTATTTCGTTGATAAGATGTCATGCACTAATGAATATGACTTGCCATAACAGCACCTAGGTGCCCCAAATATTTTACATATATATATAGAAACAGGGGCAATTTTGAAATGACGTATTTTTATTTTATTTTTGTCCATTCTGTTTTCCTTCTGATTTTTTAATTATATTTTATTTTTTTCAAATTAACAAATTATTTTTATATCAGAACCTTTTCTTAAAATCTGTGAACTTTCAAATTCATGAATATTTTCTAAAATTTGCGAACTTTATTCAAATTTGTGAACCTTTTTCCAAATGTAAGAACTCTCCTCGACTTTTACAAAATTTTCTCAAAGCCTTTGAATTTTTTTCAAATCCGCGATGCTTGGGACGGGCCTAACAGGCAAAAAACCGGAGCGATGTTATCGCCCAGTTGGGCCAAGGCTTATACGTATTTTCTTCCTTTTCTATTTTTTTTTCTTTCTTTTTTCGTTAATTTATTTTTCCCCTTTTAAAACTTCCTTATTCTTTTTGAAACCGGTTTCAAAATTTGCAATATTTTTTGAATACAAAACTAATGCTCATTTTCAAATATTTTTTATAGTTTCACTGAATGTTCTAGAATTATTTAAAATATTTCCTTTTCGAATTATCTATTTATATTTTTAAAATAAAGTTGCTTTTGAAAAAGTTGATAATTTTTTAAAAAACAAACCTGGTTTGCAATTTGTGTACAACATCAATTGTTGGGAGCTTCTTCACAATTTTGGAAATAGTGTTCAGATTTGGTTCTTCCTATGGGTTTTCATTCTGTTTTCTTTATTTTTTGTGTTTTTCGAATCTTTTTGTTTATTTCATACATTCTAAAAAATTTCACCGCATATTAAGAAAATGTATATGTATTTTTTAAGTATTTATGCATAGTCAAAAATGTACAGGGTAGCATTTGTCACAAAAGTGTTCAATGTGTATTTAAATATTGTTCAGCGTATTTGAAAAAACAATTCAATGTGTTTTTTTTAAATTTATTTGCATATATCACAGAAATGTTCAATGTGTATTTAAATACTGTTATGTATATTACTAAAATTTTATTGTATATTTAAAAATATTCATCACATCTAAAAAAATAAAAATTGTTAAGAATTTGAAAACTTTGTACACATTTTTCAAAAAAATTCACTTCACAAAAAAAGTTCATGTTCTAAAAGGTTTTTTCAACTCCAATTTTTTTTTCATGATTTTCAAAGATTATTCGCATTCTTTAAAGAAATTTGTTCACATTTTTTTCACCAATGTCAAAGCTTTTGAAAAAACGTACCTTCCGATGTACTTAGTATTTTGATGATATAGCTTCAACTTGTCCACCAACAATTGTTAGCTCAAGTGGCTATAAAAGTGTGCACACCTTCGCGATGTTTGGAATTTGACTCCTCATAACTACTCTTCATTTTTAATGACATTTAGTTTGTTGAATGGACCTTACCGTTGGCATAACTTCTGTCTTTTTTTTGTATTTCCTGTTTGAATTCAATTCAAATACAAAGCACATATATATCCAAATACACGTACATAACACACATATAATCAAATACACATACACAACACATATATATCACACAAAAACATCATTATGAACACATGATAATTGAGAATATCATTACAGCATAAGTATTATCATCACAATATAAGTCGAATCATCACAACATAAGCATCTACGCCAACATAATAGATAAGCATAAAAGATAGAAGTCGGGACACTCACCACCATCACCACCCAGAGGGTTAAGCGCCAGAACATCCACCACCACTGCCAAGTTCGTCTCCACCAAGACCGGCAAAGCCCAGGTCATCACTGCTACCGGTACCGCCACTGCCACTGCCATCCACGGTGAATCGGAGTGATCGGGGATAAAGCGGGACCTTGTTCCCGCTCTGCGTGGCCTTGGGTGGTGTCTTGGTCCTCATCGCTTGCTTGTGAGACCTCTCTTGTTACACGGTTGGAAAATCGGATTTGAATCTGCCTCGGTGTTGGGGTTTGTAAAAGGGCAGATGGGTGGTAGGGGTGGGTGAAAGTAAGGAGGACGTCCCACTTTGACATAAAATGTCTCCATTTTAATGGTATATTAAAAAGTGGTCATTTTGCATGACCTCTAGGGCTAGGACACCATGCTAGATAGCATGACGATCCAGCAAGTTTTCAATTTTTCTTTCAAAATAAATTAATAAATTCTCAAAAATATGGTAATAGTGAAAAATTGACAACATGGCCTCGTTGTCATTGACAGTAGTAATCATCGGGCGAAGAAGCCGGAAAATCCGAACCGCATCGTCCTCGGTGACATATGGTAAGTCTGTCTATCTATCCTACTCTATATACAATTCCACAAATGTTTGTGTGGCTGCTATCTGTTTCCACAGGATCATCGCCACCAAAGCCAAAGCTGGACGGGATCATCGACGACCATGCATGCAACCAAAGCCAAAGCTGGATCGTTGCAGCAAGAAGAAGATGATGAGCAGGCAGACTTCCTGGACCTTATATATCCTCGCTCGTCAACACGAGTACAGTCTCACCAGGCAGCACCTCAAGGCCATTCTCGTCGTACGTACGCATGCAATCACGTGACTCAATTCCAAGAGGGTGGAGAAAATTTCGTTCCACTAGCACTTCTTAATGTTCTCCATATGGAGTACTCCGTATTTGATTAGATGAAATCCCTGGATGCAGGACATGTTTGTAGCCGCCACGGGCACGGACACGTCCTACGTGGTCCTGGAGTTCGCCATGGCCGAGCTCATGCGGAAGCCGCACCTCATGGCCAAACTCCAAGCCGAGGTCAGGGACAAGAACCAATGGTCATGGCGGATGACTTGGCCGGCATGCCATACCTAAAAGCCGTTTTAAAGGAAGTAAATTATCAAAAACTATCACATTTCGCGCAACCGTGTCCAGTAGCTATCACAATACAATTTTATACGAAAAACTACCAAAATCTTCCTAATTTATGACAAAAAAAACTATCAAAAGTTATAAATGTCCGATTTAGCTCTTTTAACCGTTTTTCTGACAATGCTGGCCCACATGTCAGGTGTTAGGCTGGCCACCTTCGACGCCCCCGCGCAGACGGCCGTTAACGGCGCCCGCTCGCGGCGGCGGCGACGATCCCGGCGCGCGGCGTGTGGTGGCAGGTGGTCGGGGTCGAGGGGAGGAGTGAGAGGAGCCGGGCCGTCGGGAGGTGCCGGGCGACGGCGGTGGAGGAGGCCGGCGTGCTGCTCCCCAAGGACGGGAGCGAGGCGGTCGGGAGGTACGACTGGCGGGAGGAGTGGTACCCGCTGTACCTCTCCAAGGAGGTGCCCGACGACGCGGCGCTCCCGCTCACCGTCTTGGACCGCCAGCTCGTGCTCTACCGCGACGCCGGCGGCGTGCTCCGCTGCCACGAGGACCGATGCCCGCACAGGTATGCATGACCTGAGTGCCTGCCATGCCATGCCAGCCAGCCATCATCGGCTCTCTCTGTCTGATAATCCCCGGTTAATTTTCGCGCTCGATCACTAGTCTTCAGTCATTCGAGCAGTGATCGTGTCAGTAACTCAGTATTCATCTCGATTCAGAATAACAATAGCCCATTTCGTGCATCAAAACGTAGAAATCAATTTCCATTCCAGCATATGAAATGAAACCAGATCAGAGACCACCATGATTTATAACTGATCTTGTAATACTGTGTAGCTCCGATCTTGTAACTGATCACACGATCCAAACATGGCCGACGGGTACTCTGCAGGTTAGCCAAGCTGTCAGAAGGGCAGCTCGTCGACGGCAAGCTGGAGTGCCTCTACCATGGATGGCAGTTCGACGGCCACCAGGGCAAGTGCGTCAAGATCCCACAGGTCTCACATCCTGCACTTGTTTCTGAATAAGTTCACTCATGAATCAGCACGAACGCATGAGAAAAATCAACACTTAATTGTTGTGCATGGAGCTGCCTGAGGGCGCCAAGATCCCGCGGAACGCGTGCGCGCGCAACTACGAGGTGCGGGACTCGCAGGGGGTGATGTGGGTGTGGATGTCGCCGGCGAGCCCGCCGTGGTTCGAGCCGTACGCGCGGCCGGGGTTCACGGACCTGTCCACGGTGCACGAGCTGCCCTACGACCACTCCATCCTGCTCGAGAACCTCATGGACCCGGCGCACGTGCCCATCTCCCACCACCGCACCGACTGGACGGCCAAGCGGGAGGACGCGCAACCACTCGCCTTCGACGTCGCCGAGCGCACCGCCTGGGGCTTCGCCAGCCACTGGTGGCGCGAGCGCGCGCCGCACCTCGACAACCTGCTCCGCTTCGAGGCGCCCTGCGTGCTCTCCAACACGCTCGAGTTCGTCGACAAGGACAGCAAGGAGCAGTGCTTCTCGGCGCAGTTCCTGTGCCGGGCGGCCGGGCAGGGGAAGTCGATGCTGCTCGTCCGGTTCGGGTCGACGGTGAGCTCGCCGCTGGTGAAGGTGCTGCCGAAATGGTACCTGCACCAGAACGCGTGCAAGGTGTTCGAGCAGGACATGGGGTTCCTGTCGTCGCAGAACGGGCGCCGTTAACGGCCGTCTGCGTGGGGGCGTCAAAGGTGGCCAGCCTGGCACCTGACATGTGAGCCAACATTGTCAGAAAAACGGTTAAAAGAGCTAAAATTGGGCAGTTATAACTTTTGGTAGTTTTTTGCCACAGATTAAGTAGATTTTGGTAGCTTTCCGCATAAAATTGTATTGTGGTAGCTACTGGACATGGTTGCGCAAAATGTGATAGTTTTTAACAATTTACTCTTTTAAAGGAGACTGCTCCGGCTACACTTGCCGCTGCCCCTCCTTCTCCCGCACTTCTCCGTGGACGAGTGCGTCATTAACGGCTACACAGTCCCTGCTGAAACCCGCGTCATCATCAACGTGTGGGCCATCGATAGAGACCTCGGATCGTGGGCTGATGCGGAGCAGTTTGTACCTGAGATGTTCAAGGATGCCGTGTCTCCCGACTACTCCCTCCTTTCCTAAATATAAGACATTTTAGTTCTACTATAAACTACATACGAATGTTTATAGTCATATTTTAGGATGTAGATTCATTCATTTTGCTTCGTATCTTGTATATATTGAAATCTCTAAAAAGGTCTTATATTTAGGAACGAAGGGAGTACAAAGGAAGGGATTTGGAGATACTGCCGTTTGGAGCCCGGCAAAGGATATGTCCCGAGATAAACTTTGGCATGGCTTCCGTAGAGATTGTGCTTGCCAACCTTGCCTACTGCTTTGATTGGGAGCTCCCGGGTGGAATGCGGAATAATGACCTTGATAGGACAGAGGTGTTTGGAATGATGATACTCCCTCCGTCACAGTTTAAAAAATACAGTTAAATTTATGTGCGTTTTTACAATAAAAAGGTTTAAGGCGCATTGCATTTACATCTAACAACTAATTAGTACTCTGTCGTATTATGTTTATATGCATGTGTAGGGTGAGTGCTATTTTGTTTACTTTCCTATATCACGTAATGTTAATTAGTCATGAATAATTTGTTTACTTTCCTATATCAATTCATAAATTGTGGAACAAATGAAAGTTACAGAAAAAAGCTCTGTAGTAGAAACTGTGGAACTAATAAGTGAGAACGGAAACTACCAATTTCCATCTAGACTCTATCTATTTTGATGTTCATGTTTGCTGTTTCTGTCAACAATGTGCAGACTAAGTAAGTGAATTTGGCAAAGCAGGGGAAAAGCAGGGGAGTAGATATCTGTGGTAATTGAATTTTTGGTCTAAAGAGCAGAAACAACACCACTACGCTGATCCGTAAATCGCGACTAATATCTATATACAGTTGGACAGTTCACGCAAACTTCTTGCCCTCGTCGGCGACCGTGCCATCGTTGCCGGCGAGCTTCGTGTACTTGTCCTTCCTGGTGAGCGTCGTGCACCGGTACCCGAGCTCCTTGGCGATCACCGCCTGCACGTGGTTGGCCACATCAACAGCGCTCCGCCCGCCGCCGCCGCGGCACGTCTCCTCGGGCCGCAGCGCCGGCATGAACGTCACCCTGTACCCTGGCCGCGGGTTCATGTAGAAGAAGCACGGGTCCAAGGCCTTCCACCCCCTCACCGTCGACCCATAGTAGGTCGACTGCGCCGCCTCCAGCGCCACCGGCACGATCCGGTCCGTCAGCTCGGCGAACATCGCCGAGAACCGCAGCAGGAACGGCTCCCGGCACGTCGTGCCCTCGGGGCAGACCACCACGTCGCGCCCGGAGGCCAGCAGCTCGCCGATGCGCGCCGCGTCGGCCTCCCGGTCCCGCGCCAGCGCCACGGCCGGGATCGGCGAGATGGCCGTCGACAGCCGGCTCACGCTATAGGTCACGCACGTCACCGGCCGCCCCAGCGCCACGGCCACGATGATGGGGTCCAGCGCCGTGCGGTGGTTGCACACGAGGAGGGACCCCGGGGAGCCCTTGCTGGGAGCCGGCGGGGGCGTGCCGCGCACGGCGAGCCGGATGCCGGTCAGGCGGTACGTGTGGCGCACGAGGTGCGCCGGCACGGGGAGGCTGATGAGGATGCGGAGGACGGCCATGGCGAAGCCGACGGGGAGGTAAGCCAGTGCGAAGAGCGCGTGCGCCGGGTCTGGCCGGCGGACAAGGCGGCCGTCGTGGAAGACGACGCGGGAGAGCAGCGCGTCGGCGGCAGCGAGGGGCGCGCGCTTGTTCGTGGGCACCATGTATGCTTCCTGCATATGTGCATGCACGGGAAACAAATCAGATGCCAAGTATTTTTAGCATAATTTATTATAGTACTTATCAAACAAAGCATATAATTTTTAGCATAATTTATACTGCACGGGATTTAGTGGAGTAGGTAATGACTATTCAACAGTAATATGTCCCTGTTCCTTCCAAAGCGATATGTAACAGGACTGAGACGGGCCTGATTCGATTTGATTTAATTTCATTTGATTACTAGCAACTGGCATAATCTAGCAATGAAGATGGAGCACTCAGATAACAAGAACTCTTTGCCAAACAAGCAAAAAAAAAAAAAGTAAGCCAGAGTGCAAAAATGGAGGAAAAATAAGGGACACCAAAGGTGCTCTGGAAAGGGTAAGCAAAAGATGGCAACCACACAATTTGTTGCAAGTCCAACTACCACAAGCAAAAACTTACTAGATGAGATAATGACATTGATGCCTTGAGCACTCAAAAAATCAATTCAATTTCTTGCGAATTAGATGTTACCAGTTATCAATTCAATATACACTGAAGAAATTGTAATGAAGAAAGGTTGAATCGAATTCAGTGAGTACCTTGCAGACGGCCATGAAGTCGTGGTCGCTCTCCCGGTCGCCGAGCCCGACGTCCGGCATGTCCCCGCCGGCAAACAGCCGCTGGACGACCTCCCTCTTCCTCCCGGCGACGAGCACCCCGCCGCTGATGAGCCCCGTGAAGCGCCCGCAGCAGGTCCCGAGCTCCGTCCCGGCGACCTCGGCCCCGAGGAACTCGCGGACGAACGGGCCGACCATGACCGCCGGCGACGCGGTGACCACGACCCGCCTGCCGGCGCCGCACCCCCGGAACACCTCCCACGAGTCGGCGCGCACCCCGGCGGCGTAGTGCCGCGGGAGGACGCCGCGTGCGACGGCCTCCACGTCCCGCACCCGGAGCCCCGCGAAGGTGGCGAAGACGAGCAGCCCGATGGCGGCCGGCTCGGAGAAGGCGGTGTAGAGGAGCAGGATGAAGGGGGCGAGGAGGAGCAGCGCGAGGGCGCGGAGGTAGCCGCCGGCCTCGAGCGCCACGAGGAAGTAGTAGGGGAACGCCGAGGAGGAGGCCAGCAGGGTGCCGTCCAGGTCCGACGCCGCCGTGCGCCGCTCGCGAGCCGACGCGTCGTAGGCCGACACCGGCGGGAACCTGTGAATCGCCGCCGTTGCTGTGCGCGGCGCCATGGATGGACGCGCGCGCGGGGATCGATCGGCCGATGACGCCGGGCGGCCGGGGCGAGTGGTATGCGCGTGGGATTTGGAAGTGTACGGTGGGTTGCTGGGGTTGGCTGAGCGGCCCAGCGGCGTGGGCGACGGCGACGGCGGGCCAACCCTACCTGCCTCCTCTGTCTGTTTATAGTACTGCCCAACCAACTCCCACTTCCAGTTCCAGTCGGAGTCGGACGACGGATACGACTGGTTCACCACCGGCCGGCCGATTAATGGCAGAGATGGACTCGATTTGGCAGTGGCTGCCTCCCTCCGATTCCGAGCGGAGCGGGAGAAATACGTATAGTGGAGTACTACGTATATCCTACCAATTGGCATGCATGCATGCGCAAAGTGCCGTCCAAGAACAACGGACGCATGATTTTATTTTTCTCCTTTGAACGCATGATTTGATTGATGAAGGCGGACCAGGCATGCATGCATGTACGAGTCGACGCTCGACAACGAGAAAATAGCTTTGGGCTTGGGCAAAAATATGCCAAGCCACAACGAGAGTCCTCTGCTCTGCTGTTTTTTTTTTTAAATGCTAGACCTACGGATTTCTTTTACAGGAGGTTATGGACTGATACGTTTATTCCCTCACTAATCTCTCCCTGATTCTTAGGGTGGGCCGCCTCATCTAAGTATCAATCAAAACAATCCACCTCGGGTTTGCCTGTAAAAATCCTGTAAAACGTCCGTACTTGTAGCAAAGTTCGTTTTTTTTTCCTGAAGACGAGTCCGCTGTTGTTCGTAACCACACATACACCTGCCATGAACAGTAAACTCAAAAAAGTGAATTCTGTTTAAATATATAATATTTTTGTGTGGCAAACATTGTAGAATTATTCATGTGTTTTCAAAGTTTCATCATGATATGACACGCTCATTATTTTTGTATTTTTTGCCACAACTTTCACGACGTTGATTTCTTCTTTGCCTCAATTCGGTATTAACAAAAGCCCTATACACGGAAGCTTAGCAGTAGTGCGCCTTTAGAAAGAACGCTACTGCTAAGTTACAGTAGCGCGGCCAAGCTCATTCTTTGGGAGGGTAACAACATCACCACCATAGGATGCATCATGCTTGTCAAATCATCACTCTCATCACAAGTGGTTTGCTACATCACATCGCTGATTGTTTCCCTCAGCACCCTACAAAACACAAACAAGATCAAGAGGGGCTTTCCTTTGGTCCAGAGCGGACAAGACGAACGGTGCCAAGTGCAAGGTCAACTAGGACATGGTATGACGTCCTTTTGAGAAGGGAGATCTCGGAGTTCTAAACACAACAAATTTTGCGAGAGCCTAAAGACTAAGATGGCCTTGGTTCGAGTGGAATGAATTAACAAGAATGTGGGTTGGCATGGGGAACCCTTGCAACGAGATGGACCTAAACCTCTTCTACACATGCGCAACAATCACGGTTGGTAATGGATCGGGGACCCTTTTCTGGAAGCTCCTTGGGTACAAGACTGGAATGAAAGAAAATCACGCCCCTTGTCTTTGAGGCTTCTAAAAGGAAAAATGGAAAGGTCAAGGATGCACTCCTCAATGATGCACGGATCTCCAAGATCAAGATCACAATAAACTTCACTCTGGAGCACATTAGGAAATTCATAAACCTTTTGACTCTCATCCATGGATTCCATCATGAGGAGCAAGTCGGGGATGAGACCATCTCGAAGCACACGGAGAACGGGCAATAAAAGTTGGCCACCGCCTACTTGGCTCAAGTCATTGGCACTACATACTCTCCGATGCCACATGGGGTGTGGAAAGCCTGAGCGCGACCTAAAGGTTGTCTATCCAAGATAAGATTTGGACCACCGACAGATTGACAAAGCGTGGGTGGCCAAATTGCGACTTTTGTACCCTTTGCAACACAGTGCAAGAGTCAGATGCTCACCTCTCCTACAAGTGTAGATTTACCATTCGCCTTTGGACTTTGGTCAATGAATGGCTGCATATTGAGCAGCTTGACACATCTATATGGCATCTTGAGTAATCGTTTAAATATTGGTGGGTCAACCGCTCCAAAATCTCCATGCCAAATCGCAAGGCCCGGGCTTTCTTATCATGCTAATATCTTGGGCTATCCAGAATGAACGAAACACGAAGGTCTTCGCAACAAGTGCTCACCGCAAACAATCTTGTTCAACAACATCAAGGTCGAAGCTAGGGTTTAGGTCATCACGGGGACCAAAAAGTTAGAGACCATCATTACTGAAGAGAAACATCCTTGTAGTTTGCAGGCTTGTAACAAAAACATCTTTTTTCTGCCTTAATTACTATATGTGGCAAATCTTTTGCCGGTTTATAAAAAAAATTACTGAACGGCCGCTGGAATCAATGGGCAGCACCAAAGATTGCTCCACCTTGCACGTCGTCCAGAGGAGAAACCTACTACTAGTATGGAGAACGCATATGCGGTCGAGGTTATGCTAGGCGGTGGGGGTGATCCTATCCTGTGATCGCGATCGCCGGTTGCTGCGAGTCCCGCATACTCCCTTCGTCCGGTAACAAGTACACTTTTTTCTTTTCTGTCAGTTAAATTAGTTAAATTTTAACTAACTTTATTCAAAAATATGCTAGCATTTATGACATCAAATTAGTATCAATAGATTTATTTTTACATGAAGTTTTTAAATATATTATTTTCATGTCATATATATTGCTACTATTTTCTATAAAGTTGGTCAAATTTTAAAAAATTTAACTAAGTATAAATTTATATGTACACTTATTTATGGACGGAGGGAGTACACACACAAACTATGCAGCCGGTTGCATACACACATAGCTGGTGTGCGCGTGCAACTGCAACCACATCCATCACCTCACCGGTTTCCTTCTCCTTCCATGAGAACAGATGAGACTTTCCCATCGCTGTCTGTCTAGCAAATACCTCGCCAAATCTGTATCTTGGCGTGTATTTATATATGAATATCGTAAACAATCACAACTAGATCAGAGTGGCGCAGCGGAATATATATGTTTTATTCATATATGTTTCATCACAATTTTTTCACTACTTCGGCCTTATTTTTTTTCAGTGAAGAACTGCTGTTTATTCAGGTTTCCAATTACTTGTCCTGTCACTTCGGTGAGTTTACCGCTACCATGTGTTGAGTAAATAGGCAATTTTCCGAGCATATTAATCCATGAAATAATTACTAACATGGCATTGACTAGATTCATGACATACTGATCACGGAGTATACTAGCAAGTACTACACATATAGCAGAAACATCTACGCATATAGGCAGTATTACTAGTGCAGACAGAAACAGGAGAGAGATAAACATATCATACCCTCCGATCGGCTAGTTGGCCGTAGCAGCAGCGGCGGCGGCGGCAGTATCCTCTGCCGCTTTCTTCTCGGCTTCGGCCTTCTCGCGGAGACGATCAGCTTCGCTTGGTGAAGACATGGCGATGACGAGGGCGACGCATACGTAGATGAAGCAGACGGACGGAGGCGAGCAGTCGCGTGATCGCTCCCCAAAAACCTAATCGCCCCTCTCCCGTACAGGAACCGGAGAGGCGAGGTTTTGGAGGCCTGCTCTCCCGTCGACCGTGTACGCGGTAAACGGGACGGAGTCGCCGGCGGCAGCAGCAGTCAAGGAACGAACGCGTGAGGCAGATGTGATCTGATTCTCGTGACGGCTAGGGTAGGCGATCGCGTGCTTATAAAGGCGGCTAGGTGGAGAGACGTGGGCCGAACCCACGTCCGAGTCGGTAACAGGCCACGATCCGACGTCTCGGATCGTGCCGTGTCCGTTACGTATTCTCCGTTCCTGACCGGCAAAAATAAGCGCGTAGGTATGAGCTCGGCTCGGCTCATTCCCGCAACCCGCGTCGCGTCGCGTCGAGGCGTGGCGAGGCGGGCGGCGGAGGAGGAGTGCGCGAGGGCACCTTCTCTTCTCACTCTCCAATAGCATGTGGAAGAGAGACCCTTATAAAGGGGTCCAAACTCTCCTCCACTAGCGGGGTGGGACTAAACTCCCACCACCTTGTCATGCCACCACCTACATGGGCCCTTGGAGATTTTTCTGAAATTCTCTAATGGGCCTAAAGCCCACTACCAATTTCAACAATCCCCCACCAGATCTCAAGGGCGCATCGTGTTCCCTCGTTCCAATCACTGTTTTAATATACCAGCATTTCAGTGAAGACCTGTTAAGGTTGAGCTTCACCTAGAGCAAGTAGCTACACCCCTTTACAACTGAACAATGGACTATGCCTTGAATTGTCAGTTTGGCGTAAAGGAGCTTCACCACAAGTCTTACTAGTACTAGACTGCCGAAGGTGACCCCTCGGGTGGAGCATATTAGTCACACTCCTGGCCTATTCATGAGTTTACTAGAGATCACCCAAATCTCATAGACTGTGACCAGCAGTCAAGCTCATATAGGTGTGTTCCTCCAAAGATCGCTCTGTAGGACAGCATCTTGCTTACATATAAGCTTTAGAACACATTAAGATAGTAGTCATCCTACCATACAGTATCCGAGAGTATTGCATCTCCAACGGAGTGGGTTAGTAAAGTTACTCTCCTCAGTTCACCACTGGCTTGTTTTCCCAGGTCCTACTTCACGGGATCTCCGATCATATAGGTTGGGTTACTACCATGGCAACTCATGTGGGTCTCATACCCATCTCCCTCGATGCACTATCTATCACAACACGTGATAGCCCTTTAGTAAAGGGATCTGCCAGATTCTTAGCCGTTTGGATATAATCCAACGCTATCACTCCGGAGTTTCTCAAACGTATGACAGACTTTAATCTCATTCTTATATATTTGTTGGACTTCATATTGTCCTTTGAACTCTTCACTTTAACAATAACCGTCTGATTATCGCAGTTCATAAGGATAGCCGGAACCGGCTTCTCAACCACAGGTAAGTCCATCAAAAGATCTCGAAGAAATTCTGCTTCGACACCAGATGTGTCTAATGCTGTTAATTCTGCTTCCATTGTCGATCTCGTTAAGATTGTTTGCTTGCAAGACTTCCAGGAAACAGCACCACCCCCAAGAGTAAACATATACCCAGTAGTGGCCTTCATCTCATCAGCATCAGAGATCCAATTCGCATCACTATACCCTTCAAGTACCGACGGGAATCCCGTATAGTGAAGCCCGTGGTTGACAGTACCTTTCAAGTAGCGCATAATTCTTTCAACAGCACGCCAATGAACATCGCCCGGGTTTGCAACAAACCGGCTAAGTTTGCTCACAGCAAATGCGATGTCAGGCCTCGTTGCGCTAGCTAGGTACATAAGTGAACCGATAATTTGAGAGAATCTCAATTGATCTATAGCTGTGCCTTTAAACTTTCGAATAAGCACACTAGGATCATATGGTGTTTGACAAATTTTGCAGTCAGAATATCCAAAGCGACTCAAAATCTTATCAACATAGTGGGATTGCAGAAGTGTAATTCCACCCTCATCATCTCTCAACAGCTTGATGTTCAAGATAACATCAGCCACCCCAAGGTCCTTCATCTCAAAGTTTTGAGACAGAAAAGACTTAACCTCCTCAATTACTTTGAGGTTGGTTCCAAATATCAGTATGTCATCAACATACAAGCACAATATAACTCCTTCGCCCCCACCATGGCGATAGTATACACATTTGTCAGCTTCATTAACAACGAAGCCAACAGATGTCAGAGTTGTATTAAACTTCTCATGCCATTGCTTAGGTGCTTGTCTCAGACCATATAAAGATTTCAGCAACTTACACACCTTTCCTTCCTGACCTTCTATCACAAAGCCATCTGGCTGTTGCATATAGATTTCCTCATTTAACTCTCCATTCAGGAAAGCCGTCTTAACGTCCATTTGATGAACGAGAAGACCATGAGAGGCCGCCAATGAGAGTAGTACTCGAATGGTGGTCAGTCTAGCCACAGGTGAATAAGTATCAAAGAAATCTTCTTCCTCTTTCTGGGCATAGCCCTTGGCCACAAGCCTAGCCTTGTACTTTTCAATCGTACCATCGGGCCTAAGCTTCTTTTTGAACACCCACTTGCATCCCAATGGTTTGCAACCATAGGGACGATCAGTGATTTCCCATGTCCCGTTAGCCATGATGGAATCCATCTCGCTACGGACCGCAGCTTTCCAGTAATCAGCATCTGGAGAAGCATACGCTTCTGAAATAGAAGTGGGATTATCATCCACGAGGTATAAGAAGAAATCATCACCAAAGGTCTTTGCAGTCCTTTGTCTCTTGCCCCTACCACGGGCTTCCTCATCATCCTCCTCAGGATTTTCATCATGTGTTTGTTCATAGTATTCCATAGGAATGGCAGGCTCAGGAGTTATCTCAGATTCCTGTCTAGAAGTGCTTTGCATATCTCTCATGGGAAATATATCCTCAAAGAATGTAGCATCCCTCGACTCCATTATTGTACCGACCTTCACGTCAGGTACCTCAGATTTCACTACTAGAAATCTATAGCCTACGCTATTCTTAGCGTATCCCAAATTAACGCAGTCCACAGTCTTTGGTCCAAGCTTACGCTTCTTGGGGATCGGTACATTGACTTTCGCCAAGCAGCCCCAAGTACTTAAGTACGAGAGCGTCGTCCTTCTCTTCGACCACTCCTCGTAGGGAGTGACCTCATTATCTTTTGTAGGAACTTTATTCAGGACATGAAACGCGGTCAATATAGCCTCCCCCCACCATGCCTTGGATAAACCCGATGTATCTAACATGGCGTTAACCAAATCAGTTAGAGTACGGTTTTTCCGCTCGGCAACCCCGTTTGACTGGGGTGAATAGGGAGGCGTCCTCTCATGAATAATGCCGTGTTCCGCACAAAATGAATCAAATTCGTTTGAGAAGTACTCTCCACCACGATCAGACCGGACTCGTTTAATTTTCTTTTCAAGTTGATTCTCAACTTCTGCCTTATAGATTTTAAAGTAGTGTAGAGGCTCATCTTTAGTATTTAACAGATACACATAGCAAAATCTAGTGGAATCATCTATCAATGTCATGAAGTATTTCTTTCCACCTTTAGTCAACACACCATTCATCTCACGAAGATCAGAATGTATGAGTTCTAATGGTGCCAAGTGTCTCTCCTCTACAGCCTTGTGAGGCTTGCGAGGTTGCTTTGCTTGCACACACGAATGGCACTTAGAACCTTTGGCTAAAGTGAAAGTTGGGATTAAATTCAGTTTTGCTAGCCACGACATAACACCGAAACTTATGTGACAAAGACGTGAATGCCAAACTTCAGATTCATTAACACTCGAATGAATATTGTTCACGACTTTATTACAAAAATCTGCAAGAGAAAGGCGGAACAGACCTCCGCATTCATAACCTTTTCCAACGAAAAGTCCATATTTCGTAACTACTACTTTATTAGACTCAAATACCAACTTAAACCCTTCTCTACACAGAAGGGAGCCACTAACGAGATTCTTCTTGATGGCGGGGACATGCTGCACGTTCTTCAGCTGCACGATCCTTCCCGAAGTAAACTTCAGATCGACCGTGCCAACACCAAGAACAGAAGCACTCGCGCCATTCCCCATCAATACGGACCCGCGACCGGTGGCCTGATAAGAAGAGAACAATGATAAGTCAGCACACACATGAATATTTGCACCCGTGTCCACCCACCAATCGGTGGACTGACAAACTGTAAATACAGTAAGTAAATTACCGTACCAGATGCACCACTTTCATTGTTGCCCACAATCATATTGGCAGACTTGGAGTCCTGCGCCGGCTTCTTGTACTTGTTTGGGCATTTGTTCGCCCAATGTTCCTCTGAACCACAAGTATAGCAGCCATCTCCCTTCTTATTCTTCTTGAAGGGCTTCTTTCCCTTCTTCTTGAAGTCGGTATTCTGTTGGACAGAATTCTTTCCCTTAGGCTTGTGAGAATTGAAGTTCCTCTGATGTACCATATTGGCAGCAGAAGAGCTTTCCACGGCTTTTCCATTGGAGTCCTTTGCTCTCGAGTTCTGCTCAACACTCAGATGATCGATGATGTCCTCTACTGAGAACTCACGCCTCTGATGTTTCAGAGTAGTAGCAAAGTTCCTCCAGGAATTAGGGAGCTTAGCAATTATACAGCCCGCGACAAACTTGCCCGGCAAATTGCACTTAAGAACCTCAAGTTCCTTAGCTATGCATATTATCTCATGAGCTTGTTCCAATACAGAACGGTTTTCAACCATCTTGTAATCGTGGAACTGCTCCATAACATACATCTCGCTCCCAGCATCGGTGGCCCCGAATTTAGATTCGAGCGCCTCCCACAAGTCCTTGGCAACATGCATATGTAAATATGCATCAACCAGCTTATCTCCGATCACGCTAATGATTGCTCCAAGGAATAGGACGGTGGCCTCCTTAAACATCTTCTCCTGTTCAGGAGTGATAGTTTCCGTAGGAGTGACACCGGCTATCCAGAACACGTTCATAGCTGTGAGCCATAAGGTGGTTCTCGTTTGCCAACGCTTGAAAAAAGTACCGGTAAACTTATCCGGTCTCAGTGCAGCAGCAAAACCATTACTCGAAAAATTCCTACAGACATTAGGTTTTTGGATTGTTGAGTAAATAGGCAATTTTCCGAGCATATTAATCCATGAAATAATTACTAACATGGCATTGACTAGATTCATGACATACTGATCACGGAGTATACTAGCAAGTACTACACATATAGCAGAAACATCTACGCATATAGGTAGTATTACTAGTGCAGACAGAAACAGGAGAGAGATAAACATATCATACCCTCCGATCGGCCAGTTGGCCGTAGCAACAGCGGCGGCGGCGGCAGTATCCTCTGCCGCCTTCTTCTCGGCTTCGGCCTTCTCGCGGAGACGATCAGCTTCGCTTGGTGAAGACATGGCGATGACGAGGGCGACGCGGACGTAGACGAAGCAGACGGACGGAGGCGAGCAGTCGCGTGATCGCTCCCCAAAAACCTAATCGCCCCTCTCCCGTACAGGAACCGGAGAGGCGAGGTTTCGGAGGCCTGCTCTCCCGTCGACCGTGTACGCGGTAAACGGGACGGAGTCGCCGGCGGCAGCAGCAGTCAATGAACGAACGCGTGAGGCAGATGTGATCTGATTCTCGTGACGGCTAGGGTAGGCGATCGCGTGCTTATAAAGGCGGCTAGGTGGAGAGACGTGGGCCGAACCCACGTCCGAGTCGGTAACAGGCCACGATCCGACGTCTCGGATCGTGCCGTGTCCGTTACGTATTCTCCGTTCCTGACCGGCAAAAATAAGCGCGTAGGTATGAGCTCGGCTCATTCCCGCGTCGAGGCGTGGCGAGGCGGGCGGCGGAGGAGGAGTGCGCGAGGGCACCTTCTCTTCTCACTCTCCAATAGCATGTGGAAGAGAGACCTTTATAAAGGGTCCAAACTCTCCTCCACTAGTGGGGTGGGACTAAACTCCCACCACCTTGTCATGCCACCACCTACATGGACCCTTGGAGATTTTTCTGAAATTCTCTAATAAGCCTAAAGCCCACTACCAATTTCAACACCATGTCCGCCTGGATTGAATTCAAAGATGGAAGAAGTTGAGATTTCACACAGAATATGCTGCTTCGAAAGCGTAGCGGTCAGATTGATGTTCTATGAAATTCCAGTGACACTACAAAACCATGCTTGGACCAACTACGAGAGCAAGTTATGAATACGTTTAACTGGACTGTTGTGGGCAATGAAGATGAAGAATCAACTGATCCTGCCTCAATGCTTCCAAATCTCCAACATTCGGATGGGAGCTTGTCGAAGCGAAGAAGACAATCCAATGCTGAACCGGTTGTATCTACCACAGGGCATATCCTCGAGCTTTGTCCTGGTGCAGAAGATGGCACACGTGGAAGATTCATTTTCAGCGACAAAATCGCGGTTCTAACCTCAACCTTTTGCATGAATTTTGACATACAGTAAAAAACTCGATATGCATCAACTCAAAATATTAAAAAAATTAACTAAAACCACGACACTTATTTCGAACGGAGGGAGTATTATTTATATAGGGCAGCATGGTAGTGCATCATAGATTCATAGGCCATCAGGAGCTGGAAATTCCCTAGAGATTTCCACAAAAAGAACAAAACATCTTAATACAGTGGTCTATTACACTGTGATCCTCATCATACACTTTTGCTTCATAGAAAATCAAAATACAACAGGTAATACAAGTTTTCAGCAAGGTGCATCCGCCGAGTGCATACTTTCAGAAAACTCAACATATACCATTTGCGATTACAGTTATATATCATTAAACACGCCGCCGTCATGCCAGTGAATGCGCACTGTATCTCCTTTCTTTTACCCATTTTTGGTCCATTGACTGCCATGAGAAAGAAGATATATATAAATTCATATGTATTGTTGAACCAAAGCCTCATGCATCATTGCCAGCAAGAAGAGAAAAAGGCCTGATGTATTACTGAATCTGATCCTGCTTGTTGTTTCCCGACATTAACTCGATAGGTTCAGAACTTTGAACTATAATCTTGCTCAAGTCCAACTTCAATAGGACATCGGGAACAATATTTTTTGAAATTCCATCGAGCCAAGGATATACTTGTGCGAACTTGCGGAAACGTCTTGCCCTTGCTGGGCAACGTGATGCGTGTTTATATAACAGGTTGCAAGCCTGGATATGCGTACACGATTTGAAGAGAGTTACATCTTGGAGAGGAAGAAAGCTAGAGATAGATATTTGAATACACAATGAGATAAGAGGTTTAAACAACTACCTATAGTCTATCTCTATCCAAGATATTGCTGCGGTTTAACACCCTTCCATAATCACAACTTCATCAAGTTGAGATTATGCCTGAAGTCTTCAAACTGTCTTGTAGCTAGTGGTTTTGTAAAACCATCTACAAGTTGATCTCGAGAATGCACAAATCTGATTTGAAGTTGTTTGTTCGCAACTCTTTCTCTTACAAAGTGAAAGTCTATTTCGATATGCTTTGTGCGAGCATGAAAAACTGGATTAGCTGATAAGTAAGTTGCACCAAGATTATCACACCATAAGCATGGTGGTTGAGGAATTTTGGGACCAAGTTCTTTCAGCATGGACTGAACCCATATGATCTCAGCTGTAGCATTCGCCAAAGCCTTATACTCTGCTTCTGTGCTTTGATCTAGAGACAGTGGCTTGTTTCCTGGCACACCATGAGATTAAATTTGGTCCAAAGAACACTGCAAAACCACCTGTTGAACGTCTATCATCCAGACATCCAGCCCAATCAGAATCTGAGAAGGCACTAATAAATGTGGAAGAGGACTTATTGAAGCTAAGTCCAACATTGAGAGTATTTTTGATATATCTTACTATACGCTTTGCAGCAGTCCAATGAACTGTGGTAGGTGCATGTAGAAACTGACAGACTTTATTAACAGCAAAGGAAATATCAGGTCTGGTAAGTGTTAGATACTGGAGAGCACCTACAAGACTTCTGTATTTAGTGTTGTCATCTGAACTCAAGGGCTGCCCTTCTGCAAGAGATAATTTTTCTGAACTTGACAATGGAGTGAGTGAAGGTTTACAACCTTGTAGGCCAGCCTTTTTTACCAGATCGGCTGCATATTTTTCTTGAGAGAGATGAAGACCATGTTCATGCCTCTTTACTTCAATCCCAAGAAAATAGTGCAAATCTCCAAGATACTTGAGAGCAAACTCTGTACTGAGATCTTTTAAGAGCCCTGTAATGGCCTCATCTGAAGAACTGGTGACAATGATATCATCAACATATATCAGAACAAATATGCATGTGATGTGTCTATTATAGATAAACAGTGATGTGTCAGACTTGGAAGGAGAAAAACCAAGCGTTTGCATCTTGTGACTGAGACGTGAGTACCACGCCCTTGGAGCTTGTTTCAATCCATATAGTGATTTGTCAAGTCGACAAAGATAAGAGGGAGCAGTTTTGTTTACAAACCCAGGAGGTTGCTTCATGTACACTTCCTCTTCTAAAACGCCATGGAGAAATGCATTCTGTACATCTAGCTGTCTAAGGCTCCAGCCCCTGGAAACAGCAATAGATAAAACAAGGCGGATGGTGGCAGCCTTTACAACAGGACTAAAGGTGTCCTCATATTCAATTCCATACCGTTGTTTAAAACCTTTTGCAACAAGCCTAGCTTTGTAGTGATCAATTGTTCCATCAGATTTTTGTTTGATCCGATATACCCATTTGCAATCAATAATATTTTTACCTTGTTGTGGAGGAACAAGATGACATGTCTTGTTTTTATGTAGTGCCATGATTTCATCATTCATGGCCTGTACCCACCTCTCATCGCCAAGGGCTTCCTCAAGCGTGTGTGGTTCACCAGATTCACCTGTAGAGCATACCATACCATACTTGGTTAGGTGCTTGTAATTAACACGTCTTCTTACCCCTCCTTGTAGCCGTGTGCGAGGCAGCTTCGGAGAGGCAGAAGATGGTGGTACAGCTGGTTCGGGAACAGTGGCTGGCGCCAGATGCATCAAGCCGTCATCGACAGGTGATGAAGATGCAGTCTCTGGAGCAGCCGGGTCGGTTTGTCCGGGAGTGGGGGCCACCACAGCTGTCGCGCGTCGTTTGTAACAGACGGGCGCAGGAGACACTGCACGTGGGGCGGCCAACCGCGGGGCGCCCGCTCCTGATTGGCGCGGTGCGTGGACGACGTCATTAGTGGCGCCGCACCCAACACCTGGCGATGCGTGGCACGGTGGAGTGGGCAGAGGGATCGGAGCGGATACGCCTGACGCGCCGCCACCCGTGTCTGTGCGAGCAACTGCCGACGCGCCAGATTGCTGTGCGGATCCCGAGGGGGGTCTGCTTCCCGCGGGGAGGCACATGTGATATGGAGGCAGCAAACCGACCGGGGCATAATCAAAAACGCCATTTTCTTCGCTATTTTTCCCTGAATCATCACGAAACTCAGGTGCAGGGGTGAGAGGGTTAGTCAACATATGATTAGCACAGTCATCAACCCCTTGATTAGTACCAGATAGGTGAGATGGTAAAAGAAGAATTTCTTGGCGAAGGAGTGCTCCCGCATTGGGATGAAGCTCAGAGAAGGGGAATTTTGTTTCATCAAAGACAACATCACGAGAGATGTACACTCTACTAGAAGAAACATCAAGGAATTTTACACCTTTGTGTTGAGCACTATACCCAAGAAAAACACATTGAGTAGACCGAAACATGAGTTTTCGTTTGTTATATGGACGAAGGTTAGGCCAACATGCACAGCCAAAAACTCGTAGAGATTTATAGTCTGGTTTTGGTATGAAGGAGTCTCTCAATGGGTATTTCATTGTTTATCACTCGGCTAGGAAGCATGTTGATGATATGTACGGCTGTGAGAAATGCCTCATCCCAAAATTTTAGGGGCATGGAGGCCCTGACTAGAAGGTCTAGGCCGACCTCAACAATGTGTCTGTGCTTGCGTTCAGCACAGCCATTCTGTTGATGGGCATGAGGACATGACACGTGATGAGAGATGCCAAGATGTTGAAAAAAGGAATTTAATTTTTCATATTCCCCTCCCCAATCAGATTGAACGGCAAGTATTTTGCGATCAAATTTGCGTTCAACAAGTGCTTGAAATTTTTGAAACACTTGAAAAACTTCGAATCGTTTCTTAAGAAGATAGATCCATGAGAATTTGTTGTAATCATCAATGAATCTTACATAATAGGTGTGTCTACCAACAGAACTGGGGGCAGGCCCCAGACATCCGAAAAAATTAATTGAAGTGGTTGTGTAGAAACACTGGTGGAAATAGGATAAGGCAACTGATGACTTTTAGCTCTTTGGCAAGAATCACAAATAGTTTCGACACTAGCTCACCAACAAACGGGAGCTTATGTTTCCTAAGCAAATGTTCAACTAACGAAAAAGATGCATGTCCTAGACGATCATGCCACCATGTTGAAGAAAGTTTGACAGCACCGTAGGCATATTTATTTGATCCTTGATCTTGTGGAAGCAATGGGTAGAGTCCTCGAACACATCTACCGCGGTAGAGTATTTTCTTCGTGGCCTGATCCTTTATGAGAAAGAAAAAGGGATGAAATTCAAGGAAGACATGATTGTCAATAGCAATTCTATGAACTGAGAGCAGATTTTTGTGAGCGCTAGGAACATGCAAGATTTTCCGAAGATGAATTTTTCGATGAGGGATATGAATGACTGAGTGACCAATGTGACTTATTCTCATACCTGCATCGTTTGCCGTGTGGATCTGATCCTTGCCGTGGTACTTCTCACGGAGGGTTACCTTCTCGAGCTCGCCGGTGAGATGGTTGGTAGCCCCACTATCGAGGTACCAATTTGTGTCGGCGCCGTAGGAGCCATCAGCAGCAGTTGCGACCTTCTCCTCATCATCACCGGATGCCTCGTCTTCGTCGAAGCGGTACCAGCAGTCTTTAGCCGTGTACCCGAGCTTGTCACATATCTGACAGCGCACGGCATCTGGGCGAGACCTGCTGGCCCCACCGCGGTGCCCCTTTGTGTTGGTGGAGGAAGGGGGGCCGTTACGAGGATGTGATCCATAGGAGGGACCGTTTCCTTCCGATCTACCCCGTGAGCGACCACGGTAGCGAGAGGAGGAACCACCACGGCCTCGGGTCGCAACATTCGCGGATGACTTGAAGCCGCCGGATCCCTGGAACATAGCCATTCTCTGATCAAAGTTACTGAGCATGGAAAACAGTTCTTCGAGGGAAACCGGGGTGACGCGAGCGTCAAGAGCGGAGACAAGGGGTTGATACTCCATGTCAAGGCCGTGGAGGATGTAGGAGATGAGCTCATCGTCGGGGATGGGCTTGCCGGCGGCCGCCAGCTCGTCAGCGAGGCCGCGCATGTGGGCGAAGAAGGTGGGCACCAATTGTGTGCCCTTCTGCGCGCCCACCAGAGCCATGCGGATGTTGTTGATGCGGCTCATGGACTGGTAGGAGAACACGTCGGCGAGAGTCGTTCACAGCGCGTGCGCCGTGGTGATCGCGGTCACCTGGACAAGCACCTCTTTGGAGAGGTTGTTCAGCAGATAGCCCAGCACTTGCTGGTCCTCCCGAACCCAGATCGGGTGTAGAGGGTTGAGCTGAGAGGATTCCTTCCCGTCCTTATCTTTGGAGGTAAGAATCTTGTCCGGCTCCGTTGATGTGCCGTCGACGTAGCCGAAGACGCCCGCTCCTCTTAGCTGCGGCGTGATCTGCGCGCGCCAGAGGATGAAGTTGGTGCGGGTAAGCCTCTCCGTAACTTGGCCATTGAGGTTTGGCTGGGAGGCGCTGGAGGAAGACATAGCTAGGGTTTGTTTCGCTAGATGGTTTGGAAAAGGAAAGCTCTGATTACCATGTGCAAACTTGCGGAAACGTCTTGCCCTTGCTGGGCGACGTGATGTGTGTTGATATAACAGGTCGCAAGCAAGAGAGTTACATCTTGGAGAGGAAGAAAGCTAGAGATAGATATTTGAATACACAATGAGATAAGAGGTTTAAACAACTACCTATAGTCTATCTCTATCCAAGATATTGCCGCAGTTTAACAATACTTAGCAACTTCATACTGTCGTTTTGAAGCCGGCAGTCCAGAACAATTGGACACCTCCTAAATGGAAATCCCTTGCATTCCTTTCAATCGACAAAATTGACTTTGTGAACTGTCTCTCAAATTAGAGTAGTAATTAGATCATACTAAGGTAGCTGATGTGCCTGTGCAACCACCTTGATTATCAGTCAAGTTGTCCGTCCCCGGCGCCTCCTCCACCGGCTCCTGCTCCTCCTTCTTTTCCACACCCAGCACGTCCTCCTCTTCGTCCTCCACCTCCTGGAAATCCTCCTTCGGATCTAGTGATAGTCCCGCCACCCTCTGGATCCGGACCTACTCAAGAAGCCAGAAACGGTGTTGGATTGTGTAGTGCCGGCGGCATGGGGGCATTGGCTGACGGGCTCGGATGGTGGCGGCGAAAGGAAGGAGGTGGATGTGCTAGGGCTGTGGGACGCCAGCCGGCTTAAATAGCCAGCTATGGATAAGGGCGGATAGCCGGAGCGGCGCTACGCGGCGTTGACACCGCCAACACTTGTCGTGCCGCCTGTCGGGTTTCTGGGCGAGTCCGCATCGGGACATGCCGGTCAGTCCTGACGTGACGGGCGTGCCGGTCAGTCCTGACATTTGAGGACGGCCTGAGTGGTCCATCTGGGTCGGTTTTTCGTGACCAGTCAGTGACCGGACGACCCATCCGGACATTTGAGGAGGGTCTAAAGGGTCCATTTATAGATGCTCTAAAGCGATTGTTTTTCTAAAAAAAATGTAGGTTCGTATATTGTAGAAAGAACAAATGGATCGTGAGCTGAAGATTTGAGGAGGGTGTGAAGGGTCCAGTGAACAGCGACGACGAAGGGGTGAGCGGAAAGTGCGTGTGAGCGCGAGCGTCACATATATAACAACGGAAGCCGGAAGGCATAGTCGATCTTGAGAGTTGAACAAGGGTATCCTAAGTTCCATAGACTAAAAGAAGAAATGCCAGAACATGTTATGATCGTGAGACATTTCCATTTCGCTGGAACAAATAAAGGAAATCTCTTTGTACTCAAGACGGGGGCTGAAGGCATTTACAACTTGTCACGGATCGAAAGCCTCCGCAAAACGGCAAACAAATCTGCACAGAAGAAGAAGAAGAAGAAGAAGAAGAAGAAGAAGAAGAAGAAGAAGAAGAAGAAGAAGAAGAAGAAGAAGAAGAAGAAGAAAGAAATAAAATCCATCCAACGCACGCTTCTTCTCTTCCACCATCAACGCCATGGCGGCAACTGGAGGAATGAAGTCAGAGCTGCTTGAAGCCGAAGCGCATGAGGAAGCAGCAGAGCCTGCCCACCAACACCACGGACTCCACCAGCCACATCACGTGGTACACCACCTGCTCGCACAGCACGGCCAACACGTTCACGCGCGGCCGCCGCCGCATCAGCGCCGGCAGGAAGGCGCTTCGCCGGGCCTTGGAATGCGCCGGTAAGGCGCCGCCACCACCGGCATCACTCCTGCTCCGGCCAACGGCCGTGTTACTAGGCATCGGCGCTAGCGCCTTCCTCAGTATGGGTTCCAACGCCACGCTGCTCGTGCTGTCGCGCATGGCCGCCGGCTTCCTCGGCATCGTACGCTTCCGTATCCACTCGGCCACCTTCCCATGCGCCATTAATCTTATCAACCCAACTCGATCGTCTTCTTCTTCTTTGTTGCTTGTTTGCTACAGATCTGCACGTCTGACCCTAACTCCTCCTCTTGACCGAGCTTTATATGTTGGCGCCTAAATGAAAAGATTCGAAGTCAGACGTAGCACGTACGTACGTACGTACGTAAGCTAGCTTGGTCAATGAACGAATGCCTCCGCTGAGCCCGACGGCTGTGGGGTTTCCTGGGAACATTCCGATCTGAAGCGAAAGCTCAAAATGCTGACGTTGTGATGGATGGCTTGGAAAGTGGTCTGAGAAATTTTGATTAACTAATTATCAACATGTCTCGTTAGTTAGTAGTTAAGCCCATCATTGTTGTTTGATAGTGGAGTATGCCGCCGTGGTGCTCAAGCCGAATTTATTCGGTTGATCGCTTCATCGTCTACAAAACATTTGTTTGACCCTGATGACAGCAGCGATGACGCTATGGTGCAGACCTGCAGCTAATTGTACTTTTTTTTATAAAAGGCAGTAGCTAATTGTATGATTGTTGTTTCTCTTCTACTCCCTCCGTTCCTAAATATAAGACATTTTAGAGATTTCACTATGAACTACATACGGATGTATTTAGACACCTTTTAGAGTATAAATTCACTCATTTTGCTCCGTATGTAGTCCATAGTGAAATGTCTAAAAGGTCTTATATTTAGGAACGGAGGGAGTAGAACTCAGAATGGGATAACGGGATGTTACGAGTTCTATTTCCAAAGGACTGTCCACTGACTCATCATAGCAAATCACTTATTTGCTGAGTACAACAGTTGGCAAAGAACTCATTGGGCTTTATTCACTTCACAACTCTAGACAAAGAGGGTGGCATTTGCCCACGGTTCATTGCGGTGTCCACTTTTCCAAATGTCCCCTGACAAACACCTGACAAATATTTTTTATAAAAATAAACAAGGTTTTCCAGCCAGCCGTGCAACAATAACAGATGTAGTATACAGAGGCACATATCACAATTCATATAACATTTCACAAATACCATGTCATATCATAGCAATTCAGAGATACATATCATCAAACATAAATGACACATTCATTGGCAAAGACATACATCACAAATTCTATGGCACCGACATATGATATGAATGAGACACATAAATTGACACACATAAATCACAAGTTGGTGGTTATCCAGAACTACATATCAAAATACTTTTAGTACTAATACAAATGAATTATTATCCTACATTCCTTTGTAGTTTGACCTAAAACCACGACAAGAATTTTGAAACGGTGGGAGTAATTCCTACTTACTATGGTTACAGGAATTTTGTAGCAATTCTACATGATATCTTCCTTTAAGAAATTTTCTTTCATAGAGCTTACAACATCTACAACCGGACCCTTTAAACCCTCCATAAATGTGGTGACAAATCATTTGATCACAAAATGGCTGCCCATGCGGACCCCTCATGCTCCAGTCCAAACGTCTGGGCTATGGCCCTGTTTGTTTTAGAAGTCTCAGGACTTTTTTTAGTCCCAACTAAAATGTCTTTAGTCCCTACTCGTTTGTTTTTATGGACTAAACAGGGACTAAAGGTTATTAAATGACATGCAAAAAGACAATGTTACCCCTAGTAATATACTAGAAGTTATTAAATGACATGCTAAAAGTAGGGGCACTGTTGGAAAAAGTGCAAAAAAGTCCTAAAAAGACCCTACCATTGAGACTTCTTCCTTTAGTCCCAAATACCCCCTTTTATTCCTTAAAAGTCCCTCTTGTTTATTTCGCATGGGACTAAAAGGGACTTTTTTAGTCCCTACACCAAAAAGTTCCTGGAAACAAATACCCCCTATATGGCACTCCCCAAACCTATCTCTTATCTTGGACGGATATGGGATGGTACGGATGTGGCCGGAGGGCCATGCAGACCGACCTAGGATGGCCCCATTCGACCCTAGATATACCCCACTCTGCATCACCCGGGAGTAAACTTTAGACCGGTGTTGATCACTCCATTCATAATCAAGTTTGCTTCGCTCCCCTTCTCTTCTACTTCCAGGCCATGATGGTTGGCTCCGGCAGCGGGTCCTACGTTGAGTCGACACATTGTCTGGAGCGACCTCCTCAAGGAGGAATCATGTTCCTCCCTAGACACGAGAAGCTTGTCATTCAAATTGTCTCCACCGATCGCAATTGGATAGGGGCTCAAGCTTGATCTCTGCGCCCTCCCCGGTGTTTCGGCAACCTAGCTCATGTTCCGCACGCTTGTTATGGTATCCACAGACGCATCGTGGTTCACACCCATCACCTTTGCCCCCTGCTCTGACTGTCTACCCTGGGTGCTCGTAGCCGCCCCACTCAGCTCGCGGATCTGGCTGCCAAATCACAGGCAGGTGCAACTTTCGATGTGATGCATATGCATATCAAGGACGGGTGAAGAAAGCTAAATCTAGCCGATCCGACTGCTGGTACTGAAGATCCACGGCTGTCCTCGTACCATCTGATACATCTCCAACATATCTATAGTTTTTTATTGTTTCATGCTATTATTTATCAATCTTAGATACTTTACATGAAGTATTAAATCAATTTTGGGAACTGACTATTAATCCGATTCCCAGTGTCAGGTGTTGTTTTCTCACTTTTTTGGTTTTATAGGAAATCCATACCAAACGGAGTACGTATGCTTTGAATGTTTTTGACTTTTTTTCTGGACCCGGAGACACCCAGAAGCTTCGGGGGAGGATCAGAAGAGGCATGTGAGGCATGTGTGCGATGTCGGCGGCAACGCCATGGCCACGTACAGGGCCAAGGTCACCGCTCCGGACGGCGTGCGCGTCACGGTGACCCCCCGGACTCTACGGTTCAGCGCGAGACGGCGGACACGGAAGTACGTGGTCACCTTTGCACGACGTAGTTTCGGGAGCGTCACGAAGAATCACACGTTCGGGCCCATCGAGTGGAGCTATCGCAAGCACTCGGTGATGAGTCCCATCGCCATTACCTGGCCGGTGAGCCAGGTTGCAGAGATGTGAATGTGATTGGCCATTGGTGTCTTCGACGGAGGTACGTCGTACACCATGGCGCTGGATCAAGAGCTACGAGGAAGAAGACGATGACCACCCTAAGCTTCGAGGAAGACGAGGATGGCCCTGGGCTACAACGCCAACGCTTGGACGCTAGAGAGTAGATGTCTTCTAGCAAGATTAAGGTGCTCCGTAGTCGAGTAGGGCAAGTTGACATGAGCCACTAAACTAATGGTGTAGTTGAGCTACCCTTGAGATGAAGCACCTTATGATATATGCAGATGACAAGTGAGAGTAAACAACAATGTGAAACAAATGGTAGCAACAAAAAACATGTCAAGTAATCCAAGCAGCCAAAGACTTATACGTCAAGCACCTTTTGATTCCTAGTGCACCCTTTGAAATTGGAGAACATAATCTTCAGGATAGGAATATTCAGAGACGATTGAAAATAGGGAATATGCACCTACAGATAGCAGAAGGTTGTTCCCAGATGTGGATGCGAGTGGGCATCCATGGTCGATGACGATTGCGGTACAGAAGGGGGTTTTAAGCACAATTTTCTCAACAATTGAAGGGTAATGGAGGCGAAGATAATGAGGGCTCGTCAATGGAGTGATTGGTGCAGCCGTTTCATGCGCATTTGTGGCATGGTGGTGGAAGGGATGGTGACTGGCATGGGAATCATCGGGCGTGATGGATCGTCGTCGTCGGTGATGGTGGAAGGGTTAGTAGCGACGGGCGATGGCTGGATGGAGGGAAGCATGGGTGGTGGAGGCTGCTTGTAGAACATCATGGACGACATCGGTTGTCGAGGGATCACTGAGGAAGATGACGGAAGGGCCCTAGGTGAGCGGTGGCGGCTGGCCGAGCGAGATGCAGGCGATGGGAAAGATGAGGATGGCATGGCTATATTTGTTTTGGTATATCCTATACCATGGGCTTGAAATCTTTTTTTTTCGTGGAATGGGCTTGAAACCTGCAAACACCCTTCACGCATAGGTGAGGGAACACAAATCGAGTGATCGAGGCAAGAAGGAGAGCGGGTCCCTGCGAGCGGGGAAATAGGGGTGACGTGGATTCACCACATGCCAGGAAAAGGAATTAATGATGTGGCTATACCGCTGAGGTAGACCGAGGTGGATGGTTGCATGTAGATTGCTATATGGACAACTTGCATGTTAAGATAATTGGGACCAACTTCTTAGGTATTATAGATTTATATTTACAGACACAACTGGCTTACTCCCTCCGTTCCTAAATATAAGTCTTTGTAGAGATTTCACTAGTGAACTACATACGGGTGTATATAGACATACTTTAAAGTGTACAATCAATCATTTTGCTTCGTATGTAGACACATAGTGAAATCACTTAAAAGACTTATATTTAGAAACGGAGGGAGTAGACGCGAAGCAAAAAAAAAAGCATTTATGAAACTTTATGATGCCGAAATGGTCACAAACTAAGACAACTTGCCTAGACGCGAAGCAAAAAAAGCATTTATGGAGCTTTGTCGTGACGAAATGATCGATCAAGATGAACTTGATGAAAGGAATGGGTGGCGTGAGGAGCGGCATGAGAGGAGTACCACCACCGTTGGAATTATAAGTTTTTGGCTATGTAAATTTTACTCGATTAATTTTTTTTGTTGGTGATGTCAAAATGGCTGACCACCGCCTAGTTTACATCGTCTGTTGGTGTTAGACGTATTTTGATGATGTAAAAAAACACTTTTTATGATGTAAAATTTTACTTGATTTTTTTCTATGATGTGTATTTTACATCATCTACTCCCTCCATCCATAAATAAGTGTACACATAGATTAGTACTTAGTCAAACTTTTAAAAATTTGACCAACTTTATAAAAAAAATAGCAACATATATGGCATGAAAATGATATATTTAGAAACCTCATGTAAAGACAAATCTATTGATACTAATTTAATACCATAAATACTAGCATTTTTCTTAATAAAGTTAGTTAAAATTTAACTAGTTTGATTGACAAAAAAGGAAAAAATACAATTATTACCGGACGGAGGGAGTAGTGAAGATGGTCTTAGATTTCGGTGATTGCTCCCACCATGTTTCCCCCATGTTTAATATACCCTGCAGCTGCGCTCCCCAGTTTTCATAGTTGGAGTCTGTTTGCACTAACACCACACACGCAAGGCTGCATACAGGATGAGGTAGGCAGACAAGATAAGGAAGAGGAGATCCTTCATCTTGTGCTCAGCTGCTTCAGAAATGATACTACTCCTAGGAAATCACATCAATCAGCAGCTAGGATGAAACGCCGCAGTCAGAAAACATGATGGATCGGTGAACTGGTCAAGAAATCAACGCACAAGGAAGAAGCAAGATGACAGAAACACAAGACAAAGACAAGGTTGAACCCAAAGTGAAGTGCGAGATCCAGTCCAGATACGTAATTAGCAGGTCCACAACTGGAAACAGATTAGATCATCATATCTACTGTACATGCCAAACACGCCACGACTCGATCTTGCTAATTATTACTGTAGAAGAACTGACACGATTGATGATGAGAAGGCTAATTGAAGCTATCGATCGAACGGCGACGGGCGGGCGGGACGGGGCAGGGCATCGCCCTCTCCCTAGGACTTGTTCTTGCCGGAGGAGGAGGCGCCGGCGGCCTTGGTGGCGACGAGGTCGAGGTCCTCGTCGGTGTATCCGTCGGCGCCCTCCCAGGTGAACTTGCCGCCGCGGCCGCCCTTCTTGGCATCGCCGCTCATCCCGGAGCCCGACTTGCGGTCGCTGCGGACCTGCGACGACGCCTTGCGGTCGTCTCGGCCCTGCTTCTTCCCGCCGTCCATCGCCGGACCTTCCCCTCCTCCTCCTCCCTTCCTTTTTTAGCTCTGCAAGAAACAAGATCAAGATCTAGCCAGCAACAAGTAGTATGTGATGCGCATCTGCTTCGGTTTGCTCTGATTTGATTTCGCTGGTGGTGCGCTTGTTTATTTATGGGGGATCGGATCTCACGGGGAGGAGGGGAGGGGAACCGGGGGCGGGTGCAGTGGTTTGGCGAGGTGTGTTGGATTGGATGGATGAATCTGCTGGCTGCGGAGGTTTGGGATAAGATCGAGGTGAGTCAGCACCCGGGAGATAATTTGGGGCGTGTTTGGTTTTAAGATGAGGTGGAATCGGACGGGTTGGTTTCATTCCTAGCAGCCGTTCTCGTGTTTAGTTGGGTTAGAAATCGAAATTGGGTTATCCGCATGCAGGGAATATTTCCTTCAGATGCTTCATCAAGTGATTCCACCGATTTAAAGGAATCGACTCGTTATTCGTCTGAGAAAGCAAAGAAAAAAAAATAACCAAGCAATTCTCACGGCGTTCATCCCCGCACCCGAACAAAAGTTTTCGTGGTTATCTTTTTGTGGTTATTTTTTCTCGTTTTCGTGATTAATTTTTTCATAGTTATTTTTTCATTTTCGTGATTATTTTTCGTAAATATTTGATATGTACTCAGGATCATATATTTTTATTTGCATGTGTTGAAAATAGAAAGAAAATGTTGCTGAAAATTTAAATTATAGGCTTGTTAAATGCAAATAACTCTATTTGTTTAGATATGTAATCTCACCATTTATATCGAAGAGGTGAGTGGTATTAGATTCTTCTCATTTCATCTTTCTAACTAAACACCGGAACGGAACCAATCCATGATTTTTTTTATCATCAACTGAACACAAGGATGGAACCAACCCATGACTTTAGGACGGAACCATGACATTCCATGACTTTCGGTCCTCAAACCAAACACACCCTTGATGCAGTGGCGCCATCACGTGTGAAGAGTGTTATGAATTAATTAATTATGTTAATTGAAGGGTTAATCCCTGCTGACATCGGTTCCACTTTTGGGAACCGCTCTTTTGTAACCGCCTTTGTACATGGGTATATATACCCACAAATTCATCAATGAAAGCAACTGTTCATTCCATTATTCTCCTCCTCTTCTTTTACTCTTTAACGCTCGTACCCGAGAGCGTTTTGGCCAACACAACACAAGAAGAACGCGTCGGGGAGACAACCTAACAGCAGCGAGGCGCCAAGGCTATCTCTCGCATCTGGTGGCAATACGGCCGGGACGAGACGGTCGTCCGGCGACGGAATCCTCAGCGTCAATCCATGAACGGTAAAATCCCCGGCAAGGATCGAGGCAGCAACTCCGACAGTCTCAACAGCCCCCCTCCATCTTCATGGCAAAGAAGAACATGCATTCCTACAAGATATGAATCAGGAGTTGTCTTTTCCGATTAAATCAAAAATCTACTAGTAGTAAGTACTGTAGTAACTAATCAGCACATAGCCTGAGCGCACGAAATATCATCCAGAAAAAAGAAGAAGAGGAAAACTGGATCTGAAGATATCCATTTGCTTTGTCTTCTTCGGTTCTTCCCATGAATCAACGATCTATTCATAATTTTTCTCCCGCATACATCTATATGCTCACGAAAATTACATCCATCTGAGTTCATATCAGAAGAATAGAGAAGAATACATCGATTCAAGGACCAAACGCCTCAAACACGATCTGCAGAAGGTAAATCGTAGAGAGACCAGACAATAAGTATTGGGAAGAACAAGAACCAGGATGCAATCATCGACAAGAGCATCAAGTGATGTTATTCGATTTATTTATTTTCTCCTGTTCCAACACAATAAGCACTAACCTCCAGGGCGGCGTATCAATACTGTCCAAGGCAAACTCTGACGGCGACCCATGGCCCGGAAGACGCCCCCTCGGCCAAGTTCCTCGAGGGATGGCGACACTAGTGGCTGCATTCTTCGGCCAGGCTGCTCCAAGCGCAGCGGCTTGCTGCCTAACGCACAGCGGTGGCAGCGGCCAACGGTCGGTGCACGGCATGGCTGTTTCATAAGTTAGCACACATACTTTCTATTAATGCTAAATAAGGCCATCAGCCTTAATGCTACCACTTGCGTACAAGCCCACGCTCATTGTTGTGAAACATGCATTTATCAAAATCATTCCCTATGACATGGGGCCTTCGGACAACGATTTTTTTTGCATAGAAATATTTTTTCTTGCAAATCCTAAGAATTAAAAGTGTCATACTCAATATGACAAGCCCTAATTTTATTTGTGAATCACAAGGTGCTGATGGCATCTACTGCACAATTTGCAGATTATCCATCACTACTGTAAGGTCTACGTCTTGTCATTTTAACAAGATGACTACCTTCGAAGTGCTCTTCCAAATATTAATATTAGATGTGACTACCTCAAGATATCATAAGGTAATATTGGCATCTACTGCAAAATTTTGCAGACTATCCACTATTACTGCAAGGTCTACATCATGTTATTCTGACATATGACTACCTTCAAAGTGATTTTCTTAAAAAATAGCATAACATAAGGTAATAGAATTATGAACATGTACTGACAGAAGTCACACTATGATTTCTATTACTGCGAGATCTACACCATATTGGTGATTATCTTCAAAGTGTTATCCTATATAAATTGAGGTCTACACATATGGCTATATGACATCAGCCGTACTAGAATTCATTCCTCCGAAGCATTTATTGTTGTTGTTCACTAAAATATTTTACTCTCATATTAAGTATTGTTCTGGCGCATTGGTTATATACCGAAATGGTATTTGTGTGCTAATATAAACTATTGAAGCCTCACTTTGCTTGAATATGTCATAAAAAACTATGCAAATACTTGCAATACATGTGATTACCTTCTATTACATTCATAAAATACATGAAAATGGAGCCTACGTCACTATTTCTAATTATAGTGCCATCCATCCATTAAGATGGATACCATAAGTTATAACGAGTGTCTCAAACACTATTGCAAGATCCACATCACATTGTGGTTGTCATTTTTATAGTGACTAAGCAATGTTAAAATTGCGAAGTCTATGTTTTGGTCGTGACTCTAAAGTCACACTTTTCTGACGAATGAAGCCCAAAACATTAGCAACGATTTTATCGCATGCATTATATTGAAGATTTACACCCCATGTTCACCAAGCATCACCTTGGTGGATTGTGCTCAACAAGATCATTTCATCCATATATTTTATTTTACTCCTAGAAGTAAATTAAATAAATGCATTAGCATTTTTAAGTAATGCATGACTGTAAATATATTTTACTCCTAGAAGTAAATGCATGATTTGGTGGGAGTATTTATTGTAAGATGATTCATGACATCAGTCATTGTATCCACATGCGGCATTTGTGGCCACTATAACTCCACCTTTGAAATATGTATCATGGCTACTCTCTTAATAGCTAAGCATGTTTATATGTATTTCGTCTCTCATCAACTTCACTTAGTTCTCAAACTAAGTACATAATAAACGAATATTTATTCATCTTGAATATTTCCCTTAAGAGAAACATGCTGCCATGAGCACATCGCGAATAATTATCCATTCATTTCTCAAGACCTCAAGTCTATCGCAGCTCGCATTTTTATCACTCTATCAACTTTAAGTTGAGATCTCATGATCAAATATTTTCATCCGAAGATCCAATTGAAAAGCCCTAAATACAGTTTACATCTTTCTTATGATAGTCCTAACATTTTCATGATGAAGAAACACGGAATTTCATAAAATCATCAGATTCACCCAACAGGTGCTATTCCATTATTTGAAATTCTTGCTAGCATTGAGAATACTATGCAAGTCAGTGGTCACAAAATAGACCATGATGTATTCAAAGTAAAGTGGAGGCTAAAATACAACCAAAGATGTAATTATTTCTTAATAAGGAATATATCATTTTCAAACGATAAACGACAACTCTCAAGTTTGTCGAATGTGTGGTTATTTTAACATCGTACCTATGATTACCAAACCCTCAAACATATGGTCAAACCACACCACAAATTTATTAAAAGGCAAATAAGTTCATTGGGAGATTTGAAAATTTGCAAACATATAACGAGAAAATATTCTGATAAATGATGTTCTCAAATCTTCATTAGAAGGAGAACCAAAATTATAGTGCAATAAAAGAATGATCAATTCTTTTGTGCCTACTATATGTTTACGTAATTCATTTTTCAGTAATATGGGAGACCTCATGCAATATCCCGATTATTCTCAAAATATTGTTTGCCTATAGTTGTACTACTACATGTAGTATAAATGTCCAATTTCCTATGTCTTGGACATTATATTTGATAAATTTTCAATATATGAATCGATTCATACTTAGTTTTGTTGCGTAAAAAATAATTTTCTAAATCTTAGAAAATATTTGGCTTTAAGCCTTACAATCCTGGTTTGGGGTTGATTAGAAAATTATTGACAATTCTATTGGTCACACCTTAACAAGTTGTAAAATTTCCCAAATCATCAGATTTATGTGTACCACATGTGCCATAGGGGAAATAAGTTTTAAGGCTCTCTCACCTTAAGATTCTAAATGAGCCACTCGTTCTTCCTTGAACACATTCAGAAGATATATGTGGATTACTTAACCATTATGTGGGATTATTAAGATACTTCATGGTACTCATAAAAACATTTATAAAAAGATTTCAAGTGTGTCTCTTGTCACACACAACCATGAATGATTTTACCAAATCAATTTCTCAACTTCTCAAAGTAAGAGCAAATTATTCTAAACAAGGGATAAATCCATTCGAATGGACAACTTTGTTGCACTCATTTCACAAGCAATGTCTGATTATATATAATACTTGATGTACATACCCAGAATGCTTTAGTTCAATGTCTTATCAAAGATAATGAAATTAATAATATGACCAAACTTATAGAATCGTAATTTACTAGCCTCGTGCTAGACAAATACGGTATTACACACCGTAAGTATGATATAAATCATACCAACTGCATAACATACAATTTTCCTTTGTAGTAATTACGTGGAAATCAACAAAGTATTTCCTATTTGCGATAATTTGCTTACATACCGATATCACCACTCCAGCATACATCAATGGGCTCTCACAGAAAATTAGGGATCTATATGAGGAATAACAATTTATTCGTCAATCAAAATTATTCATAACCCGTATGTTGATTGCATCAGCAATAAGGACATTTCTGGCATTAGGGGGAGATAAGTACCACAAATAATGCCAAGAAATAAATTAGAAATGTTATTCACATTCAGTCCTTATATCCACGTACTCAAAGAATCTGAACAAGAAGTTTAGAATCACATATTTGCAACACATTGCAAATCTGCCACATACATTTACTGATGACAAAGGTAATACTCAATTATATTCCTGCAGTAAAGTGTTAGAAAGAGTGGAGGTACCTGATAAACCACTCTTCTCCCGAAATGAGAGCAAGAGGGGGAGAAATTTGACCACACGAGATATAATCTCGCATATGCTTCCGCCAAAATAGAGGAAATCAAATCCTCAACCAGTAAATGTAATTCAACATCAAATTGAAAGACACCTCACTGGATGCTCATCATCCAAAGCCCGACATAAATGTGCATAAATGTTTTCGTGTCGGGACATCGAAACACCTTGACTCCATTGTTGTAGGAAATCACAAGGAGTTAAAAGGAATAAATAAATTTCCACAAATTTCATTGATTCCTCGAGAATCATATAACATAAGTCTACATTTGTTGACCTATATTTCTTCTGAAAATTGCTAAAACCTTTTGGCCCCTGAACCAAAATCCATGGTAGAGTGCCTCTTGTACTCATATTGGTTCACATAAAAGGAAACAACTAATGAAGAATAGCACTCGCTCTACAAACGAGTGGTATTTACCACAGTAACACCTACTCCTCATAAATATCTTCCATATGGAAAACTAAAAACTTCTCATTCATAGACAAAGTCAATGAGGTGGGGAGAAAGCGAGGCTTGTAGCAAAAGGGTTCATGCAGAGACCCGACATCAAATTATGATGTAAAATACCTTCTTGGTATGAGTGGAACTATGTTTCGATAATAAATACCATTAGCAGTACAAATAATATTATCCATGCAGTTGATGGATGAAGTGGCTACATACTCATATGAGTCACTCATTTTGGAAATATATATTAAAGTCCCTGAAGGGCTTACAATTCCAAATCCAAAATAAATCGCAACATATTTGTGTAAAATTTCAGAAGTCACTCTATGGCTTGATATAGTCGGAAATCATATGGTACTACTGACTAAATGATTTTTCTTCTTCTGAAGGATTACTCAATGATGATTGTTTATGTGTTAACAAAGGAATACCAAATTTGAATTCCTTATATCACCTCAGTGTATATCAATGATTTCATCATCAATGTCTCTACAAGACCTAAACATACATAAAATCATCTCAAGACAAAAAAAATTGGATTCAAGCAAATTTAGCTTAAGTTTACAACTTGAGCATTATATCAAGAATACGTATCAGTGTACATATATCTAAAACATATACGAGAAGTTCAGTGTGGATATATCATAACAACAAAAGACATGTATGGTCATACTACCTTTGATAAGGTACAAATCCATTCATACCTAGGGGTGATAATGAAGTGATACTAGGACCTGAAGTTCTACATTTCACTAATGTCAAAGCACTCGTATACTTGCAAACTACGTCAGGCCTGACACTATATTTGCTATCTTTATTCAGAGTGCAACTCCCAACAAAAGGTATATAAGTACTATCATCTTACATCTGAAGATTACAGTAAATCTTTGATATTTTCATCAGGAAACAGAAGATATGACCATGATATGATGTAATGATATTGGCTTTTTATTTGATCCCAATGACGCCATATCAATGACTGAATTTGCTTTAATAGCCTTCACATGGAAGTCATATAAATAGATTTTAATGGTTATTTCCAATTATCATTCTAACATAATTGCTTTATCTACAGGCATTGGAAATTATGCATAACTTAGTAGAATGGTTAACCACACTCGAAATCATGTGGTTGAGATTCATCAGAATCACATAACTTGATTTATCAAGATACTTCCACTTGTGTTACTCAATACCTACAGGTTATATGAAGAGCAATATCATAAATCACATTGCTCGGAAATTACTTATCCTCACGGATTATAGAACAGTGAGGTAATAATTTGGAAACAAAATATTATTATAATCTAACAGATTATACGCAATCTCATGTTCATGTCAATGGAATTGGTATGAGACATCCTTCATATTTGCAAAGTTCAGGGGGAGTAATCTCCCAAACTATAACCTATTAACAATCATCAAATTGCATATATTATACTCTTTTTCCCTTGATGAGTTTTCCCTAATGGTTTCTCATAAAAGGTTTATAACGAGACAATATAAACACAAGTGTCTGTATATGTCATATCATTTTCTCCTTATATTTTTCCCACTGGGTTTTAGAGGAGTTTTCAATGGCATGCGAGATGCACTCTTTTCCTTAATGAGTTTTCTCTCAAAATTTCTCATAATGGTTTTTAATGAGAAAATATGTTATCAAACATCATATGTTATACTTTCTATTTTCCCTACCGGGGTTTTTAAAGGAAGTACTCAAGACATATCAATTATTCTCTAAACTCACCAATGAGGTTTCTCCTTCTTCAAAGGTTTTTCTCATATGAGTTATCAAGAGATAATAATCATTATATGTTGCATCATTTTCTCCTTGTTATTTTTCCCATCGGGTTTAAAGGAGTTTTAGCAACATATCTACACTATTCTCCTCATATTTTTCTCACAGGGTTTTTGGGGAGACTCAAAATTATACAAAGGCTTTCATAAGATGAAGATGATGAACATTCTCAAAGGCGCATACAAAGAGAAGTCTTTATCAAGATGATATATATTGGTAGATAAGCATTAATTAGGGGGAGTGTTATGAATTAATTAATTATGTTAATTAAAGGGTTAATTATGTCGGTTCCACTTTTGGGAACCGCTCCTTTGTAACCGCCTTTGTACCGGGGTATATATACCCACAAATTCATCAATGAAAGCAATTGTTCATTCCATTATTCTCCTTCTCTTCTTTTACTCTTTACAAAGAGGACACGCTCACAGGACGGACGGACGGATCCCAACTGAAAATCTTGAGCTGCAGCATTGGCACATGCATTGCCTTCCCGGGTCACTGTCATATCGCCGTCTGCAAATATGTAAACAATATCATATTCGAATGCGTTCTAACATATCTCCTATCTTTAGAATTTTTTTTTAAATACTCCCTCCGATTTCTAGATATAAAAACTTTTAAAGATTTAACTATAAACTAGATACGGAGTAAAACGAATGAATCAACATCCTAAAATATGACTACGTACATCCGTATGTAGTTTTTAGTAAAAATTTTAAAAGGTCTTATATTTAGAAACGAAGAGAGTAAAAATCATGTTAGTTGTCAATCTTTTCTTCCCTTGCCGCCTTCTCTTGTAAGCCCATAAGTTCTTACGATTAATGAATGGAATCTTAGAGTTCATTTACATTGGTAAATCATGGACGGGATTTGATGAATATTTATTTACGTAGTCCTAGTAATATGTGCATGAGAATCACAAGCTAACTTACTAGAATTGTATATCCTGTTAGAGCGCACAAACAATTATCCAGTTTTACTACTTTCTTTCTATCATAGCCGTCAGCGTTGGATCTAGAACTTGACCAAATAACTACTCTGCAAGGAGCACGATTTTTTTTCCAGAGAGGTGCAGTTTTGTCATGGCAGTACTTTTTGAAAATGGAAAAAAAATGCTTTCTGTTTTTTTTTCTATCGTGAGAAGCATGGTTTCTTCATTTGATTTTTTTCTTCATTTTCTTCGTGAAAAAAAGTTCGTCAAAACATATCAACATAAGATCTAGTTTTAAATATCTCGACGCGAGAAACCCAACAATAAAAACGGTTTCAGATTTGAATGAACGGTTTAAGAAATAAATTATTCTAAAATACGAATGTACGAAAAAAGAAAAAACCTCAAGTTATAATAAATGACACACATGTACAGTGCAACATTTGTCGCAATCTGAGAAGGTGAAAGTGATATTTTACAGCGTCTGTTGGAACAAACAATTTACGACGCGCTAAAAACATTATTTCAACATTGTTTAAAAAAATTAGCGTGCCACGCTAATGCGCGTCTATTGAAGATGCTCTAAGCCCATAAAACCTTATGATTAACGAATGGAATATTAGAGTTTATTTAGATTGCTTAAATCATACAGCCCGTAAGCAATTATCCAGTTTTACTACTTTGCTTCCATCGCAATAGTCGGTGTTGGATCTCGAACTTGACCAACGTGGACCCAATATTATAAAAGTATAACTTTTCTCTATTAAAATACATTGCAGATGACTAATAAAATATTAAATATACATACGAATGCACTAGTAAAAAAAGTTTTGCAATTTTATTTTTGGGGGGGGGGGGGGGGGGGAGGGGGGCCATGGACCCTTCAAGGTGCCTCATATGCAGCTCAACCAACCATAATACTTAAGAAGAACACGAGCACATAGGACTCCCGCAACCCGCGGCGTGACGAGGTGGACGGGAAAGGAGGAGCGCGTATGTATGTCTCTCTTGTTTTTATGCTCATACATGTGTGGAAACATCATTTCTTATAAAAAGGTTCAACTCGCACTGATCTAGCAATGTAGTGATGTTAAACCATCAAATATACTCTTGGATAATAACTTTGTGCCAAAGATCTCAGACACCGGCATAACAAGGTTGATCGTGAGGCGCCATGAACAGAGCGGAATAACCATTGGTGCCATGGCTTATATGGATCCGGTATATGTACGAACAGGCCTACTGACCGAACAAAGTGGTGTCTACAGTTTTGGAGTTATCATCTTGGAGCTTGTTACTAGGAGAAAGCCCACACATTTGGACAAAAACAGCTTAGTAATTAATTTCCTTGAGAACCACAAGCAGGGGAGGAAATCGACCGAGTTGTTTGATGAGGAAATTGCAGTGACAGAAAATTTGGAGGTTCTTGACACTCTGGCAGGAATTGCTGTGGAATGCCTTAATTCTGATGTGGGCCTAAGACCAACTATGGTAGACGTCGCAAATCGTCTATCCATACTGAATCGATCCTGTAACATGAGTTGACAAGTTGATGCATTTACTAGAGGAGTTTGAACATGTATGATTTGTTGAATAAGCTTCTGCTAGGCACAACTATGTACAAATGTGTGATGGTTGAAGTGTGGCTGTGAAGAAAATTTTCAAGTCCCACCTGTTAAGTGTGCCTTATGAGGCCTCCGGCAGGAAAAGCTCAGTCCGATTGTTGCTTGTGCTTCTCTGGTGTTTACCTGGTCTGTATTTCTGGCTTACTACATTGTATTCGTACCATCCTTATGATGTTTAGTGATTAATTCTTGTACTCTGTACTGTTGACTCGGTGCATAGGATCTGGTTAATGCTGATGGAGTTCACATCACATTGCCAACAAACTAATTGTATGAATTTGCATGGTGATACAAACAGTAGTTCCGCGAGTAGCGGCAGCAAGGCAGGCCCCGAGCTACTGACACACACGCGTACAGCTTGTGGCTGCTAATACTGATACTACGTTCAAATAACCCTGTAGTGCAATGCTCACGCACGATGAGTGTGGCTGAGACAGAAATTAGGCCCATTTGGTACCATGATCGCTCGGCCTTGTGCGTAAATATATATGTACGCCCACCCTCGTTCGTCTTCCCGCCTGAGAATTTCACCATGTTCAAACAAAAACAATTAACCAAGCACGTGCAATCAAGGAGTATTTCTTTCAAAAAAATCACTCCCGCCTCTTCAGGTCGCAATTTTGCCTTTTTTCGTAGATTCTTTATTTTAAAAATATTTTATCTCTTAAACCATGCGTTCAAACCATGAATCATTTTTATCGTTGGATTCCTCGAGTCGACATCTATAAAACTTGATCTCGTGTTGATAAACTCTTTTTTTCACGAAAAAAAACTGAATGGAACTGTACCTCTCGCAGAAGAAAAAGAATAAAACATGTTTTTGTTTTGTTTTGGAGAGGTCGTGCCTCCCGCGAAAGTAATACAGTGCCTCTTCCGGAAGAAAAACAAAAAAAATACATATTTTTTTGTTTTCGAGAGGCATGGCCGTGCCTCTCGCATGAGAAAATTCGTGTCTCTAGCAAAAGAAAAGAAATGCATTTTTTTTCTCGAGAAGCAAGTAAATCCGTAACTCTTGCGGAAGCAAAATAGTGCCTCTCAAGAAAGGAAAAAAATGCATTATTTTGTTTTGTTTCCGAGAGGCTCAGCCGTGCCTCTCGCGAAAGAAAATCCATGCATACAGGAAAGAAAAATCATACTTTCTGAAGAAAAAAAACGCATTTTTTCATGTAAAACAAGCTAAAACAGATCGGTGGAAAACCGAAACACCGAGAAAAACCACTTAAAAAGCCAAAACGCATGCAAAAAAATTCAAAAATATAATTCAAAAGAAACATTCAGAATATGACATGTGGTAACGACCGAGAACGCGTCAAATGATGATGTCTGAGAATAATCGTTGGGATGCTCTTGAAGAAGCGATGTCAACTAGTTACTCTCTCAAGCACATGTTAACTGTCAAGTGCTAGTACACCACATCGTGTGTCCATGCTTGTGGACGAATCCTATTTAGGGCTTTGGGCGACGGTTTTAAGATATTTGGCAAACCAATAGTTTTTATACAGGCTAACCCAAGTAGCTTTTTCCCTTCAGTTCAGGTTCTACAGTGATTTCTAAGCGATTTTTCTTCCGTTTCTTCGTGCATAATTTCCGCTTGTTCTTTTTATGTTTTCACTAACTTCTCTTTTTTTAAAAAAAATATGTTTTATTTTTCCATAATTGATGAACTTTCATACAAATTAATCTTTTTTCAACCAATTATTTTTTTAATAAAATTATTAGTTTTTTTTCTAATTCAATTAACTATTTACAAAATCCATGAACCTTTTAAAAAATTGATAAAATTTTGTTTTTTGGCCGTGTTACGAGTAACAAATTATATAAACACGGGCATTTTTTTAACAGAATCCAAAAGATATGTATTGCCAACATAGGTGTCCACCAGGTTTTTAGTTTTTATGTGTACCCGTGTCGTCATTATGTACCAACCTAGGTGCCCACCAGAAGAAGAAGAAGGTTGGGCCTTTGGATCTAGATCGAGTGGTGGAGAGTCCTCGAGACAAACGTTTTGTGCATGATTTTCTTCCCCCAAAAGTAGGGCCTATCAAACATTAGGCCCCATAACATGAATATATACTCATTCTATTCCTGTGCAATGTGTGTGCGGTTCATACCCTTGTTTAAGAATTGCACTACCATATGCTTATTTTTACATATTATGAAACAATGTGATTTCTATGCCAATCATGTGCAGTTTTCTGCCATTATTTGATTTATGTTTTCTTTTCTTGCATTGCCTATCTTCTTTTGTGGGATGCAATATCATGCCACTAAGCTAGCTCACGCGCGCACGTACACGCCACAACACACCACACGCTGCATGCAGGGAAAATAAAGTGACTTAGCCAATTAAAACAGTACAGAAGCAAGCGTTTATATACACACACATATATTCATATAATTGAAGTATGCACACCTATTCTTATAAACATCTTTGAAAGACTGACTCGATATATCATGTTGAAATTTACGTAGTCACCGCCGAGAAAGGCGCGTCTGGATCGTCTGGGCTAGAGCGCTTGAACCTGGGTACCGGCAACATGGCATCATGGCCAAAGTGGCTGCCGGGCATGACATCCTTACGAGCAGCAGTGCTCCTCGATCATATATACGGGGACAACCATACGTGATACGTGCATAAATGCAGTGGAGACGGCGAGGTTGGGCAACTTCTTTCCCTTCCTTCCGTGTACACGTTATGTGTTGTCTGCGTTTGTTTCTTTTAGCGGTGGTGCGAGTGATGTGATTGACGGATCCACGCGAACCATGGAGTGTGGCGTTGCAGAGACCGGGCTCCAGTAAGCCAGGTATTTAAATATATATATAAATATTTGAAAGCTTCAAAAAATACCAAATTTTTTAATACAAATACATATACATGGTAGTTAAGTATGTAAAAAGTTTCATCAGGTATTTTGGCTTTTTACGTTCCATACAAAAAAGATAAAAATCTGGCCCAAATACAACAAAAATAAAGCCCATTTTAATCTATGTATTTGTCTTTTTTATATACCTACATAAGAGCATAAATATTAATGAAAACTTATACGCGTATATTACAAATACGTATGTATGTATATACTTTTTTCAGATTTTTTTAGCATGTGAAAATAGTATTTTGGTAAAAAAAAATAACGGCCTCGCCGGAGCCAGGGTGTCGCTGTGCTTTTTCGGCGAATCGTACGTACCTCCTACTTATGAGTAGTACTCCTACTTATGAGCTTGCGAGCTGCGGAAGCGAAGCAACCTCTGCTGCAACTCGCGTCGCCACAGAGAGTCCGAATCTGTAATCAATCCATCGATCCGATCGGCCAGGCGACAGGCGAAACCAATCAATCAACGCTGCCGCTGCGTGCAAGTGCAAGGAACACCCACACTACACATGTAGACGAGATAGTAACAAGTGTGTGTGCGTGCACTCCACCGCGCCCGCCCGCAAGATCGATCAATTATCATGCACCCGCCCATGCGTGTCGCTCGCACATAAAATGCCCACGTTTGAAGGCGACGTGGCCGCACCTTTAGTCCCGGTCCAGAGGCAGGCCGGGACTAAAGGATCCAGGCCAAAGGCCCGTTTTCCACTAGTGACGAAATCTTGCTGCTAATTAAGACATGCAGTCAACCTCCGTGTCGAGCAACGCGTCACGTCGCCAGCTTCCTTCCTTCCTTCCTTGCAAGCCAAAGGGAAAAGATTCAGGCTCACACGGCTGCTCTTACGCCGCCGCATGCACAATTAAACTCCAGGTTCATCCACTAGCTACCAGTGGGTGTTGGGGCCTTCAACCCAAAGACTACTCTACTACTACCAGGAGAACTTGGGAAGACTCCAACAAGCCACAACCAACCCAACAAGATTCAGCTCAGCTTGCGGCGGCAGAGGAAAAAAAAAGGAAGCCAAACGGTCGAGAATGAGAGAGTTTCGGTCAAATTCTCCGGCCGTCCATGCGGTCACGCGGCAAAACAAACCCAACCGATCTGATTTGAGAATCGGAAATATCCACCTCGTACGCTGGACGCTAAAAACATCTACTACAGTGTATCACCCTCGAACGTCTGAAATACCCTTTCGATGAGTGTCCATCTAAAAAATCCAATTAAACCTATTTTCTTTCTAAACGTATTGACATATCTCAACCCCGTCTCAAATTTGAAGGCCATATGAGGCTGCCCGATCACGTTCGGACACCTCCACTTGACCCCACATACACCCATGCGGGCTCAAACACGGGCGGGCGGCCAAGGGCACATAGCCACGAGCACGACCACGGACGCGTGCTTCGGCCGACTGATGGTGACGCATCCAAGTATTTGATAAAATGTCTACAAATATGAGAGATTGAAAATACGGATCATGGTTATTTTATAGCATAAATTAGATAATCATCCGGACATTGACCGGGCACGTTCGTGGGCGTTTGAGGCTTCAAATCAGATGATCGTGGTTGTAGAAGCTCTAATAATACGCAAAGGTCAACGATGAACTTTTTTCTGACTAATCAATCAGCGTTGCTGTTGCATGTCAGATAATCCATATTTGTTCCACGTAACAAGTTGCGTTCTTCTGCCTTACTATCAAGCACTTCGAAAGAGGGAAAGATGAAAAATGAGGGACGGGGAAGCTTCCTTGGAGACAGTAAGAAAGGATGGCGATCAAAAATAAAAAGAGAAAAAAGATAAGCTTCATATATTAAAACTTAATATATGAAGCACGTGTTGTAATTACAAGTCGTTATGTGTAGATTGAAATTATTAGCTTCATATATTAAAACTTAATTAAAAAAGACGTGTATTGCACGTACAAGCTTACTAGATATATATTAGGGATCAGCAACATTTCTACAGGAACTCGTGTACAATGCACAAGCGGCAATGTTTGGTCTCGGCTGTCCATCTTACATTCAACGGCTAGTGTCCCTCCAGTTACGACGCTCACTGGATCTCGTTCCCCTCCCATGGCGCCGCTGGTTCTTCCTACCACGCCCGCCTACCCGGCTTTCCCAAACTACCGCGTCTGCCATAAACTTGCAAGTGCATGGATAAATTTGAAATCATTGCACATGTAGAATTACAAGTAGTTACGTGTAGATTGAAATTATAAGCTTCATATATTAAAACTTAATTAAAAAAGACGTGTATTGCACGTACAAGCTTACTAGATATATATTAGGGATCAGCAACATTTCTACAGGAACTCGTGTACAATGCACAAGCGGCAATGTTTGGTCTCGGCTGTCCATCTTACATTCAACGGCTAGTGTCCCTCCAGTTACGACGCTCACTGGATCTCGTTCCCCTCCCATGGCGCCGCTGGTTCTTCCTACCACGCCCGCCTACCCGGCTTTCCCAAACTACCGCGTCTGCCATAAACTTGCAAGTGCATGGATAAATTTGAAATCATTGCACATGTAGAATTACAAGTAGTTACGTGTAGATTGAAATTATAAGCTTCATATATTAAAACTTAATTTAAAGAGACGTGTATTGCACGTACAAGCTTACTAGATATATATTAGGGATCAGCAACATTTCTACAGGAACTCGTGTACAATGCACAAGCGGCAATGTTTGGTCTCGGCTGTCCATCTTACATTCAACGGCTAGTGTCCCTCCAGTTACGACGCTCACTGGATCTCGTTCCCCTCCCATGGCGCCGCTGGTTCTTCCTACCACGCCCGCCTACCCGGCTTTCCCAAACTACCGCGTCTGCCATAAACTTGCAAGTGCATGGATAAATTTGAAATCATTGCACATGTAGAATTACAAGTAGTTACGTGTAGATTGAAATTATAAGCTTCATATATTAAAACTTAATTTAAAGAGACGTGTATTGCACGTACAAGCTTACTAGATATATATTAGGGATCAGCAACATTTCTACAGGAACTCGTGTACAATGCACAAGCGGCAATGTTTGGTCTCGGCTGTCCATCTTACATTCAACGGCTAGTGTCCCTCCAGTTACGACGCTCACTGGATCTCGTTCCCCTCCCATGGCGCCGCTGGTTCTTCCTACCACGCCCGCCTACCCGGCTTTCCCAAACTACCGCGTCTGCCATAAACTTGCAAGTGCATGGATAAATTTGAAATCATTGCACATGTAGAATTACAAGTAGTTACGTGTAGATTGAAATTATAAGCTTCATATATTAAAACTTAATTTAAAGAGACGTGTATTGTACGTACAAGTTTACTAGTTATATATTAGGAATCTTAAGTCCGGATTATACAATTGAGATTAAAGGTGCTTACAAACCGGAACAAAAGCTTGGTTATCCACTAGTGTGCGTGGCCCAGACGACGGAGGTCGCCAGTTTGTGCAGTGAATCTGACGCCTACAATAGCACGGACGGCCAAGGCCCCGACCTGATGACCGGTGACCGGAGGAGGCGGATAGCCATCGAGTGGTAACTTGGTTTAAGTTTAGTCTAAATTTTGGCGAAGTTGATGTAAATTGGCACTGGATTTCATTTCAGCAGGTTTTATATATATTTGTGGCATTTAAATGTTTTTTTTTAACCTACATCGTGATCCGCCGTGTTGCGACATGCAAGCATTGGGGACATCGATGCTGGCGAGAATTAATAATGGAAGCTGACGGCATGCATGCTGCTGCCCTCCTCTCTCTTTGGAAGCGGGGTTCGGACGTACGTACATGCATGCAGACATGACGACACGTACTAACGTACGTACATGCATGCATACATTCATCCGGCAGCGGCGACGGCGACGGGCGGAGATTTGCGCAAAGCTGCATGCTTTCCGCGTACACGTTGCCATGCTTGCCTGCCTGCCTTGGTCTTTCTTTTACCGGTAAAGAAAAAACGTGGCTTGCCCTATTTCTAATTTCTTTGTTCCGATCACGTGCCACCAGTAGTGCATAACTGCATATGTATATTATGTATATATATGTACTGTGCGCCGCTTGCGAGCTGCGGAAGCGAAGCAAACAATCAATCAATGCCGCTGCTGCGTGCAAGGAACACCCAACCCCGGTACTAGTACAAGTACCACCACCACTGATAGACAGCAGCAAGCGGTATGGTGTGCGTGCACTCCACCGGCACCGCGCCAGATAGATAGATAGAATTAGATACCATCAACCAATTATGCCATCCACCACGCGATACACATCAATAACGCCTGCGTCCTCACACGCCGCTGCTAATCCTGTTCTCATCAGAGCATCTTCAACAACGGCTGTAAAAAAAAAACGCATGCACGCGTTAAATGTCATTTTACCGCGTTAGCGCGCACGGGACGGTTTCGCGCGCTCCGACGGAGGCGGTATACTCACGCGTGCGAAAACGATTGCGCGCGCGGGAAAAAGCGAGCGGGCGCGCGCTAGATTTGGACGCGGCGGCGTGGCGCCTCAACATGCATCGTAGGGAGATGAATTTCCCTGAGATGATGACGCTTCAGTGGACGCAAAACCTCGCGCCTCGTTCACGGGTTGTCACCGAAGAGGACCGTCGTCGGAACCGGAGACAGAAGCGCCGCCTCAGCATTCCTGAGATGGACGAGCATGCCATGGTGAAGTGGCGCCCACAGTTCCTGCCGCAAGTCCTCGACAAACGCAAATTCTTCGCACAAAAGAGGGCAGAGAGGGCGGAGAAGAGGGCGAAGCAAGCCGCCTGTCGTGAAGATAGGCATACGCGCAAACAAGCCGTTCTTTTTTAGATAGAGTTGAAGGAATCGTCGACTTGGTCCTCCCACGATGAACGTTGGGCTGACGTCTTCATCATGACGGAGGAATCGGACACCGGCGTGTCGGAGTCCGGCGACGACGATGACTAGTCTTCTATGGACCGGGATCGGGTGACATGCCCATGGGCAGTCACGCCGTAACATGCGGCTCCATATCCACCATCCAAGCAAGATCCAACGTCACTGGTTGACCTTGGTAGAAAAACAATTCAGACTCGTTCATTTTTAGGCATTCAACGGTAGCAAACAGCTAACAAGAGCAATCAGTTAGCGATCAGTTTGTGAAAATAAAAACCGCAACGTATATGATATATCAATCTGTATCTACTGTTAATTTATCAACGCTTCCAGCCATCAGGCATCCAACACGATCTCATATTACTCCGCAAGGCTGTTTGGACGCATTTTCTCCGCAAACCCGAAACAAACATCGGAGGTTTAGTGGGCATCTGGACCCTTGCAAGGCGTGCTTCTGCGTGTCCTCGCCATCAAAATCCCTCGTCCGTCTTTTTCGTTGCGGTGTCGTCATGCGCGGGCTCCAGCCGCTACGCACAAGTTCAACTAATTTTCTTAAGTAAACAAAAACTAAGCAAGTTATCGGACGGATCTCCAACGTTGACGCCTGAATTCAAACGAAATGTACGAAAATAAGGGTCTTCAACGGTTGTCGTGCAACATGAACGCGAGCGTCATACCAATGTTCGGCAAGACATCGTGTCAGGCCGGGTAATGTCAGACCCGAGTTCGCGCTAGCCTGGGCCGAGGACCGGTTCAGGGCCACCGTAGAGACGTTCAGGCGGTGCCGACACCGGCCTCCGACAACGACAACGAGGACACATAGTTTAAATGTATTGTAAAGAACTTTGCAATATAGTGTATAGAACTCGCTAAACATAGGGCATGCATACGATTCATATTATACGAGTTCTATACACTATATTAAACCAACTTATGTTAGAAAATAGGCTATTTTAAAACTTTTCATCCGTCACAGTTTATAAGGCATGCGCGTGTACCTAGGTTGTCAATTTGACTTATATAAAATATATTGTTTAACATAAAAATTATATCATTAGAAAATAGAACATCTAAAGTTTCTAATGATATATTTTTTATAATATATGCCTCTCATTAAGTTGGTCAAATTAACGATCTAGATACACGTACCGTACTTATAAACTGAAACGAAGGAAGTAGTTGTTGATATCAAAATTTATTCCTAATTAATACCAATAATTATCCTGAATGTAGTTTCAATGAAAGCACTTAGTGCATAGCTCATGTATACAAAACTACAGAGAGTGGGCGTCCTAAAAACTGCCAAGTGTTGGCTGGTTTCCTCAAAGATCAATCGCCACCATTGGATTTTGAATGAACGCTGGATTTGTGATAGCATGTTACGGCGTGACTGCCTGTGGGCAAGTCACCTGATCCCGGTCCGTCTTCTATCTATCTAGACTATCCATGCTATGTTATGCATTTTTTTATATTTTTCTATCTATCTAGGCTATCTATGCTATGTATCGTTTATTAAAAACTATGCTATGTATAGTTTATTAAAACTATGCTATGATAAAAAAATTATGTTGCAAGCGCTGAAGTTTTTGCGTGAAGTATGGCGCGTGCGCTAAATTTTATGGTTTTCATTGGAGTCAGCGCTGGCCAACGCGCTAAAGTTAAATGTGTGTATGCTCTGAACTTATTTTTTATGCGTCGCGCGTTGAGTGCCTGTTGCAGATGCTGTTAAGAACCCAAGCCTGCCGTCCAGCCGTCTCTGTCGGCGTCGAGCCTCGCATCACATCGCCGGCTTCTCCTGCCGTCCAAGCCACAGCCCAGAAAAGGGAAAATGCTCAGCCTCGCCTCACACGCCTGCTCCCATGCCATGTTCAGATTAATTATATGTGTGTAAAGTTGAGCGGCTGACCGACCAGTGGTTGTTAGGGCCTTCAAGCCAAAGACTGCTGCCGGGGCAAGACTCCAACGAGCCACAACAAACCCAACGACATTCAGCTCAGCTTGCAACGCCAGCAAGAAAAAAGAGAGCCAAACGGTCGAGATCCGAGAATGAGGGAGAGAGAGAGAGAGTGAGAGACTTCAGTCAGATTCTCCGGCCGTCCATGCAGTCACCCGGCACAACCGAGCCAACCGATCTCAGTCCACGTTGCACCGTGTCGTGTGCGTCGGGCGTGTATGTGTGATGGCGGAAATTTCTGTTCCAGGCTCAGTGGAGGAGCACATGGATATCCACGCGGTACACGTCATGCTAATAATATGCATTCTCAAACGCCGCCTCAAATAATGCATTCTACATGACATGCTGATAATATGCATTCTCAAACGCGATCTCAAGTAATGCATTCTACAACTGAATATTTTAATGATGGTAGTCGATGACAGATTATTTATGAAAGAAGCCGACGTTCACCACGACGCTGTTGCGGCACCGCACTGATGCACCCTATGTGGCACCGGAGAATGTGACTCCGCCTTTGCAACATACATCGTTGTGGGGGCCTCCACCGCCTCTCGTGCCCGTTGCCTCGTATGACGGGTACGCCTCACCATGTTATCGTCCAAGGGCACCCATGGTTCGTGCTCGACGCGTCAACGGAGGGGTTGCACTTTCGCCGCGATGTTCGGACGAAGGACATACCGCACCACCGGATGACCGAAGAAGGCCGAAGATCGCCGGATGGGGGCTTGGGTGACGAATGAGAGTGGAGTGAGTGGCTAGGTTATGGTCCGACGAGTGGATGAGGACGAATATATGTAGCGTTGATGCGGCCAGGCAGACATGTCCGGGCTTCTCCATATCCACCCCATATTTTGACTGAATATGAAGAGTGCGAGTCAGGCGGGGCGTTTGAAACCGATTAGAGAGGTCCAATTGGATAGAAATATCTTGATCAATCAGTGACCGAACGTTTGAGACGGGTATAAATGGTTCAATTGTTGATGCTCTTACAATGTTTTTGACTTCGCCGGGAGGTGTGTGAAAGGTGGTGTGCATCACATCTGGTTCTGTAAAGAAGGCTTTGTTTTTCTTCTACAAGTTTGTTTCAGGCCAGCTTACGCTTGGTTCGTCATTTCTTCATCGTTTAAAATACATGTGTATCGAATTTACAAGCGTAACTTACATGTTCATAGCTATTTTCAGATAAAAAAATGAAATGATGGACGGACGTCCGTATTTTATTTATCAATGTATTTAACAACAAAACGACAATTCAAACAGGGCATTAATGGTGCTATTCCGCGGAAATCCCTCTCTCTTAAAACCTCCTCAATCCTCTTTAACCAAACGAGGCCTAATGGTGCTATCCGGCGGAGTAGACTGCGTGACTTTGGCGGAACTTCCGTCTGTAAAGAAAAATTATATACTATATATACTGAAAGAAGGAACAAAACCCTTTTCTGGTGACCGGTTTCCCTGGATCTGGGAAGTTTCTCTTTTCACGGTAGATACGTGCATCGTGTGAGCTACATCGTGTATCATGATTCGGATCGGATTAGGATTCTGATCAGAGTTATTTATTCATTTAATTATTAGTTTAGATCAGAGTTATTAATATAACTGAATAACACGCTCATAATACTGAATAGTTGGTGTCCAAATACAAAATGCAAAAGCAGTAAAGAGAAGAGCAGAGGAATCTCAGGAAGCGCTTCTTCCAAGCCAAGCCAAGCCAAGTCAACAAGAGAAACAGAAGCAGAGCATACTCCAGCAGCAGCAGCAGTCCGTTGCAAGCTCCACCACCTCCCCACCCCCACCCCCACCAACGCTATAAATTCCCGGCGAGACGGAACGGAGCCTCCGCCAAATCCCTGCGAAACCGTCCTCCGCGCCCCCACCACCGCGCAACAATGGCGACGACCCCGCGCCTCGTCTCGCTGCTCCTCCTGCTCGCGCTCTGCGCCGCGGCGGCCGGCGCGCTCCGGCTGCCCCCGGACGCCAGCTTCCCCGGCGCGCAGGCGGAGCGGCTCATCCGCGCGCTCAACCTGCTCCCCAAGGACTCCTCCTCCTCCTCCGGCCGCCACGGCGCCAGAGTTGGCGCGGGAAAAGAGGACGTCGCGCCCGGGCAGCTGCTGGAGCGCCGGGTCACGCTCCCCGGCCTCCCCGAGGGCGTCGCCGACCTCGGCCACCACGCCGGTTACTACCGCCTCCCCAACACCCACGACGCCAGGTCCGTCCGTCAGCCCAGCCCCACTCCTGCCGCCGCCCCTTTTCAGCTCCGGCCGATCCATGCCCCTCTCAAGCGAATCCGTCCCCAAATTCCACGCCTTTTTACTCCGTAGTAACGGCGCGCCGGCGATTGGGTTTCTTGCTTGTGCGCGCAGGATGTTCTACTTCTTCTTCGAGTCGCGGGGCAAGAAGGAGGACCCCGTGGTGATCTGGCTCACCGGCGGCCCGGGGTGCAGCAGCGAGCTCGCCGTCTTCTACGAGAACGGGCCCTTCACCATCGCCAACAACATGTCGCTCGTCTGGAACAAGTTCGGCTGGGACAAGGTACCCAACCAACCAACCAACCAGTCGGTCAAATCCCATCTTTAACTACCATATGCGCTTTATTAATCTTCCGAATGCTTTATGCGTTTCGTCAAGAAAGAAACAAAGAAACCGAATGCTTTGCTTACATAACACGTAACCGCTTCAAAAAAGTTCGCCTGAATTCTTGCAAGTCTGAAACTGTCGCCTGATTTCGGGTGTAAGCAACTGCTCTCAAGTATGAACTGAAGTGTTTTTCCTGTGCTTGGCTAGGGGTTCAGAAAATACTAACTATACGTATGTCTATGGTTAAACTGATTGATGGTGACGAGAAGGTCAATTTGAGGTCTTTGGGCTGCAGTCAGCTCCTGGATTATGTCACAACTATTATTCCGCACTCTAGTCTCAGAGTGGTCTCTGAATTCTGTTACATCCTCCTGTGCTGACGGCACTTGGTCCCTGCAGATCTCCAACATCATATTTGTTGACCAACCTACCGGGACTGGGTTCAGCTACAGCTCCGACGATCGCGATACCCGTCACGACGAGACAGGGGTCAGCAATGACCTGTATGACTTTCTCCAGGTTCAGTTTACTTCTTTACTCTATCGATCCAATTCGAAGCAGTATTATACTACTACTATTACACTACTGCAGAAACGTGGTTTATTCGTTCAGCAAGAAATACTTTGTCAAAAAGATGCTAAAATATCCTCCAGGTGTAAGATGATCATATAACAGCATAAAGGCGTAAACACATCAGGGCATTCTTTTATTTGTAGTACTAGTTTGGTTTCAGTTAATAATGCTCATATATAGTGCAGTCCTACTTTCTTAAGGCCCAACAATTCCTTTACGTTTGGATACTCCCACCGGAGCATAACCCATTTTTCCTGATTAAGTGCATTACAAGATGTTTCTCCCCACTTTCTAAATTCGGTGCTAGCTATTTCTGCACCCCTTAATCGACCAGAACAACGAATATCTATCCCCTTCAACCTCTTTTGGATAACTGTACAAGAGTTAGGCAGGTACACTCCGACTGATATGCCTAATTGTGTATCCTCTTCAATCTGTCCATTGTGTGCATTTGTGCGCATAAACAGAATGTTCCCCATGCTCCACAAAAATTGTTAAGGCTGAATGAAATTGATAACTTGCTTGCACAAGCATATGAATTTAGCAAATTTGAATGCATAGCTTCATTAGAGGTGGTAAAGAATGATTTACCTAAAGTTTAGGCCTTAAATCAGACCAGATGAAGTAGAAGAATCATGTAACAGAGCTGTGTATGGTTCTAAGGCCTGATTATTCAGATGTTGTTGACTTAGCGAAAACAGAAAAGTAATGTGTAGTGATTATTTGTTCTGAACTTCCATTTCAGGTCTTCTTCAAGAAGCACCCGGAATTCATAAAGAACGACTTCTTTATAACTGGTGAATCATATGCTGGGCACTACATTCCAGCATTTGCAAGCCGAGTTCACCAAGGAAACAAGAAAAATGAGGGCACTCACATAAACCTGAAAGTAAGGCCCTTACTGAAGTTCACGTTGTATTTTATTCTCTACTGATGATTTGATTCTTTATTAATATGCATAACTCTCTCTTATTTGTACTATAGGGATTTGCGATTGGTAATGGCCTCACAGATCCAGCAATCCAATACAAAGCCTATACAGACTACGCATTGGAAATGAATCTTATTCAGAAAGCTGACTATGAAAGGATCAACAAATTCATCCCACCATGTGAATTTGCAATCAAACTCTGTGGTCAGTACTACATAAATGCTTTTGACACAAATACTCTGTTTCCTCGTAATCATTTGCAGAAGATAAGATCATTGTTATGATTATGCCATTGCCTGAGACAAAAAGTTATATTCCAAGTGTTAAACTTCCTGAAAGTTTAATGAATCCATTTGGGTCTAATTAAGGTTGATTAATATTGCCTATGTTCTTTAATGGATCCTTATCTAGAAGTGTTTTCAACGCATTCAAATCACATCCTGATTCCTGAGGATTTGTTCAAGTTAAAAGAAACTGTCTCAAATTACATGCTGATGTTTCAGGTACAAATGGGAAAGCATCTTGCATGGCAGCATATATGGTCTGCAATACCATCTTCAACTCCATCATGAAACTTGTGGGGACAAAGAATGTAAGTATTCCATTGCTGTCAAATTACTCGTTATATTAGTTCACTAAGACTGAAAATGTTAATGGCCTCTTTACAGTATTACGACGTTAGGAAGGAGTGCGAAGGGAAACTCTGCTACGACTTCTCAAACTTGGAGAAATTCTTTGGCGACAAAGCAGTCAGACAGGCGATTGGAGTAGGTGATATTGAATTTGTCTCATGCAGCACTTCAGTTTACCAAGCAATGCTCACAGACTGGATGAGGAACTTGGAAGTCGGCATCCCAGCTCTACTTGAGGATGGGATTAATGTGCTCATATATGCTGGGGAATATGACCTTATATGCAACTGGCTCGGTAAGGATACGTTGGAAGTCAATAACTTCTACAGTTTGCAAATTTTCTTTGCATAAAATCGACGATGGGGTTTCCAGTTTTCTGTCGTCACCACTCCCCAAGCATAACACAGTTAACATATCAACTTATCACGTGTAATTGCATTGTTTATGTTTGAGCAGGAAACTCAAGGTGGGTCCACTCCATGGAATGGTCTGGTCAGAAAGACTTTGCCAAAACGGCTGAATCATCGTTTTTAGTAGACGATGCCCAAGCTGGAGTTCTGAAGAGCCACGGGGCACTCAGTTTCCTCAAGGTTTGTGATGAGGCACCTTTATTTCTCACTTGAACTCAATACCTTACTGCTCCAAAATAATTCAGAAGAAGCCAGTGTAGGTACATGACCTGTCTATAGATTACTGACAAGTAGTCTGTTTCTGTCCGTGCAAACGCAGGTTCACAATGCTGGCCACATGGTTCCGATGGACCAGCCGAAGGCCGCCCTTGAAATGCTGAGGAGATTCACCCAGGGGAAACTCAAGGAGGCGGTTCCTGAAGAAGAGTCATCGACGACCTCGTTTTACGCCGCGATGTGATTGTCAACACCGACCAAAAAAGGAGAAGAAACTTGCTAGGTAGCCTGCACGCTTCGCCCTTGCGGTCTCAAGGAGTGCCTGCTGTAGCTTCCTGTTTTCCATGTATCTTTTCTCCGATGTTTCAACTGGATATGTATAGTCCCTAATAACAAGAACGTTGGCCCCGAAATGTAACTGCACGATGTATGCTTGATGAAGTGATGATGATGAAGGATGGAATGCACAACACCATGGGGGGCAATGTTTGAGAGCTTTGCGTCATGTTTTAATCATGTCCATGTGTGTGCCTCTCTCTTTCTCGCTTTGATCTGATAAAAGAAATACCTTCTGGTTTATTTCATCTTGGGAAGGATCATTCTTCGGGCAGCACTGCCACACAAACACAAATTAAGGCTCATCATCCCTTTCTCCCAAGCAAAAAAGCGATCAATGAATCGATGTTCTGATGTATGAAGGGATACAAAGTGGTCCTCAAATTTGCCAACAAGCTAGGTTATGATCTAACTGACTCACTCTTGCACGCATGCAACAGGATAATCCTTAGGAATGCATGCAGAGAGACCATAACACAAATGGTAATTGAGTTGGATGAAGAAGAACACAAAATGATGAGGGTGTAAAACTGCCACCGTCTGACCTTGTCAGGCAGCAACCGGAAGGCTGCACATCGATTGGCCAAACTCTGGACAGTCTTTGGCAGCAGTCCGAGAGTGTTCACATGTAAATCATTGTTATGTGATGGCAGTGGTGGACTCAGCGGAACAAAGTGTGAGAGGGAGAGAAGCCAACGGAGGCCAACCAGTTTGCATTTAGAGTTGCATGTACTGCTTTGGAATATCGGGAATGCTTCTGCAAGATGCCTAAGCCGGCGGAGATCACTCAACACTGGACCCCCCCGGCGGAGATCACTCAACACTGGACCCTGCCGCCACCCCCACAGGATTTTGGATTTTGTTTTCTGTTTTTTACCGGTGCAGGGCAAAATGGGCAAAATTCGGTTTTTTGGAAAAATTTCTGACGAGAATCATAAACCAAAATTTGAATTTTGAACAAAATTTTAATAAAAATTGTCAATTTTTTTTTAAACAATCCCTGGGATCAGCATGGTGCTTGGGGTGTGCTGGCTCGGGATAGCGTTGGGGTTGTGGTCGCTGCTCGAGCGGGGCGAGTGGAACATGTTGCAGAGGCCTTTGACACTGAATTACATGCGGTGGAGAAGGCACTGGACCTGGCGGCTGTGCTCGGGGTGGTGAGGCTGATTATTGAGACAGACGCGCTCCTAGTCGAACAATCCCTCAATAGACGGACGTCAGATTTTTTGGGGCAGGCACATGTAATTGCAAATGTCAGGGTGTAGGCCAGACTTTGGTTTTCCTCTTGTGAGTTCGTCCATTGTAAGTGTGAGACAAATATGCCTGCCCATCAGATTGCCAAGCTTGGCTTATTGCTCCTTGAGGGAGAAGTGGTTGTACTTGATGATGATGTTCCAACTCATGTACCTGCTTTTGTTATAGGCGATTTACCCAAAACGTTGTGTAATAAAGCTTTATGCTTGTTCTAAAATAACTGCCAATGTCTGATTTCACCCCCAGCGAACGTTCGCCAAATAGCTATTACGATGTCAAAATGTTATAACATCGGCCAAAAAAATTTCCAAATGCAGTTACAAATCATAAAAGGTATTTTTTCTACATTTACAGAGCGGTTTTATCTCATGAATCTTACTCCATCAGTATAACAAGTAGCAACGATTTTAACAGCTACAGACATCTAAGTCAAATCCGCCTCTAACGAGTTCCACCTACCGGTCCACATAGGAAAATACTCGACAATGGGGGTCAGGGAAGTATATAATTGTTCCAAGGATCAGACATCTATCGCAAAAGAATGGAGGATTCATGACATCTCATATATAAATGGCGGTTGTATTGTGTAAAATATAGTCGCCTAAAAACGGTAAGTTAGCCATGAGCATCCAATAATGGATTGGTAGAAAAGATGTGTGAGGACGAGATAAATCATAGGAAACTTCTTGATGCCTCCCATGCTCATAATAATAACTAATAAGACAGAAATATACAAAAAAGATTTGGTATATTCAGATACGGTCTAAACTAATTTGGGGTCCAAGGCAAAATCTAATTAATATTTTATACCAAACGTTTATAATTATTTAACTTTATCTTATTACAATATTATGGAGTGTAATTTTAATGTTAGATGTTAAAGTTAATCACGCAATTGAGTTAGTATATTTAAAAATGTTCTTCGTTGTGAGTATTAATGTATATAACCGGTCACTTGGTTAGTATAAATTTAAATTAAGAAATTTTCCGTAAGTTATATTATGTCCATTTTTTTGATAACTTAAAAAGTTGCATAATACACATATACATAAAGTAATTAATAGACTAGAAACATACGGAGGATATGTGTCATATTTAAGGACGATTCAAACTAATTTGGGGTCTGGGGTGAAATAAAATTAATAGTTTATACCAAATTTTTATAAATAATTAACTTTATTTTATTACAATATTACATAGTGTAATTATAATATTAGGTCCTGAAGTCAATCACGAAACTGAATTGGTATAATTAACAAATGTTCTTTGTATATGATATATATGACCGGGCACTCTGCTTAGTATAAATTTAAATTAAGTAATTTTTTGTAAGTTATCTTATCTCCATTTTTGTGACAATTGAAAAAATTACATAATGCACACCTACATATTTGTATGAATGTGCCTATGTTCATTTATAATTTTTTTCATTAAATATCATGTGAGGTTTCTAAAGAATAATTCTAAACTAGTATTTAATAGTGATTTCTAGTGTGTTACTCGGTGTGCATATTTCTAGAACATACAAATTGTACCATTCGCAATGTTTAAAAAAGCGGTGAGCGTAAGCAGAGCGCAGCTTAGAGCAATGGGAGCTTAAGCGCAGCTTAACCGGGATTAAGCATTTTTTATAAATTGACCAGAGTTTGGCTGTTTTTGGATAATAAGCATAAGAAATAGGAAATATAGCACATAGGTAACAAAAAATAATCTGAAATAGCATATAAGGCTGAGGTTTTGCTAAAGTTGTTGCTGCACTAGCATCATCTCCTCCTCCTGACTCCATTCTAGAACAGAATTAAAGCACTAAACTACTGTTGCCTGCTGTTGAAATTAACAAAGGAGGCAAGGGACAATTAATGGAAGAGGAACTGGACAACTAAACAGCTATACAGCAACGCAAAAGCAAAATGATGCTGGAGTGCTGCATGCCTACCTATGGAAGAGGAAGAACCAGAGGAGGAGAGGAGAGGAGGAGGACGAGAGGAGAGGAGGAGGACGAGATCCTCACGTGAACTTATAGGGATGAACATCGAGGAGGATGAGGAGGAGCTCAGATTCAGTCTCAGGATGAGGAGGAAGAATCTGAATGCATGAAGCTCTCCTCAAATGTCCGAGAAACCCTAGCCGTCAGCAGTGGCAGAGCCAGGAGAGAATTGGAGGGTGTGCACATCTGAGGAAAAAAAACTCAACCAGATTTTTTAGGCTAAATAAGTACATATTAAAATAAAATTCTTCAAATTCTGGGTGGGCCACGGCCCACCATGACTACACGCTAGCTCCGCCACTGGCCGTCAGTGGAGCTCTCCTCTTCCTCTGCCCTTTTAACTGAGTAAACCCTAGCCTAACAGGAAAGTATTGGGCCAAGCCAGTATTGGACCAGGCAAGTAAACACTTACCCCTTCAGTCTGCGGCCCATTCTCGCTTTTTGAACGCTTAAGCGCGCTCAACGACCGCTTAGCCGGCGCTCAACGCTTAAGCGGTCGCTAAATTTTGCTTTTTTTGCTTAACGCTAAAATCTACGCTAAGGACAGAAGCGAAGCATTTAGCCTCCGCTCAGCGCTTAAGCACGATTAAGCGCCGCTTAAAAACGCTTTCTTGAACATTGATCATTTGCAAATCCGCTTCAAGTTAGATAACGTAAGAAATTTAACATATGCATGGTATAAAAATAGTCACTGACGAATCACAACATATCATCGATTCAACTATGCTAACCCATGATTTATATATTTGGTATACTCATCTAGACATTTGGTTCCATCTGATGTATACAAAGAATTTCGAATCTATCGAAACTTATTATCACCAAGAAGATTCACTATAGTCTTTTAGACTGGTTGTTAGTTGATGATGTGATGTTGATTTGCTCACGTAAAATTATAATTTTATTTTTCATGTTCGAAATAATGTTTTAAACATAACAGATAATTGGAGTATAACTTATTAGATAATACTATAGTGCTTAGTACGATATTTAATATTTGGGGCACTCCTTCTCTTGGGGCTTGGGGCGGTCGCCCTCTTTCCCCGACCTATGGACGAGGAGGGGAGTTGAATCTTATATGTGAGCACAATACTTAGATCATGGCACGAGAAGACGAAGTATATATAATATCGAAAGAGTTTAGGATCATGCCACGAATGAATATGTCATAAGTAAATCATACATAAAGATATATCAGATAATGTCCAATGGTGGGACATCAGCACAAACCATCTTACAAATTAAATGCCCAAGATTTTAATATTGATATCAAAATATGTTAAATGTCCAAATAATTATCATGAATAATATAAATGAATGCTAGAACATATTTATAAAGATATGTTGAAGTGTAAGTCAATATGTTTGTAGAGTCATTTTGCAATGCCCCTGTGTAGTTTTTGTATCAGATCAAAGCAATACATCGACTCGGCGTTTTCCGTCTAGAGTTTTACCGAGCCGATTCGAGTTCAATCGCCGCGTGAAGCTAGCTCCAGTTCACGTGTATGTACACGGCCAGAATCCATTAAGCTGCCTGCTAGCTTGCTGCCTAGCTAGCTTGCACTTGGTGTTTTGGCTTCCCGGAGGATACGAGCTAGCACTCTAAAACCAACACATGCCACAGCCTGTCAGTCATCTTGTTTGAAAATCAAAACATTGGTCTACATTTTGTTTGGAAGAAGGAGATGATCATACCTTTGTGTGTGAGTCCCAGGGGTATCGTCAGATTAGTACTAGATGCATCACAGATAATATATCAACTTATCAAGCAGGAAACTCAAGGTGGGCCCACTACATGGAATGGTCTGGCCAGAAAGCGTCTGCAAAATCTCTAGATGCGTCCTTTTTGGTTGATAATGCCTGCCCAAGCTGGAGTTGTGAAGAGCCACAGGGCGCTCAGTTTCCTCAAGATTTGTGGTCAAGCATCTTTTTTCACTTCATCTCAATAGCTACTAAACCAAAAATAATTCAAAATAAGTGAGTCTATTAGGTACATGGCCTGTGTAGATTACCGACAAGTAACCAGTTTTCTCTGTCCCTGCGAGTGCAGGTTCACAATGCTGGCCAGTGGCCACATGGTTCCGTTGGACCAGCCGATGTCCGCCCTTGAAATGCTCAAGAGATTCATACAAGGGAAACTCAGGGAAGCCATTCCTGAAGAAGAGCCATTATGTTATGGACACCAACTCTGAAAGGCGGGAAAACTTTTGCATGCGTAGTCGTTGCGGTCTCAAGGCATGACTGTCGATCTGTAGCTTCCTGTTCTCCTTCCCTGTACCGTCTTTTTCCCAAGTTTGAGCTGGCCACTAACAATATCAAGAATGTTGGCCCCGAAAATGTAACCGCACGATATATATACTTGATGATGATGAAGGATGGAATACACTACACCATGGGCAGGGGGGGGGGGGCGATGTTTGAGAGCATTGCCTGAAGTTTTAATCATCTCCATGTCCATGTATGTGCGTCTGTCTCTCTCTATCTCGCTTTGATCTGGCAAAAAAGATATACTTTCTGGTTCATTTCATCTTGGGAATTGAGGACCATTCCCTGGGACTCACACACAAAGGTATGATCATCTCCTTCTTCCAAACAAAATGCAGGTCAGTGTCTTGATTTTCAAACAAGATGACTGACAGGCTGTGGCATGCAACATCAGAATCCTTAGGCTGCATTCGTATCCATGCCCCAACCAAGGTGGTCCTGAGATGCAACAGGGGATATAAGGTTGGATGATGGAACGTTGTGACATGAACAAATGGAAGTTTGTAGGATGTTTGCTTGGGCTTGGGCTGCGGCTGAAGAAGAAAACAGAACAGCAAGAAGCAAAAGCGCAAAAAGAAAAAAGATGGTAAGCCCCCGGTGAGGATCGAACTCACGACCTTTCCCTTACGAAGGGAACGCACTACCACTATGCTACGGAGGCTTCAGCGAGGAATGCTAATATTTGTCTCGAAATTAGGACTATAGTTACAAAGAATGAAGGCGGTTATCCCTACATTTACGGAGCAGCTTTGTTCCATGAGTCTTACTCCATCATGGTAACGAGTAGCAGCGACCTTAGCAGCTGTAGAAATCGAAAGTCATATCCGCCTCCAGGGTACTCCTCCTACATATATTTCACCCACATAGGCTAGCAGTGTTAGAGTGTCAACAGTAGGGGTCAGGTAAGTACTTGAGCGTGCCAAGGACCAGACATCGGTCACAAAAGAGCCGACGATTCATGACAGCTTAAATAGATGGCGGGTGCGCGTGTACAGGGTAGTCAAGTACCACGGTATGTCAGCCATGAACATCCAGTCGTGGAATGGTGGACAAAATGAGTAAAGATGAGATACATCATAGGGAACTTCTTGACGCCTCCCATGTTCAGAATAGAGTACTGTAATTAGTGGCAAAATGAAAAAAAATGATCCAAAAACGAAACTAATTCACAAAATGAACTGTCCGCGGAAAACATTCATCCGCTTGACCCTTTTTTTTGGCGTCTTTTTCTTAGGCACCACACTACATTACGTGGCGTTCGATACTATGTTGTGTGGCGCCTAAGGCATATGCGTCACACTATACTGTGTGTCGTCTAAGACAAAAAAGCCACACAGTATAGTGCGGCGCCTGACTGTCGGCGCCACATAAAAAGATCAGTTGGGTATTTATTTTTTCAAAATATGGTTCAGTTTGTAAAATACTTTTGTCTATAGGTCAAATTAGTTATTTTTGCCATGCCAAAACATACAAGGAAAAGATGTAACATGTTGTTTGGATGATGAGCGGAGTTGTATATGAGAACACTACCTAGATCGTGGCACGAGAAGAGGAAGTATATATGGCATCTAAGAAGCTAATGATATGCATCATGTATTTCTCTCCTCTCTCTCTCTCTAGAGATGGAGGCAGGTGGCCAAATGATTCTTTCATAAAAAAAAGATATATTGGATAATGTCTAGTGGTGGGACATCAGCACAAACCATCGATCTTAGGAATTAAATGCCCAAGATTTCAATGTTGATAGCAAAATATGTTAAATGTCTAAATAATAATTGTGAACAATATAACTGAATGCTAGCACGTACTAATAAGGACATCTTCAAGTCAATATGTTTTTAGTGTCATTTTGCATAATTTTCGTCATAACTAATTAAGTACTACTGCAATGCCTTCGATTGATAAGTAGCCGCACATAGACGACAGGATACTAGCACAAGTACTGTGTTTTTGCTATATAACTAGGGTTGATAGTTTTCTACCATCACAACTCCCAGGCCATAACCAGCATACCACTTTAGCATCTTGTTTTGTTGTTCCCCACACCTAGGAAGCCTTTGAAAAATCTTCAAAGGAATCGTTTATAGTAGATAATGCCTAAGCTGGAGTACAGAACGGCCACACACTCTTTGGATCGCTCCCTCGAGGGCAATCAGGGGGCCAACCCCAGCGCCCCAGCCGCCGCCCCCTCCCCCCTCTCCTCCACCTTGTTGTCTCCAGAGACGTGTGCCAGCTAAGTCTCAGCGCCGCCGGTGATGGGGACGACGGGAATCTAGGCTGCAACCATATGGTCTGGAGGGACCAGCGGCGCGAGATTGCCCTTCGGTCTTTGTCCCTCCCAGCGATTAGGGGCTGCTCCGGCGGCTTCGTGGGGTGGGCGGATCAGGAGGGGATGAGGCCATGGTTGACTAGTTGGCGTTGCCTCCGGTCAGATCTGATCTGTCCGGTGCCGCTGGCGGTGGTGGTCATCTCCTCCCTCGGAGGTGGTCGGCTTGAGGCTGGATGGTTAGATCTCGGGATCCACCATCTAGTTTCGGCTGCGAGTCTGAAAGACATAGTTGCCGATGAAAACCGAGCCGATGGCAGGCAATGGGGGCGTTCTGCGTCGCTACGTTGATGAAGGCATCGTCATGTAACTATTGTCGACCCACTCATGCTGCTTCGAGGGAAACCCTAGGATCCGGTCTTCCAGATCGGACGATGACGATGCCTCGGTGTCGTTTTCTCTCTTGGGAGCATCGTCTGTGGAGCGGAGTTGGAAGACAGAGGCAGGAGGTGGAGCGGCTTTGTCTTGGACGGAGCTTTCGGTGGAGATGTCAACTCATGCTTCACTGACAGGTGTTATGCTGTGTCATGCCTGGTCAACAGGTGCTACATACGACAGATCTTTCAGAATCTTTATGTCTCGATTAGCGAGCATGAGGCGGTGGCGCCGTTGGGCATCGTGGTGGCGTCAACGGATGGACGGACTGGCAAGGATCATGCAGATCTCTCTTCTGAAGATGGGTCAGCGGTTCAATGATGATGGCGACGCATAAAACGTGTACAAGTGATGTACACTTTAGGTCTGCTGCATCGGCTGTGGGTTCCAATACGTTATGTGGATGGAATCGACGACGTCATTGGTTTTACATATGGAGAGTGAGTGCACTCCACATTATCGAGTTTTGTAGGTGTGAGTGGTGGCTTCGGGTGGCTTGATGTATGTTATTGTTAGACTTATGTTGAATAACAAATAAAGATGGTCATATGCATCGATAGATGCAGAGGCCTGGGGTTTTAACCTCCTTTTTCCAAAAAAATAAGGGACATGGGCACTCAGTTTCCTCAAGGTTTGTGGTCAAGCACCTTTTTTCGCTTCATCTCAATAGCTACTGTTCCAAAAATAATTCAAAACAAGCAAGGTACATGGCTTGAGTAGATTACTGACAAGTAACCTTTTTTTATGTGCAAAATGCAGGTTCATAATGTGGGCCACATGGTTCTGATGGACCAGCCCAAGTTTGCCCTTGAAATGCTCAGGAGATTCACGCAAGGCAAACTCAGCGAAGCCATTCCTCAAGGAGAGCCATCAACGATGTTCTATGCCACGATGTTTTCGGAACCGACTCACAAGGGTGGGGGCACTTATAGGTTGCGTGCTGGACTTGTGGTTGTGGTCTCAAGGAATGTCTGTCTATAGCTTCCTGTTTTCCTTGTATGTGCCTTCTTTTTCTCTGCACTGTCTCAGTTGGATATGTATAGTCCATAATAAGAAAAATGATGGCACCAAGTTGATCTCAAGAAGCAACAGGGAAGAAAAGGTTGGACAAGCGAGACCAGAACACGAAAGGTAATTTGATTTGGATGATGAAGCGATGTGACATGAACAGATGGAAGTTAGTAGGATGTTTGCTTGGGTGTGGATGAAGAAGAAAACAGAATGGCGAGAAGCAAAAGCGCAAAAAAGAAAAAATGAAGCCCCCGGTGAGGATCAAACTCACGACCTTTCCCTTGCGAAGGGAGCACACTACCCCTTTGCTATGGAGGCTTTGACGAATGACGTCGATAGTTACCATAAAATTGCAAATCTAGCTACAAGGCATAAAGTCTATTCTTTCTCCATTACAGAGCAGCTTTGTCCCATGATTCATAGTTCCGTACATCACCCTAGTAATGAGCAGCAAGGACCTTAGTGGATTTAGAAGTTGAAGTCATATCCACCTCCAGGGAGCTCCTCCTACCGATCGCCCACATAGGCAAGCAAGGTTAGAATGCCGATAATGGGGGACAGAGAAGTATATCATAGATGAGTCGATGATTGATGGCAGCTCAGATATAGATGACAGGCGGGCATGTACAAGGTGCTCTTTTGCCACGGTATGTGAGCTGTGATAATCCGGTCGTGGAATGGTGGGCAAAATGAGTGAGGATGAAATATATCACAGGGAACTTCGTGACCCTCCCATGCTCAAGATAGAGTAATTAATAGGTAAAACACACAAGGGGAAGATGTAACATGTTGTTTGGACGAAGAGGGGAGTTGTATTTCAGCACAATACTTAGATCGTGGCACGAGAAGAGGGAGTATATATGGCATGTAAGGAGTTAATGTTGGAATTATGCCCTAGAGGCAATAATAAATGTATAGTTATTATTATAATTCCTGTATCAAGATAATAGTTTATTATCCATGCTATAATTGTATTGAATGAAGACTCATTTACATGTGTGGATACATAGACAAAACACCGTCCCTAGCATGCCTCTAGTTGGCTAGCCAGTTGATCAATGATAGTCAGTGTCTTCTGATTATGAACAAGGTGTTGTTGCTTGATAACTGGATCACGTCATTGGGAGAATCACGTGATGGACTAGACCCAAACTAATAGACGTAGCATGTTGATCGTGTCATTTTGTTGCTACTGTTTTCTGCGTGTCAAGTATTTGTTCCTATGACCATGAGATCATATAACTCACTGACACCGGAGGAATGCTTTATGTGTATCAAACGTCGCAACGTAACTGGGTGACTATAAAGATGCTCTACAGGTATCTCCGAAGGTGTTAGTTGAGTTAGTATGGATCAAGACTGGGATTTGTCACTCCGTGTGACGGAGAGGTATCTCGGGGCCCACTCGGTAATACAACATCACACACAAGCCTTGCAAGCAATGTAACTTAGTGTAAGTTGCGGGATCTTGTATTACGGAACGAGTAAAGAGACTTGCCGGTAAACGAGATTGAAATAGGTATGCGGATACTGACGGTCGAATCTCGGGCAAGTAACATACCGAAGGACAGAGGGAATGACATACGGGATTATACGAATCCTTGGCACTGAGGTTCAAACGATAAGATCTTCGTAGAATATGTAGGATCCAATATGGGCATCCAGGTCCCGCTATTGGATATTGACCGAGGAGTCTCTCGGGTCATGTCTACATAGTTCTCGAACCCGCAGGGTCTGCACACTTAAGGTTCGACGTTGTTTTATGCGTATTTGAGTTATATGGTTGGTTACCGAATGTTGTTCGGAGTCCCGGATGAGATCACGGACGTCACGAGGGTTTCCGGAATGGTCCGGAAACGAAGATTGATATATAGGATGACCTCATTTGATTACCGGAAGGTTTTCGGAGTTACCGGGAATGTACCGGGAATGACGAATGGGTTCCGGGAGTTCACCGGGGGAGGGCAACCCACCCCGGGGAAGCCCATAGGCTTTGGGGAGACACACCAGCCCTTAGTGGGCTGGTGGGACAGCCCCAAGGGGGCCTATGCGCCAAGAATAAAGAATCAAAGGAAAAGAAAAAAAAAAGAGGGAGGAAGTGGGAAGGGAGGGGGACTCCTCCCACCAAACCAAGTCCAACTCGGTTTGGGGGGGGGGGGAGTCCTCCCCCCCTTGGCTCGGCCAACCCCTTGAGGGTCCCTTGGACCCCAAGGCAAGGTCCCCCTCCCTCCTCCTATATATATGGAGCAATTAGGGCTGATTTGAGACGACTTTCTCACGGCTGCCCGACCACATACCTCCATAGTTTTTCCTCTAGATCGCGTTTCTGCGGAGCTCGGGCGGAGCCCTGCTGAGACAAGATCATCACCAACCTCCGGAGCGCCGTCACGCTGCCGGAGAACTCTTCTACCTCTCCGTCTCTCTTGCTGGATCAAGAAGGCCGAGATCATCGTCGAGCTGTACGTGTGCTGAACGCGGAGGTGCCATCCGTTCGGTATTAGATCGTGGGACTGATCGCGGGATTGTTCGCGGGGCGGATCGAGGGACGTGAGGACGTTCCACTACATCAACCGCGTTCTCTAACGCTTCTGCTGTACAATCTACAAGGGTACGTAGATCACTCATCCCCTCTCATAGATGGACATAACCATGATAGGTCTTCGTGCGCGTAAGAAATTTTTTGTTTCCCTTGCGACGTTCCCTAACAGTGGTATCAGAGCTTGGTTCATGCGTAGATGTCTTCTCGAGTAGAACACTAAAGTTTTTGTGGGAGGTGATGTGCGTTTTGCTGCCCTCCTTAGTCTTTTCTTGATTCCGCGGTATTGTTGGATTGAAGCGGCTTGGACCGACATTACTCGTACGCTTACGAGAGACTGGTTTCATCATTACGAGTAACCCCCTTTGCTCAAAGATGATTGGCAAGTGACGGTTTCTCCAACTTTAGTTGAATCGGATTTGACCGAGGAGGTCCTTGGATGAGGTTAAATAGCAACTCATATATCTCCGTTGTGGTGTTTGCGTAAGTAAGATGCGATCCTACTAGATACCCTTGGTCACCACGTAAAACATGCAACAACAAAATTAGAGGACGTCTAACTTGTTTTTGCAGGGTATGATTGTGATGTGATATGGCCAATGATGTGATGTGATATATTGCATGTATGAGATGATCATGTTGTAATAGAAATATCGACTTGCACGTCGATGGTACGGCAACCGGCAGGAGCCATAGGGTTGTCTTTATACTAACGTTTGTGCTTGCAGATGCGTTTACTATTTTGCTAGGATGTAGCTTTAGTAGTAATAGCATAAGTAGCACGACAACCCCGATGGCAACACGTTGATGGATGATCATGGTGTGGCGCCGGTGACAAGAAGATCGTGTCGGTGCTTTGGTGATGGAGATCAAGAAGCACGTGATGATGGCCATACCATGTCACTTATGAATTGCATGTGATGTTAATCCTTTTATGCACCTTATTTTGCTTAGAACGACGGTAGCATTATGAGGTGATCTCTCACTAAAATTTCAAGACTAAATTGTGTTCTCCCCGACTGTGCACCGTTGCTACAGTTCGTCGTTTCGAGACACCACGTGATGATCGGGTGTGATAGACTCAACGTTCACATACAACGGGTGCAAAACAGTTGCGCACGCGGAACACTCGGGTTAAGCTTGACGAGCCTAGCATGTGCAGGCATGGCCTCGGAACACATGAGACCGAAAGGTCGATCATGAATCATATACTTGATATGATTAGCATAGGGATGCTTACCACTGAAACTATACTCAACTCACGTGATGATCGGACTTGGGATAGTGTAAGTGGATCATGAACCACTCAAATGACTAGAGAGATGTACTTTTTGAGTGGGAGTTTAGCATATAATTTGATTAAGTTGAACTCTAATTATCTTGAACATAGTCTAAGTCCACTTTGAATATATTTGTGTTGTAGATCATGGCTCACGCAAGTGTCATCCTGAATTTTAATACGTTCCTAGAGAAAGCTAAGTTGAAAGATGATGGAAGCAACTTTGTAGACTGGGCTCGTAATCTTAAGCTAATCTTACAAGCTGGGAAGAAGGATTTTGTCCTTAATGCTGCGCTAGGAGATGAACCACCCGCTACGGCTGATCAGGATGTTAAGAACGCTTGGTTAGCGCGTAAGGAGGACTACTCAATAGTTCAATGTGCAGTCTTGTATGGCTTAGAACCGGGACTTCAACGTCGCTTTGAGCGTCATGGAGCATTTGAGATGTTCCAGGAGTTGAAGTTTATCTTTCAGAAGAACGCCCGGATCGAGAGGTATGAGACCTCCGATAAATTCTATGCTTGCAAGATGGAGGAAAACTCGTCTGTTAGTGAACATGTGCTCAAAATGTCTGGGTACTCAAACCGTCTAGCTGAACTGGGGATTGAACTCCCGCAAGAAGCTATCACTGACAGAAACCTTCAATCACTGCCGCCAAGATATAAAGGCTTTGTGTTGAACTACAACATGCAAGGGATGAACAAGTCTCCCGGCGAGTTGTTTGCGATGCTGAAAGTCGCAGAGTCTGAACTCCGTAAAGAGCATCAAGTGTTGATGGTGAGCAAGACCACTAGTTTCAAGAGAAACGGCAAAGGCAAGAAGGGCAATTCGAAGAAGAGCGGCAAGCCTGTTGCCAATCCGCCGAAGAAACCCAAGACTGGACCTAAGCCTGAAACAGAGTGCTTCTATTGCAAGGGTATGGGTCACTGGAAGCGCAATTGCCCCAAGTATCTGGCAGATAAGAAGGCGGGCAAAGAAAAATCAGGTATATTTGATATACATGTTATTGATGTGTACTTAACCGGCTCTCGTAGTAGTGCCTGGGTATTCGATACCGGTTCTGTTGCTCACATTTGCAACTCGAAACAGGAACTGCGGAATAGACGAAGGCTGGCGAAAGACGAAGTGACGATGCACGTAGGAAATGGTTCCAAGGTTGATGCAATCGCCGTCGGCACAGTGTCACTTCAGCTACCATCGGGATTAGTGATGAACTTAAATCATTGTTACTTAATGCCTGCGTTGAGCATGAACATTATATCTGGATCTTCTTTATTGCGAGACGGTTACTCTTTTAAGTCTGAGAATAATGGTTGTTCTATTTCTATGAGTAACATCTTTTATGGTCATGCACCGAATGTGAGAGGATTGTTCATATTGAATCTTGATAGCGATACGCATATACATAACATTGAGACCAAAAGAGTTAGAGTAAACAATGATAGCGCCATTTTTTTGTGGCACTGCCGCTTGTGTCATATTGGTGTAAAGCGCATGAAGAAACTCCATGCTGATGGACTTTTGGAGTCACTTGACTTTGATTCACTTGACACGTGCGAACCATGCCTCATGGGCAAGATGACTAAGACTCCGTTCTCCGGAACAATGGAGCATGCAAGTGACTTGTTGGAAATCATACATACCGATGTGTGTGGTCCAATGAGCGTAGAGGCACGCGGCGGATATCGTTATTTCCTCACCTTCACTGACGATTTAAGTAGATATGGTTATGTCTACTTGATGAAGCACAAGTCTGAAACATTTGAAAAGTTCAAGCAATTTCAGAGTGAAGTGGAAAATCATCGTAACAAGAAGATCAAGTTCCTACGGTCTGATCGTGGGGGTGAATATCTGATTTTCGAGTTTGGTGCTCACTTAAGACAATGTGGAATTGTTTCGCAGTTAACACCGCCTGGAACACCACAGCGTAATGGTGTGTCCGAACGTCGTAATCGTACTTTGTTAGAGATGGTGCGATCTATGATGTCTCTTACTGATTTGCCGTTATCTTTTTGGGGTTATGCATTAGAAACAGCTGCATTCACTTTAAATAGGGCACCATCAAAATCCGTTGAGACGACACCATACGAACTGTGGTATGGCAAAAGGCCAAAGTTCTCGTTTCTTAAAGTTTGGGGATGTGATGCTTATGTCAAAAAGCTTCAGCCTGAAAAGCTGGAACCCAAAGCGGAAAAATGCGTCTTCATAGGCTACCCAAAAGAGACAGTTGGGTACACCTTCTATCTCAAATCCGAGGGCTAAGTGTTTGTTGCTAAGAACGGAACTTTTCTCGAGAAGGAGTTTCTCTCGAGAGAATTGAGTGGGAGGAAGATAGAACTTGACGAGGTTGTCGAACCTCTCATCCCTCTGGATGGTGGCGCAGGGCAAGGGGAAACCTCTGTCATTGCGACGCTGGTTGAGGAGGAAGTTAATGATGATGATCATGAAACTCCAGTTCAAGTTTCTGTTGAACCACGCAGGTCGACGAGATCACGTGCTGCTCCAGAGTGGTACGGTAATCCCGTCTTATCAATCATGTTGTTAGACAACAATGAACCTGCGAATTATGAAGAAGCAATGGTGGGCCCAGATTCCAACAAATGGCTAGAAGCCATGAAATCCGAGATAGGATCCATGTATGAGAACAAAGTATGGACTTTGGAGATACTACCTGAGGGCCGCTAGGCTATTCAGAACAAATGGATCTTTAAGAAAAAGACGGACGCTGACGGTAATGTGACCGTTTATAAAGCTCGACTTGTGGCAAAGGGTTTTTCACAAGTTCCAGGAATTGACTACGATGAGACTTTCTCTCCCATAGCGATGCTTAAGTCCGTCAGAATCATGTTAGCAATAGCTGCATTTTTCGATTATGAAATTTGGCAGATGGATGTCAAAACGGCGTTCCTTAACGGTTTTCTTAAGGAAGAGTTGTATATGATGCAACCCGAAGGTTTTGTCGATCCTAAAATGCTGACAACGTGTGCAAGCTCCAGCGATCCATTTATGGACTGGTGCAAGCATCTCGGAGTTGGAACAAACGCTTTGATGAGGTGATCAAAGCATTTGGGTTTATACAAGTGGTTGGAGAATCTTGTATTTACAAGAAAGTGAGTGGGAGCTCTGTGGCGTTTCTAATATTATATGTGGATGACATATTACTGATTGGAAACAACATAGAGCTTTTGGAGAGCATAAAAGGTTACTTGAATAAAAGTTTCTCTATGAAGGACCTAGGAGAAGCTGCTTACATTCTAGGCATTAAGATCTATAGGGATAGATCAAAACGCCTGATAGGACTTTCACAAAGCACATACCTTGATAAAGTTTTGAAGAGGTTCAAAATGGAACAGTCCAAGAAAGGGTTCTTGCCAGTTTTACAAGGTACGAGATTGAGTAAGACTCAGTGCCCAGCAACCGATGAAGATAGAGAGCATATGCGCTCCGTCCCCTATGCTTCAGCCATAGGTTCTATCATGTATGCGATGCTGTGCACTAGACCGGATGTTAGCCTGGCCATAAGTATGGCAGGTAGGTTCTAGAGTAATCCAGGAGTGGATCACTGGACAGCGGTCAAGAATATCCTGAAGTACCTGAAAAGGACTAAGGAGATGTTTCTCGTGTATGGAGGTGACGAAGAGCTCGCCGTAAAAGTTTACGTCGATGCAAGCTTTGACACAGATCCGGACAACTCTAAGTCGCAAACCGGATACATATTTATTCTTAATGGGGGTGCAGTAAGCTGGTGCAGTTCCAAGCAAAGCGTCGTAGCAGATTCTACATGTGAAGCAGAGTACATGGCTGCCTCGGAGGCGGCTAAGGAGGGTGTCTGGATGAAGCAGTTCATGACGGATCTTGGAGTGGTGCCAAGTGCACTGGATCCAATAACCTTGTTCTGTGACAACACTGGTGCCATTGCCTTAGCAAAGAAACCAAGGTTTCACAAGAAGACCAGACACATCAAACGACGCTTCAACCTCATCCGCGACTACGTCGAGGAGGAGGACGTAAATATATGCAAAGTGTACACGGATCTGAATGTAGCAGACCTGCTGACTAAACCTCTTCCACGGCCAAAACATGATCGACACCAGAACTGTATGGGTGTTAGATTTATTACAATGTAATTCACATGGTGATGTGAGGGCTAGATTATTGACTCTAGTGCAAGTGGGATACTGTTGGAATTATGCCCTAGAGGCAATAATAAATGTATAGTTATTATTATAATTCCTGTATCAAGATAATAGTTTATTATCCATGCTATAATTGTATTGAATGAAGACTCATTTACATGTGTGGATACATAGACAAAACACCGTCCCTAGCATGCCTCTAGTTGGCTAGCCAGTTGATCAATGATAGTCAGTGTCTTCTGATTATGAACAAGGTGTTGTTGCTTGATAACTGGATCACGTCATTGGGAGAATCACGTGATGGACTAGACCCAAACTAATAGACGTAGCATGTTGATCGTGTCATTTTGTTGCTACTGTTTTCTGCGTGTCAAGTATTTGTTCCTATGACCATGAGATCATATAACTCACTGACACCGGAGGAATGCTTTGTGTGTATCAAACGTCGCAACGTAACTGGGTGACTATAAAGATGCTCTACAGGTATCTCCGAAGGTGTTAGTTGAGTTAGTATGGATCAAGACTGGGATTTGTCACTCCGTGTGACGGAGAGGTATCTCGGGGCCCACTCGGTAATACAACATCACACACAAGCCTTGCAAGCAATGTAACTTAGTGTAAGTTGCGGGATCTTGTATTACGGAACGAGTAAAGAGACTTGCCTGTAAACGAGATTGAAATAGGTATGCGGATACTGACGATCGAATCTCGGGAAAGTAACATACCGAAGGACAAAGGGAATGACATACGGGATTATACGAATCCTTGGCACTGAGGTTCAAACGATAAGATCTTCGTAGAATATGTGGGATCCAATATGGGCATCCAGGTCCCGCTATTGGATATTGACCGAGGAGTCTCTCGGGTCATGTCTACATAGTTCTCGAACCCGCAGGGTCTGCACACTTAAGGTTCGACGTTGTTTTTATGCGTATTTGAGTTATATGGTTGGTTACCGAATGTTGTTCGGAGTCCCGGATGAGATCACGGACATCACGAGGGTTTCCGGAATGGTCCGGAAACGAAGATTGATATATAGGATGACCTCATTTGATTACCGGAAGGTTTTCGGAGTTACCGGGAATGTACCGGGAATGACGAATGGGTTCCAGGAGTTCACCGGGGGAGGGCAACCCACCCCGGGGAAGCCCATAGGCTTTGGGGAGACACACCAGCCCTTAGTGGGCTGGTGGGACAGCCCCAAGGGGGCCTATGCGCCAAGAATAAAGAATCAAAGGAAAAGAAAAAAAGAGAGGGAGGAAGTGGGAAGGGAGGGGGACTCCTCCCACCAAACCAAGTCCAACTCGGTTTGGGGGGGGAGTCCTCCCCCCCTTGGCTCGGCCGACCCCTTGAGGGTCCCTTGGACCCCAAGGCAAGGTCCCCCTCCCTCCTCCTATATATATGGAGCAATTAGGGCTGATTTGAGACGACTTTCTCACGGCTGCCCGACCACATACCTCCATAGTTTTTCCTCTAGATCGCGTTTCTGCGGAGCTCGGGCGGAGCCCTGCTGAGACAAGATCATCACCAACCTCCGGAGCGCCATCACGCTGTCGGAGAACTCTTCTACCTCTCCGTCTCTCTTGCTGGATCAAGAAGGCCGAGATCATCGTCGAGCTGTACGTGTGCTGAACGCGGAGGTGCCGTCCGTTCGGTATTAGATCGTGGGACTGATCGCGGGATTGTTCGCGGGGCGGATCGAGGGACGTGAGGACGTTCCACTACATCAACCGCGTTCTCTAACGCTTCTGCTGTACGATCTACAAGGGTACGTAGATCACTCATCCCCTCTCATAGATGGACATCACCATGATAGGTCTTCGTGCGCGTAGGAAATTTTTTGTTTCCCTTGCGACGTTCCCTAACAGTTAAGGATATCTCTCTCGGGAGGTAGACAGGTGGCCAAATGATTATGTCATAAATAAAGATATATTGAATAAGCTCCAATGGTGATACATCAGCACAAACCATATCTCTCTCGGGAATTGAGGTTTTAGAGGTAAAGAATATATGCTTGCTAAGTAAGTGGTTGTTTAGACTTTCGATAGAGACATAAGGCATGTGGATACAAATTTTGCGTAATAAGTACCTACATTCAAAAAACTTAGCCCCGGTAAATGTCAAACCCAATGATTCACCATTCTGGAAGGGATTGATGAGAGTAAGGTCAACCTTCTTCTATAGAACCAAATTTATTATTGGAAATGGTGAGGGTACGAGATTCTGGGAGGATTCATGGTTGGGGGAGATGCCCCTTGCTATTCAATATCTAGCTCTCTATAATATTGTACAACGTAAGGACGCATACGTAGCCACAATACTTCAGTCAAATCCTTTAAATATCCAATTCAGGCGGTCATTAATAGGCAATCGCTGGGCAGATTGGCTTCACCTGGTCAGGAGGCTCATGGATATCCAGTTACCAGAGGAACCTGATAGGGTGCAGTGGAAGCTTACAAATAACGGAATATTTTCGGTCAAATCAATGTATATGAATCTCATTGATACGACCAACATCCCAAAATCCATTAATATTTGGAGAGTCAAGATACCCTTAAGGATCAAGGTCTTCATGTGGTTTGTGCACAAGAAGGTGATTCTAACCGAGGATAATTTGGCTAAACGTAATTGGGGGGCGGAAGTACTCGATGTAGCTTTTGTGATAACGACGAGAACATTACATACCTCTTTCTCCAATGTTCACTTGCAAGAGTCCTTTGGCAGACAGTGCGTATAGCCTTCAACATTGTACCCCCGGATAGCATTGACACGTTATTTGGAGCGTGGCTGGATGGAGTTGATATAGTTTTTGCTAGGCACATTCGGATTGGAGTTTGTGCACTTCTATGGGCTATATGGAACTATAGCAATGATGTGGTTTTTGACAGACATACGAATATTCATTTTTTGCAGGTACTTCAGAGAGCAACGGCCTTGATCCGTACATGGTCATTACTCAATCCTGCGGAAACCAGGAAGCCTTTGGTTACTGGGTCTACCCGATGGGAGATGGTAGCGCGGGATATCTTCAACCGGTTTGGATGACGGTCCAGTAATAGGATAGATGGTTAGGCATGTAGGCCTATTTTGTCAGTTGTGGCACTTTTTAATCTATTTTCTATTTCATATTGCTTTGTCGGAGACTATGTGAAACCGAGGTCAGTTCGTTTATTTTAATAAAGAGGCCGTAGGCAATCCTCCTTTTCTAAAAAAAAATCAGCACAAACCATATTAGTACTTAAATGCACAAGATTTTAATGTTGCTAGCAAAATATATATGTTAAATATCCAAATAATAATTGTGATGAATGCTAGCACATGCTTATTATAAGGATACTTTGAAGTCAATAGTTTTTTAGAGTCATTTTGCATAATTGCTTGGTCATAACTAATTAAGCACTTAATTGCCTTCCATTTGTAAGTAGCCGTGCATATAGCTGGATGTTTCCTTGACAGGATACTAGCACAAGTACTGTATCGGTATTGCTACTCTACCATGACAACTCCCCAAGCCATAACTAGCAGAAGAGTTTAGCATAATTGTTTTATGTAGATAATGCCCAAGCTGGGGTTCGGAAGAGCCACGGGGCTCTCAGTTTCCTAAGGGCTGTAGTCAAGCACCATTTTTTTCATTTCATCTCGATAGCTACTGCTGCAAAAACAATTCAAAAGAAGCGAGTCGTAGGCACATGGCGTGTGTATTATAGATTACGGACGGGTAACCTGTTTCTGCCCATGCGAATGCTGGCCCGTGTAGATTACTGACGACTAACCTGTTCAGTTTGAAAAGCACCACAACCTGTTTGATTCTCTTGGGCAATTTTGCTGCCTGATCTGCACGATTACTGACCGAAGAATCACAGGCAAAGGCTCACCATCCCCTTCTTCCAGACAAAATACAGACAAGTGAATCGGTCTTCTGAACTTGAGATCTGCATCCACTTTGTTTGACAGACCAGTGGGAAACAAAGTGTGCCTCACATTTGCCAGAATGGTCTGAAGAAAGGATGCCGATGAAGAAGGAAACAGAATGGTCTGAAGAAATAAAAATAAAAATAAACACCCACGTCAAAATGATTTTTTTTTTTAAAAAGAGCCCCCGGTGAGGATCAAACTCACGACCTTTCCCTTACGAAGGGAACGCACTACCACTATGCTACGGAGGCTTTGATGCCTTTTTTGAAAACAGACATTCCTTATATACAGATGCCGGTAAACGGCAATGTCCAAAGGTAACTAAAACTGCAAATGCAAATGCCCCCGGTGAGGACAAAAAGACGAAAAAGACAGGTCAAAAAGGTTTTCCTACACTATCCCTGAAACGGGTGGTCTATCCATCAACAGAACCTAAGCCACATCAGCAATGGACCTACCATGTAGATAACCAGCGCCGCGATGTCAACAGTGAAGGTCAGGGCAGTCCATGAGTGCGCCCAGGACGAGGCAACAACCACAGACGAGCCGTTACTTCGGTCTTCCTGGTACGCAAATGGCTGGTGGGCGTGCACGGCCATCTTGTCTACCTTGGTATCTTAGCTACAAGAATCTGACTATGGATGAGATAGATCGTTGGGAGCTTCCTGACACCTCCCATGCTTAGGATAGTGATGTTGGCACGAGGAAGAGACGTAACATGTTGTTTGGGCGAGGAGGAGAGTTGTATGTTTGTGTGGAACACTTGACTAGTGGCACCGGAAAAGAAATTATATACTCCCTCCGTACGGAAACAACTCCAACAAGTATTTTCTGATGAAGGAAGTATATGGCATCTACAAAGCTAAGGATGTGTATCACGTCTCTTATATAATGGGCACCAAGGGTGGCAAGTAGTGGGATGAATCTTTCATTAATAAAGATAGATAGATGGAATAGTGTCCAACATGTGCGTCAGACAAACCATCTTGAGAATTAAACGCCCAATATTTCAATGTGTTGAAAGGAAACATACACTACGATATGTTAATAACGTGTAGTACGGGAGGCAGGAGGCCAGATGATTCTTTCATAAATAAAGATATATTGGGTAATGAAGGATGGTGGTACTTGAGCCCAAATTAAACCATCTTAGGGGCCCAAGATTTCATGTTGACAGAAAAGGTAAGGTAAAATATGTGAACAATAATTATTAATAAAACAAATGAATCCTAGCACCAAAAATGTTTATGTAGTTAATACTTTTGATGTGGATTTCCTCTCCCCCATGAGCCAGACACTACTACAAAAGTCATATAGATGAGCCGCTAAAACCTTTAGTGGCGGTAGGACATCTGGCTGCGAGCGACTTCCGGTTAATTGTGATACGCGCTTAATTAGGGAGACTACTACGAGCCGCCAAAAACACCACTGACTATAGAAAATCTAGCAGTCACTGACTTACGGTTAGTTGTGATTCTAGTGTAGTTGTGGAGAATAGTCTAAAATGCGAAAGGAATCATCCTACATAATTGTGATGCTTGTCATTTAAAAGTAAAAACAAAGGCATGATCACATAGTGTTAGAAATATGACTTACAAGCTATAATAAATTAGTTATTATTACTCCCTCCGTTCCTAAATATAAGTCTTTTAAGCAATTTCGCTAGGTGTCTACATACGAAGCAAAATGATTGAATGTACACTCTAAATTATGTCTATATACATCCGTATGTGGCCCATTAATGAAATCTCTACAAAGACTTATATTTAGGAACGGAGGGAGTATATTCTTTTGTTCATCACTAGTAGAAAAAGGGCCTTTTGTCCCGGTTCGTAAGGGCCTTCTGTCCCGGTTTCGGAACCGGGACTAAAAGGTCGTTACTAATGTCCTTGGCCTTTAGTCCCGGTTCTTACACGAATCGAGACAGATGGGCCTCCACGTGGCCGGTGCGGCGAGCCCGGGCAGGGGGGCCTTTAGTCCCGGTTGGTGACACAAACCGGGACCAAAAGGCATCCACGCGTCAGCATTTCAGGTGATGGGTTTTTTTGAAAGGGGGGGGGGAGTTTAGGGGGTTTGGGGAGGGGGGGGGTTAATTTAGGTGTTTCATATATTGTGTTAGCTAGCTAATGAATAGAGAGAAGTGTCCTCTCTTATCTCCGTGCTTGGTCGATGCTGCATACTATACGTATAGAGAGGACTAGACAGGCTAGCTAGTAAGCAAATGAAGGAAACAGAAGATCGTCATGAACATATGCATACAAAGAGAAGTGATATCGACCACCTCTCCTTCTCTGAGAGATTGGTCGAACAACAAGTTCTCGTATATCTATCCGACGCTACTGGCTACATATATACAATATAATTATCTCTTACAATATAATCTCCTAATTAAAATTCAACTCGTTAGGGTTCACATGGTATTCTCCGTCTTTAGCGATCACGTGGTCAAGAAAGAATGCCGCCAATTCCTCTTGAATTCCTCGCATACGATCTGCTGGTAGGAGTTCATTCCGCATCCGATATATCTAATTTGAAGAAGGGGGTCAATACATATATATGAATAAATGAAACTGAACACAAATGATGGTAATAAAATAAAATTGTGAATATTATTATTTACGCACGTCATATTGTTTGTCAGGGTAGCCCCGCTCACAGGTCACGTGGCGGATGGACTCGCAAATGTAGTATCCATAGTAATCATTCCCTGGTTCCTGCCACAACCACTTTACAAGAAATAGAGGTCAATCAAATTGATAGTTAGCAAGCATGCTAAATGGTATTGATGAAACTAGCGCTCGAATCACTAGGAGATGTGTGGAACATGCTACTATAGTACTTACTTTCGGGTGTCTAAATTGCAGCTTCTTCGGCAGTCCCGGAGTTTTTGCGGTGAATTTTTTCCAAACCCTGTCAGACAAAGAAAACAATTACTTGATATCAGGAAATGAACAAAGTTGCCGGTGCGATAATGATCGATTTAACTTACTTCTCTAGAATTTCAGTCATGTCCGCATACTCGTTGGGATCTTTTCGTCTCGAGTCTAAGACAGTTACTAGTCCCTGCTCAAGCTTAATCTCTAGAAGAATATAGTGGAAGCTGCGCACGCATGCATAACTCATCAATTACATTACTATAACCTTGACTAATAAGGGAAACCGAATATGCACAAGACAGTAACACTCACTGGAATTCGTAACGGAAGAGTATTATAGCTTTGTTTTGATTCAATACAAAAGATTGTAGCAGGTTGGCCTCGGTATCTTTGGCCTCAGATTTAATCATAAATGCATCTACGAGATTTGTGTTAATGAACGCAATATCATCGATTTGTCTTTTCTTCAAGCAAGTGATCATTAATTTATCGAGGGCCTTTAGATTGAAAAACGGGAAGAACTTCTCAAATGAAACTATCAACAGTTCAAGTCCAATGAGGTCATGCTCCTTTCTAACTCCCAGCGTCAAAATATTACTCCCCCAGACTCTTTGCAAGTTTTCATGTACCAATCATCGAATCTTCGCATCTTCATTGTTAGAGATCTTTCATCTTTGACGAGAGGCTTCCCGTACACGTATTTGTGTTCGTCCACCTCCAATAAATCAAAATGTGCATCATCTTTCGAGACCATCGGTGTCTCTGAGAAACGATGCAATGACATCACTTCCTTGTGCGATTATCTCCCCCAACATTGCTTCTTCCTCTTCGTCTCGGAAGTGATCCATAGTTTGTGCAAATATTTACAACATATCAATTATTATTCATACATGGTATAGATGGATATATATTAGTGGCAAACGTAGAACTAGCTAGCTAATCACAATAAGGAATCATGTTAGTGGCCTCGACGCTGCTTCTCTAGGGTTTGGTGTGTCCTAGACAACGCTTCAAGGGTTTGGGGTGGCCTCGACGACAACGTTCTTTTAACTTGGTAAATTTGGGTGGCCTCGAGAGAGTTTGTTGGGTAGGGGCGCGGCGGGAGGGGGTAGGAGACCAACATCGTTTTTTCTCTAGGGTTTGGGTGTCCTCGAGAGTTTTGGTCGAGCGAGAGGGCCGAGGGGGGTGCTCCCGTGGTATAAGTTATCACGGTCGAGAGTGGGTATATATATCGACCGCCCCTCATGTCTAAGTTATCCGGGAGGGGGTTATATCGACAACGACGCGACATACATATACATGGAAAAATAATGTTATCGGCGAGGGGGTATATCGGTACCCCCCCTCATGTTGAAGTTCGATCGGGAGGGGGTATATCGACAACGACATACCCGATAAAAAATAAGAAGACAAAAGAAGAAATAAAAAGAGGAGAAGAAGAAAGGAATAAAACAGAAGCAATCTAAGAAAAAATAAGGAGAAGAAGAAAGGAATAGAGGAGAAAGAAGTATTTTCTTCTTTTTTCCTCTTCTTATTTATTTCTCTTCTTCTTCCTCTCCTCTTCTTCTCCTTTCTTCCTCTTCTTATTTTCCTTTTTCTCCTCTCATTCTTTTTCTTCTTCTTCGTTATCTTCCTAGCTATATATAATACTTTTCTAAAAATGTAACTTTTGCATATATAAAACTTTTTCTTTTTCTTCTTCTTACTTCTCTTCCTTCTTTTCCTAAATATATAAAACTTTTCTAAAAATGAAACTAACCTAAAATGTACTAAATCAGAGAATATATATAGATAAAACTAACCTAAAATGTACCCAAATGTATTAAAAATCTAACTTTTATATGCACAGAGAACATACATACATATATACATTTTTATAAAAATGCAAAAAACAAATCGTCATTTATATGAACAAAGGAGAGGACACGGTGGGCGGCGCCGACCTGACCAAGGAGAGGCATGGCGACGGCGTCGGTGTAGAGGGCGGCGACGGCGGCGTGGTCGGGCCAGGGGCGACGGCGGCGAGGTCGGGGCAGGGGCGATGGCGATCGACGGGGCAAAGGGCGGCGACGACGTCGACAGGGCGGGTAGGGGCGTGGTAAAGGCACGGCGAGGGCGCACGGCATGGTCGGGCCGGGCAACGGCGGCGTGGTCAGGGGCAGGGGCGACGACGGCGAGCTCGGGCAGCCTAGCGGCGTCGTCGGAGGAATCGAAGAAACTGACGAAATTTTCACAACTGCTCGCTCATATATCAAAGCCATTGTTACCGGTTCGTGGCACCAACCGGTACTTATGCCCCCTTAAGTCCCGGTTGGTGCCACCAACCGGGACCAAAGGTCACTTTTCAGCAGCCCAAAGGGCGGGAAGCGGCGGCCTTTGGTCCCAGTTGGTGGCACCAACCGGGACTAAAGGGTGGGCATTGGTACCGGTTGGTGCCACGAACCGGTACCAGAGGCCCCTGTGCTGCCCGCGTCGCAGCCAAAGTTTAGTCCCACCTCGCTAGTTGAGAGGGGCGCGCAGTGGTTTATAAGCCCCACTGCCGCACCCCTCTCGAGCTCCTCTCGACTGCAGGCTTACGGGCCTACTTGCTAATGCTTTGCCCGATGGGCCTTCTGGGCCTACTGCGGGCCTGAATCCTGGCCCATGGATGGGTTTCTAGTCGTATTCAGGCCGTAGTGGCCGAGTTGGTGGTAAATTTTTTATGTTTTCCCAGTTTTTTTTGTTTTCTTTTTTGCTTTATTTATTTTATTTCTTTTTTGCATTGGTACCGGTTGCCTGCCACAACCATGGTGCGGTTGAATGTTTAGTCCCACCTCGCCAAGCGAAGGGCTTCCGAGCCTGTTTGTAAGCTTCGCCGCGGCTGCAACATGGAGAGGAACATCTATTTTTTAATTTTTTTTCCATTATTTTTGCTTTATCTTTGTTTTGTTTTTTTTATTTAGCTTATTTTGTTTTGTTTCTCCTTACAACAAAATACTTTTTTTTCGTTTCTAATGACTTATTTATTTTATTTTATGATAATTCTTTTTTCCATTAAAGTTTCTAACTAAAAAAGTTCTTTATGAAAATTCTTTTTGCTTTTAATGATTTTTAACAGAAAATACTTTGATAATTTTAGTTGTAATTACTGATTATTTTTTCTTTTATTTTTTGTTTTGTTTATTTTGTTTTGTTTCTACTTAAATTCTAAGTGCTAGTTAGCTTATTTTGTTTTGTTTCTACTTACAACAAAATACTTATTTATTTTATTTTATTTTGTTTATAATTACTTATTAATTTTATTTTATGATAATTCTTTTTGCTATTAAAGTTTCTCTCATATATGGTGGACACTCCCTCACCTGATTTTTCGGCCGTCGATGATGGCCGCTATTCCTTCTTCCCCTAATGCATAACAAATATCTAGAACAAGGAGAAGAAGGAAGAGCGACCCCCATAACAACAGCCGGCATTCTTCTTCTCTCATATGCATGAGCTAGAGTGGCAAGAGCATGGCATGCATGCTCACACCTCAACGCCCAAAAACACAGGAGAGGGGTGGAAGGGGGGAGGGTTTATATAGGCAATCCTTTAGTCACGGTTCGTATCTAAAACCAGGACTAATAACATATGCGGCATGCAACGTGTTTGCGCGGCACGCCACGTGGTTTCGCTGGATCTTTAGTCCCGGTTTTTGTCCTGAACCGGGACTAAAAACATATGTGGCACGCCACGTGTTTGCGCGTCACGCCACGTGGTTTCGCTGGATCTTTAGTCCCGGAAACTCGTCTATTACAAAGGGATTTCATTTTTTTGAACTTATTTGAACTCCATAGTTTTTCTGTGTTCAAAATACACCATTCAAAGCCACATCATCAATTTACAACCCTTTCTGACGTCATTTGTTATTTTTCATGCATTTAGTGATTATTTTGAGCTATAAGACCATGAAATTGAAAAACATTTGAATTGAACTCTGAGAAGGTTCCAAGTTGGTACGGTATCATTATTTCACCCACATAGCATGTGCGAGAAAGTTGAGAGGGTTACGGCAAAAACCGAATGCACTTCGTGTACAAAACGGACAATCTCTTTCGAAGTATTAGGGTTTCATACGGAAACTCGTCTGTTACAAAGCGATTTCATTTTTTTGAACTTATTTGAACTCCATAGTTTTTCTGTGTTCAAAATGCACCATTCAAAGCCACATCATCAATTTACAACCCTTTCTAACTTCATTTGTTATTTTTCATGCATTGACTGATTATTTTGAGCTATAAAACCATGAAATAGAAAAGCATTTCAAATGAACTATGAAAACGTTCCAAGTTGGCATGGTATCATCATTTCACCCACATAGCATGTGCGAGAAAGTTGAGAGGGTTACGGCAAAAAGTGGATGCACTTCGTGTACAAAACGGACAATCTCTTTCGAAGTATTAGGGTTTCATACGGAAACTCGTCTGTTACAAAGGGATTTCATTTTTTTGAACTTATTTGAACTTCATAGTTTTTCTGTGTTCAAAATGCACCATTCAAATCCACATCATCAATTTACAACCCTTTGTGACTTCATTTCTTATTTTTCATGCATTTACTGATTATTATGAGCTATAAGATCATGAAATTGAAAAGCATTTGAAATGAACTCTGAAAAGGTTCCAAGTTGTCATGGTATCATCATTTCACCTACATAGCATGTGTGAGAAAGTTGAGAGGGTTACGGCAAAAACCGGATGCAATTCGTGTACAAAACGGACAATCTCTTTTGAAGTATCAGGGTTTCATACATAAACTCGTTTGTTATAAAGGGGTTTCATTTTTTGAAACTTATTTGAACTCCATAGTTTTTCTGTGTTCAAAATGCACCATTCAAAGCCACATCATCAATTTACAACCTTTTTCGACTCAGGCATTAGTCCCGGTTCGTAATGTACTCCAAAGTGCGTCGGTCACCGTACATCCATTGGCGGTTCATCTCTATTATGAAATTAAGTATATATCAAAAAACCATTGCAGAACAGGAGAAATGACCAGATTAATACAAGTTCATCATCACATTAAAACCAAAGCACAATAGTGATCAAATGTTATTATTGAAAAATAAATACATAAAGTTCTCTCATAAAACAACATAAAACTATGTAAAACATTTAAATGCAACAACAAACGCGATCAAAATCGCAAGTAAGGCAACAATTGACCCAACAACATAATGATACCAAGCCTCTTTATCAATGACATATTTTCTAATATTCCTAATCCTCAAGCGCATTTCATCCATCTTCAAGCGCATTGCATCCATCTTCAACCGCATCGCATCGATCTTCATCTTGCGATCGTCAATGACCTCGGCAACATGCAACTCCATTTCCATATTCTTATCCTCAGTTATTTACAATTTTTCCTTCAAGTATTTGTTTTCTTTTTCAACCAAAGTTAACTTCTCGAGAAGCATTTCTAGGTGGGTTGGAATTTCCGGTTCACATACCTCCTAGATTAAAAATATATGTCACGTTGGTCATCATAATTGTCATAAACAATAAATGAACCAAATAGTTATGAAAAGATAATATATACCACATCTGAATCATAGACAGGACGAGGGCCGACGAGGGCGGATACCAAAACCATCGCACTATATAATAACAAGGAATAATAAAAGTAAGAAAATTAGACAAGTATCTATGTGAAGTCAGAATTTTTTTCTTTCAGAAAGAAGATAAGAACAAGAGGCTCACCACGATGGTGCCGGTGACGAGATCGACGTGGGCGATCGACGACGGTGAAGACGGGGCGAGGACGGGGCGTGACAGACCACTAAATCTAGACAAGTCTCGTTGAAAATGGAGCTCGGAGCTCGAGTTTCGAGAGGAGAAAGCTTAACTAGTGTGGCTCGGGCATTTCATCGAACACCTCATGTGCATAGGAGGTGAACTAGAGCATCCAAATGCCCTCCCCTCGCCGGCTCGACAAAAACAGAGCATTGTGGAGTGCTCTGCTGTGGCGGTGAGTATATATGTAGGCAAGTTATTTGTCCTGGTTCGTGGCATGAACCGGGACTAAAGGTTGTGGGCCAGCAGCGAGGACCATTGATCTCGGTTCGTGGCTCGAACCGGGACAAATGGTTCCACACGAACCGGGATCAATGCCCACGAGGCCCCGGCCGCCCCCTCTGGGCTCACGAACCGGGTCTAATACCCCATTGGTCCCGGTTTTTGAAGAACCGGGACTAATGGGCTGGCCAGGGCCGAACGGTAGCCCTGTTTTCTACTAGTGCATGATAATCGTTTATTATCCATGCTAGAATTATATAGATTGGAAATTCAAATACGTGTGGATACATAGACAACAGACTGTCCCTAGTGAGTCTCTAGTTGACTAGCTCGTTGAGTAAAGATGGTCAAAGTTTCCTGACAATAAACATGAGATGTCGCTCGATAACGGGATCACATCATTAGAAGAATGATGTGATAGAGAAGACCCAAACTATAAACGTAGCATATGATCATGTCATTTTATTGCTACTGTTTTCTGCATGTCAATGTATATCTGTTTCTATGATCATGAGATCATGCAACTATCGAACACCGAAGGAAAAACTTATGTATCAAACATCCGTGATGGTCCAGTCACGAAAATAACCAGCGCGTGATGTCGACAGTGACGGTCAGGGCATGTCCATGAGCGCGCCCAGGAGGAGGCAACAACCATAGACGAGCCGTTATTTCGTGCTTCCTGCTTCACAAATGGCGGGTGGGCGTGCCACGCCATCTTGTCTACCTTGATATCTTACCTAGGAGAATCTGACCGTGGATGAGATAGATCATTGGGAGCTTCCTGAAACCTCCCATGCTTAATTAGGATAGTGTAGTTGGCACGAGGAAGAGACGTAACATGTTGTTTGGGCGAGGAGGAGAGTTGTATGTGTGTCTAGTGGCACGAAAAAGGAAGTATATATGACAACTAGAGAGCTAAGGATGTGTACCATTTCTCTTGTATAATGGGACGTATGGGAGGCAAGTGGCTGGATAAATCTCACATTGATAAAGATAGACAGATTGTATAATTTACATCGAACGTGTGTGGAATCACAAACCATCTTGAGCATTAAATGCCTAAGATTTTGATTTTTTTTTTAAAAGGAGGATATATCCCCGGCCTCTGCATCTGGACGATGCATACAACCATTTTATTAATTAATCACAGAGTCCATACAAAGTAATACATCAGTCAGCCCAAAGCCACCGTCTGGACAACACCTGTTGCTACTCCTATCCTTTGATGAGGGTGTGCTGAATATCCGGGTCAAATATCAAACAAATATGGCACCAAATCCTAACATCTATAGCCGGATGCCCCAGCCCAGCCACCACTGAGAAAGGATCCCATACCGGTCCGGCACACTTTCAGAGGCTGCTTCCACCATCTTTCACCAATCAATATCCAGAGCTAGATCAGACGCATCTTTCTTGCTAGGTTTGCCTTCGACGCCACCACGGCGCCAGACAGCGCCACCATCTCCTCCTCTCTTGTCCCGTCCACCCAGCACGTACTCCAAAACGATGCCCTCAGGAGGAAAACAACATCGTAGATGCCATCATCGTCCGACCGGTAGATACAGATCTAGAGTTTCCTCCGGAGCATCACGAGTGTGGTTCCACGACCTGCAACAACGATGCCTCAAGATGGTAACGACGTCCTAGACGCCGCCATCGTCTGCCATGACCGAGGTCGGTGCGGTTTTCACCGGAAGTTGCGTTCCCCCGATCTCGTGGCTGGATAGAACCGAGGAAGGCTCGTCGTGTAGACGAGGCCGCCGTCGGCAAGCCGGCAGGGGGCCTCCAGCCGCCCCTCACCAATCCTCCTCGCGCCACCGGCCGATCAAGGTCAAGCTGTGACGGATCTGGGCAGGACACGCTAGATCCGCAGCCCTTGCTGGATGAAGTGCTGCACCGTCACCATCCAACCTCCACCCACGGTCGGCCATGAGGGCCAGGAACCCCGCCGTAGCAGCGGCGGGCGGGGAAGGGAAGAAACTCTCTGGCGGCTAGGGTTTCGGGGCCCCTGGTGTCGTCCGAGGGGAGGCGACGCAAGGCGACACGGAAAGTCATTTAAATGGGAAGAAGTATCAAGATATTTCTTGATGAATAGTTCCACCACACATCAAACTTGATCCTTAATAAATAAGGGAAAACTCATGGGCATCACGTGTCAATTCTAGAAACTGAATTCGGATCGTTAGGCTGCACAACCGCATGCCTAATTGATGGGGTTATAGTCCCGGGGTAGGGTCATAGGCCTGCCCTATAGGTCCTACCCAAGGACTACCCTTCATAGAGGACAGGGCCCTTAGACAGTTCGACTGAACTAAGGACTCCCCCATCATTCAGTCGGTGACGAACATTCGGAGCGTATTTAACGTACCGACTGAATTCCACTGTGTACATCGTAACCTCCCAGGAGGGCAACGGTCATACGTTTTCATACACCATTATTAACATTAAAGGCATACGTTACCTGTAACGTAGGAATTTATTCGCCACTATTCCACCCCTGTCCACCGGGCCATTATGAAGGGTAGCGCACTCTATATAAGCCGCCCTTCCCCACTGGTGCAGGGGTTGGCATTTACTGTAATCCTATATTCCACTCGACACTAAGCTCCCAAGAGCACTGTGACGTAGGGCTTTTACCTCCACCGTAGAGGGGTCTGAACTCATACATCCTCGCCGTAGCTAAGGCTCTGCCCATCCTTTCGTACCCTACACATCTACTGTCAGACTTATACCCACGACAGTTGGCGCCCACCGTGGGGCAGGCGTCTCAGCGACTTCTGGCGAGTTTGCGACTTCATTTTTTCATCATGTCGTCCGGCGGTGATTTGTGCATGGGTCATGAGATCCTATTCGGCGCACTCTCCTTCATCGTCGACGATTCGGCATGGCTTCGGGATGCGCCCCTCGATCTCGAGGCGCTGCCCAATCGCGGGGCTACGCACTTCCGTGCCGGTTCCCGCGGCATACTTCTTCTCCAGCAATCGGCCCCGGTGTCGATCTTCGCCCCCGTCACGCACCGCAACAAGCGGTCCCGCCGTTCGCGGCTCCAGCATTGGGTGCGACACGCCCAGGCGCGACAGAACGTGTCCTGTCAAGTGGGGTCCTCGAGTCGGTTGTAGTCGCGCCGCCGTCCCAGTGCTTGGACTCAGTTCTGACTGAGTTACCTTCCGAGTACTTGGGTCGCGGGCCTGCAGCCAAAGTTCTCATGGCCGATTCCCATGAAAGTCCCCTCCAAACTGGTCGGAACGAGCATGAGGTCGGCGAATCATCCGGCGCTCGTCATCAACACCACCGTTCTGCCAGTCGACGCACGCGCCAGAGCAACGTCGAGGTGTTCCGCACCACCGTCCTCAACGTGGCCGCCGCCGCCAAGATAGCCGATTCCCTCCAACCGACTTATTCAGAGACTGGTAGAGGGATCGAGCAGATCCGTGCCCTGTTGCATACGGCGCAGCAGCAGAATTCGGCGGTCTCCTAGTCGCACAACAAGATCCACAACAGTTCTGTTCACGCGAACACGCATCGGTCGGTTTTCAGCCCCGACTCTCATCAGCGACGCGGAGGAGGCAGCCGTTCCCGGAATTCTGAAGATCGTCGCCGTTCACGCACCCCTCCGCGGGGTGGGCCTTACGGCCCCCGGCATCACGATGGTCGGCGTTGAGTCGGTGACGCGTATGATCCAAGGCCCGACGCAAGAGGGTACATCGCCCAGAGGAAGGTCGACATGAGTCGAGCCCACTGTGATGGTCACGATAGAGACCATCCGAGTGGAAGCAGGACCATCGTCTCTGGTCCGAATGCTTCAGTCGGGCCATCCGTTTAGCTGACATCCCTCCCAACTTCCGATTGGCGACGGGAATCAGCAAGTTCACAAGAGAATCCAAGCCAGAAACGTGGTTGGACGACTACAGAGTGGCGGTCCAGATCGGTGGCGGAGATGACCAGGTCGCCATGAAGCATCTCCCCCTGATGCTCGACGGCTCGGCACGGGCATGGCTGAACCAGTTGGCTCCGTCAAGCATCTACAGCTGGGCAGATCTGTCCCGAGTCTTCATCAGGACCTTTGAGGGCACGTGCAAACACCCTGCTGGTCTCGTGGAGCTCCAGCACTGTGTCCAGAAGCAGAATGAGCCCCTGCGCGATTTCATCCAACGCTGGACGACCCTCTACCACACGGTGGAGAACGTCACAGAGCATCAAGCAGTCTGCGCCTTCAAGGCAGGCGTGCGGTACAGGGACCTGTACCTGAAATTCGGTCGGACATGCGACATCTCCATGAGAAAGATGATGGAGATAGCCGCACGCTATGCAAATGGCGAAGAGGAGGACCGCATACGTAGCGGCAAGCATAAGGCAGTCGCCGATGGAGATGGAAACAACAATCGGAAGCAGAAGCAGAAAGCTCCATCCACTCCGCAGGCAGAGGCAGCAGCCGTTACAAATGCCAAGTTCAAGGGCAAGGGGAAAGCTCAGTACAACCCCAAGAAGAAACAGTTCGGGAATTCCATCCTAGATCAGCCATGTCCAATCCATACGAAGATGGATGAAGAAGGCAACGCCATATTCCCGAAGCACACCACTCGACAATGTCGCCTCCTGATCCAAGGGTTCGGCGAAGGGCAGCCGAGTGAAAAGGACAACGAGCAGGATGATGAGGACAAGGAGGATCCATTCCCCCAAGTCCATGCAACATTGATGATTTTTGCTCACGTGGAAAGCAAGAGTCGACTGAAGCTGGTGAACAGGGAGGTGAACATGGCAACCCCAACCAACCCCACGTTCCTCAAATGGTCTCAGACTGCTATCACCTTTGATCAGTCGGACCATCCAGCACACGTGCCCACCCCAGGGAGGCAAGCTCTGGTCGTTGACCCGGTGGTGGAAGGAATCCGACTGCGCAAAGTCCTCATGGACGGCGGCAGCGGCTTGAACATCATGTACGCCAACACTCTCAAGGGGATGGGCATTCCGATGTCCAAACTTAGCGAGAGCAGCATGCAGTTCCACGGAGTTGTCCCAGGACGAAAGGCCAAGTCACTCGGCCAGATCGCGTTGGACGTCGTTTTCGGCTTCGACAAGAACTTCCGCAAGGAAAGGCTGACCATTCGAGGTGGTGGACTTCCAGAGTGCATACCATGCAATTCTGGGCCGTCCGGCGTATGCGCGTTTCATGGCCCGTCCATGTCACGTGTATGTGAAGCTGAAGATGCCAGGTCCTAAAGGTGTGATCACGGTCACAGGCAATCGGCAGCGAGCCGAGGAGTGTTTGCGGCAGGGGTCGAGGATTGCCGATCAGCAGATGGCTATACTCGAGCTAGATGAGTACAAGAAGACCGCCGACCCCGCTGACCTGATGCGCTCAAAGAAGCCAGCTTCCAAGTCCGCGTTTCAGTCGGCGGGCGACACGAAGAAAGTCAGCATCCACCCGACAGACGACACCGCCGCCCCGACAAACATCTCCACCACCCTTGATCCAAAATAGGAAGCCGAGCTCATCCAATTCCTTTGTGAGAACTGGGACATTTTCGCATGGAAGCGCGCTGACATGCCAGGTGTACCGAGGGAGTTGGCTGAGCACCGACTGCATGTGGATCCTGCTTCTCGGCCCGTCCGAGAACGCCTGCGTCGGTCCGCCGCGCACAAAAGGAAGGCAATCGTAGAGGAGCTGCGACCCAGAATCGCCTAAGTACAAACTCGCTCCGAGTGCGTACTAAAAGCCGCACTCGGGGACTTAGCTACGATCCAGAATCGCCTAAGTAAAAAAGCTTCCTTCGAGTGTGTCCTCGAGATCCACTCGTAGGCTTAGCACACCCTCATTGAGGCTCATGTGGATGTGAAGACAACTGACAACTACATGAGTAACAACTCGCTCCGAGTGCGAGCTTACAGCCGCACTCGGGGACTTAGCTGCGACCCAGAATCGCCTAAGTACAAACTCGCTCCGAGTGCGCACTAAAAGCCGCACTCGAGGACTTAGCTGCGACCCAGAATCGCCTAAGTACAAACTCGCTCCGAGTGCGCACTAAAAGCTGCACTCGGGGACTTAGCTGCGACCTAGAATCACCTAAGTACAAACTCGCTCCGAGTGCGCACTAAAAGCCGCACTCGGGGACTTAGCTGCGATCCAGAATCGCCTAAGTAAAAAAGCTTCCTTCGAGTGTATCCTCGAGATCCACTCGGAGGCTTAGCAGACCCTCATTGAGGCTCATGTGGATGTGAAGACAACTGACAACTACATGAGTAACAACTCGCTCCGAGTGCGAGCTTACAGCCGTACTCGGGGACTTAGCTGCGACCCAGAATCGCCTAAGTACAAACTCGCTCCGAGTGCGCACTAAAAGCCGCACTCGGGGACTTAGCTGCGACCCAGAATCGCCTAAGTACAAACTCGCTCCGAGTGCACACTAAAAGCCGCACTCGAGGACTTAGATGCGATCCAGAATCGCCTAAGTAAAAAAGCTTCCTTCGAGTGTATCCTCGAGATCCACTCGGAGGCTTAGCAGACCACCACTGAGTCTCATGTGGATGTGAAGACAACTGACAACTACATGAGTATCAACTCACTCCGAGTGCGCATGAAAAGTCACACTCGGGGACTTAGCTGCGACTCGGAGTCGCCTAAGTAAAAAGCTTCCTCATGTTTTCCATTGGCTTCACCAAGAAACGCCAAACAAAAACCACGAGCCAAAATCGTGTCAAAAACATTTGGCGAAAGAAGAGCAAAATATTCGGTTCGAATTGAAAGTTTGATCTACGATCAGTCGGCTCGGTGTGGATCAAGCTTATCCACACCGAACCACGAATGTGACGGCCAACAGCAGTGGCCAAAGTTTGATACAGATACCACTCGGCATACCAAGGTAAAGTTTTTCAAGCGTGAGGTAAAGTTTTTCAAGCGTCACCGGGACTGGCAGGCTCCACAAAGGTGTCAAGGTTGATCCCGTCTGCTATGCGAGTGGCTGTGTCGAGGAAGGTCTCCATGAAATCTTCGAATCGAAGCTTCTTGGTGTTGGCGACCTGCAACGTCTTTAGCTTCTCTTCGCGAGCTTCCTTGCAGTGCACTCGGACCAGAGATAGCGCCATGTCCGCACCACAACGAGCGGCAGACTTCTTCCATGCATGCACTCTGTTCGGGACGTCCTCCAACCGTGTCATCAACCCTTCTATCTCTTGCCAGGAATCATCTTCGGGCCACAACTCCTTGTCGATCCGGCCGATGACTTCTCTCAGGTGGTCAATGAAAGGTCCCACTCTGCCAAGGCGAATATGCGCTCGGAGCAAGTCCCGGTTGGCTTCGTCACCGAGTGGAACGTTCGGAACAACCGACCGTTCAATGTCGGCTGCTTCAGCCTCAGCGTCCAGACAAAAATCTGCAAAGAAAATACAAGCAGAAAGTAAGTGCAGAATGAACTCCAAAGTCAAGAAGCACTCGGCAAAAGGCTTACCACCAAGCAGTGCAATCATCTTCCTTGCCCAGTCGCTGACGTACTTCTCCTGCGCCATGCACCAATTGTTCATCAACTTCAGCTGACCCATCCGTTCAATTCTTTGACTCTTCAATTTCTCAATTTCGGCTACCAATGCCTTGTTGGTCTCTCGGGACTCCTCCAAAGACTTCTCTCGGTCAGCAAGAGCCCCCTTCACACCAGCCAGGTCATTCACAGCCGCCTCCAAGTCCGCAGCAAGCTGAATCTTTTCAGCCTTCAGAGCATTGTACGCGGATCCCATTTCGCAAGTCTTCTGCCAAATAAGAGCAAAGGGAAGATCAGACACATTAAACAAGGAAAACAATCAAAGATCAAAGTTCTTCAGTCCCCTGCCGATGCAAGCAATCGACAGCGGTCTCGGGGACTACACCCAGTGGGTTCACTAAGAGTGACCCCACTAGCATGAAGCTCGAACAGGTCGGCCCTATTGAGCCCCATGACAAACAGACAAATCTACGAGAATGCTATTACCCGACCTGAGTAACACTACTCTCGGGAACTACATCCAGTGGGTGCACTCCGAGTGCCCCCACTGGTAATATTCGGGCAGATCAGCTCTAATCTGCTCAGATCACGGGAAATACATATAAAGACAACTACCGATGCAAGCACTCGACATAAGTTTCGGGGACTACACCCACTGGGTTCACTCGGAGTGAACCCACTGCAAAATAATACTACTGTATCCGAGTATATTCCTTACACCCCCAGTGGGTAACAAGAGGAAAGTAAACACTTACTAGCGCACTTACTCGGATATCGTCCCGGAGTTCCAAGCTTTTCTTGTATAAAGACACGATGGGGTCATACGCTCCCTTGGCGTCACCCACCATCAGCTCCACCTACACCATGGCGTCCTTAGCAGCCCCTACCTGGTCTTCCGGGAGGTGTCGGGCGTCATATTGAATGGTTGACGGACCCGACACGACAGAAGACTTCTTGGGCATCCCAAGCTCCGCTCCAGTCGGTTCCGCCGCGAGGAGCACCGTCTCAGTCGGCGGCATCGTCTCGGTCGGCGGCACGTTCATGGTGGGAGCAGCAGCAGATGGGACAACCTCAAGGACAGGCGCCAAAGTTGGCCCTGACCCCCTTTGGTCGTCGTCCTCCAGATGAATCACCTTCGAAGGAAGCCCGACTGAACAACATGAAATTACAGAAAAAAGGCAAGATTAAAGGCAGCACTCGCGAAACAATAAATACAAACTCTCAGAGTCATGACAACGTACCTTGCTGGGATGTGGCAGCGTTATCTGTGTCCATGGGATCATCGTCCTGGTGCGGCAGAGAGGCGGCGGAGGTAGCAGCTCTGTTGAGTGAAATCCACTCGACAGATAAGTATGAGTTCAATCAGATACCGAAGGATGATGGGAGAGCAAGACACTTACGCTGAGGCGACTGGAACAGCGATCCTCATCCGAGGCAAAGCTTTCCGAGGCTTGGGCCTGCTAGGTTTGGCCACCTTGGACGGCTGGTCCGTGGATTCGGCAGCAGTGTCCCTAGTCCTCTTCACACTCCGAGCACTCAGAGCTACGGGAGGGGCTGGCGGAGCACTCGGGGCCGCTGGAGGAGCCGGCGGAGTCGCGGGATCGTGACGGCGCTTAGTTCGATGTTCTAATGGTGGAGGTGGCAAGCTCTGCTCCCCAACCTCCTCCTCCTCCTCTTCGGTCTCCTCCTCCATCTCCCCACTGTCGGAGACGTACTCGGCGCTGTCCACGCTGCCCTCCTGGCTGCCCTCCTCTTCCTCAGCTAGATTCCCGTTCAAGACGGCAGAATGCCAGTTAGTCCACTCCTGCACAAGACACAGTCGGCAACGTCAGACGCCAGGCGGCGGTACGAGAAAAGCGATAAATCTAAGAAGATTGAAAGCACTTGACAAGATGCGCTCACCTCATTCGGAGGAGGATTGTCGACGCGGAAGGGCCTCACTCGTCGGGCTCCTTGGGGGTTGTCGCATGCGCCTGTGATGCCGCGGACCAACGCTGTCACAGTCTCCCCGGTCACGCACTGTGGATGAGTCCGAGTGGAATGCTCAGGCCCCACGTAGTGCCACATGGCGTGGTGTCGGGCTTGCAGCGGCTGGATGCGCCGACCCATAAAAGTCTCCAGCAAGTCCGTGCCGGTGACTCCCTTGCGGACAACGGCTATCAACGCATCGACCAGAGGCTCGATCTGGACCTTTTCCACCTTTGAGAGCGCAAGCTGCGTGGGAGGGGCCGGGCGGTCTAGACTAAAAGGTGGCAACCCAGTCGCAGCATTCGGAAAAGCGACGTCGTGACAATAGAACCAGGTCGACTGCCAGTTCCTAACTGACTCGGACAACTGGAGCGGGGGGTAGCTACTCTTTGTTTTCTTCTGGAAGCCTAAGCCCCCGCAGAGCTGGAGAAGATGGGTCTTATCGTCCGACTGGCTACGTTTTTTGACGGTTTGAGACCTAGCGGAGAAGACGTACTTGAAGAGCCCCCGGTGGGGGGGGACATCCAATAAAGCACTCGCAAAGGGTGACGAATGCTGCAAGGTGGGCTATCGCGTTCGGAGGAAAATGATGGAGCTGCGCCCCGAAGTGATTCATAATACCTCGGAAGAAGGGGTGGGGAGGCAAGGAGAAGCCCCTGAACACATGGCTGAGCAGCAACACGCGATCCCCCTCCTTCGGCGCCAGCTCCGTCTCGCCCTCCGGCAGCCTCCATGACTTGTTGGCGATCATGCCGTGCTCCACCAGGTCTAGCAAGTCGTCCTGCGTCACCGTGGAGGGGAGGAAATCCCGCTGGATTTAACCCGCCGACAGTGCCCGCTGTCGCTGCTGAACAGGGGCCGTCCCCTTCTTCTTCTTCTTCTGCGCTTCGAGTTTGCTGGTCTGCCCCTTCGTCATGGTGAAGGCAACAGATCCGCAGAGGAGGAGAGAAAGGAGGAGGCTTGGGGCGCGCAGGGAGCTGCGGGAGGAGCGAGGTTAATGCGAGGAAGAAGAGCAGCGCAACAAGAGATCCCCGCCGGAAGGGCTTAAATAAGCTTCCGACTGAGTCACTAATAGGTGGCCCCGAAATCTTATCCCCCCGACCGGCTACTGCGATGTTAGTGGAGAAGATAACGACACGGTAATCGAGGCGGCAGAAACCACTCGATGGCGATGTCGTCATCCCCGCTGAGCGCGCGGCAACCGAAATTTGAGGATCCCGGAAAATCCGCCGCTGTCAGTTTGACCGGTCACATCGAAAGATTCCGCGGAAGCACTCGGTCCCTCACGGTTCGTTTCACTGGTATATTCACTCGGGTCACTGGTTGAAAGGATAAAATGGATCGAGGCAAACAACGCCAAAGTCACATCCATACCAGTCGGATCCGCACTCCAGGCATCACTTCATCGTTCCAACCCCGATCCATTCGAGGACTAATGATGGGGTTATAGTCCCGGAGTAGGGTCATAGGCCTGCCCTATAGGTCCTACCCAAGGACTACCCTTCATAGAGGACAGGGCCCTTAGACAGTTCCGACTGAACTAAGGACTCCCCCATCATCCAGTCGGTGACGAACATTCGGAGCGTATTTAACGTACCGCCTGAATTCCACTTTGTACATCGTAACCTCTCAGGAGGGCAACGGTCATACGTTTTCATACACCATTATTAACATTAAAGGCATACATTACCTGTAACGTAGACATTTATTCGCCATTATTCCATCCCTGTCCACCGGGCCATTATGAAGAATAGCGCACTCTATATAAGCCGCCCTTCCCCACTGGTGCAGGGGTTGGCATTTACTGTAATCCTATATTCCACTCGACACTAAGCTCCCAAGAGCACTGAGACGTAGGGCTTTTACCTCCACCGTAGAGGGGCCTGAACTCATACATCCTCGCCGTAGCTAAGACTCTGCCCATCCTTTCGTACCCTACACATCTACTGTCAGACTTATACCCACGACACTAACCAACCGCATCACCTAAGATTTTGATGATGGTAGAAAAGATATGCTATAATATGGGCTCCCTGAGGCTTGTCTGCTCTACGCTGAGTAGCCCAAGACCTGACGCAGTGATGGGTGCCATCTTCCCTGTCGCGGCCTTGGACGTTGGGTTCGACGCCAATGTCCCGCTCACATGCATTGAGAGATACTTCAAGGTGTTTCTTGTTTGAGAGAGTGCCCAATAGAGAAGAGTCGAGTGGATGGGGTGTGTGTGTGTTTTAATCATGTCCATGTATATGTCTCTTTTTCTCGCTTTGATCTGGAAACAAAATAGTTTTGGATTTTAATTAATCTTGGAAAGGACAATCGTGTTTGATTTTCCTGAGGAATCTGCTGCATGATCACTACTCGAGGAATGCACGGCGCGGCGGACCAAATGCACTAGCAATGGACAATGCTGACATGGCGCTTACGGTGCCGGGAGGCTAGGCGGTGGAGATGGCCAGATCGCTTCGTCTCCGGCCTCGGGCATTCGGTCCAGGTGGAGGGTCGATGTGGGAACCGCTGCATCCAGGTATGCTCCTCTCCCTCAACATCCATTGGATGCACTGCCCCTCAAGATATACGGACATAACGACTGCGTGCTTACTCACTCTCTCAGTTCAATTCAGTTTAGGATATTTTTACATTTTTGTTGTTGTGCCGTTGATTGCATATTCTTGCAAGTGAATGTCTTATGGTAACTATTTTTGAGCGTGCTTATCAAAGGTTGGACCTTGGTTGGGATTTGATTGATTCTGTCCATGGAACTGGTTGCCAATGTATCACGTACCAATGTGGCTGATCCCTACTTGGTATGTTCATTTTACTTGTGTGACTGCGGCTGTTCTTGCAAGGATGAACAACTCGCACCTTGTACGGTGTTTGTTCGTTCGTGTGTGATAAGATAACTGAATTTGTAACACCTAGCTAGCAGAGTCACACCAAACAAGCCAGCTCAATGGGCGGTTACATGCGGACAAGTAGAGAACAAAAAGGACTCAAAGGGTTAATTAAGTTCAGCAATAGTTGACATATTGGGTATCATCACTTGCGTATCCATGTACTACCCGGAACTGGGAAAAAGAAGGTGAAATAGTTCAGCAATAGTTGACATATTGTCGCTTCTAGAAACCATCACTAATTTTTGTATGCATGTTATTTCATCTTGATTACCTGCATCAGATATGTCCCTTTCTTGCCCATGCAGAAAAATGTGAAGATAACACCCTCAGTTACCTGCATCAGAAGTATGGAAATTTTACATTGTGCATAATTTTCTATGGCTGTGATAGAACAAATAGTTTGACAAATGCAGTGGAGAAGGAGAATACAACTTCATTGTTATGGATTGGTGGGGCCAAGTCTGCATGATCTATTTAATTTTGGCAGCATAAATTATCTCTCAAGAATGTACTTGTGCTTGCCGATCAGATGGTACTACGTACATGTACATCAACCATTTGATGCCATTCCTTCTTGTTGCCTCCATCAAACTGCTTGTACATTGCAATCAACAAGCAATTAATTCTGTACTTGTCCTTAATTAATTTTCATGGACCTCTGCTCCATAGTTGCTGCCCATACTGAAGCTTGTTTTTCTGCACAAAACATTTCATTGCTTTTTTGCCATTCATACATTAGGATTTCCATCCTCCCCTCTCTCTGTTATTAATTAATTTTCATGGACCTCGGCTCCATAGTTGCTGCCCGTACCGAACCCTGTTTTTCTGCACAAAACATTTCATTGTTTTTTTTTGTCATACATATATTAAGATTTCGATCTTCCCCTCTCTGTTTTATACACAGAGAGAGCCATGCTGGCAGCACAACAGTGGTTCAGTAGATAGGCTGTGCAAGAAAGTTCAGATTAAGGACTATCATTCTCATAGTATGGTTTGCAGAGGTATATCTTCCAAATTTATCAAAGTATTGTAAATCTGTTTTGTTCACGTAGCTACTTGGTTCCCCACTTTTACTGATGCATTTTATTCTTATATCTATCTGATTTCTGAACTGGTTCATGTGTTGGCTTAAATAGTATGTAAATTAGTACTCTATATTGATTACATTTTTCCTTCCATTTACTAATCTCATCTTCCGCGCTAGATCTTTTGAGCTCTAACATAGCAACAAGAAAATCTATCTAGGTTGGTCATATCACATTTGTTGTACTCTTTACTCTTTTTGTGCTTATCTTGCAGTCACATAGCTGCCTTATTTCTCCTGTTGCAAACCTATGTGATAATGAACATAGGGAAAATGGGAGGCAAAGGCGAGACCCCACTATCATTGCTCATGTAACCTGTAAGAATACATTCTCTGAGTGTGTTGCTTTTGCACATCTCTTATTTTAAAGTTCCAGTTAGCAACTTACACGTATCAATACTAAACATCTATATAATTTGAGTGATGAAACAAACAAGAAAGTGAAAGGGGCGTGTCCTTATATGGCACCGCCCCAACTTCCGTTGAGGAGGCCCGCAATGACAGGCCCCAACCACTAGTGCAAACTAGTGAGTTGATGTTGTAGCTGCTTGCACGCTTACACGCTTCTCTTGCCAGGAAATTCATAGGGACACACAGATGCCGGAGCATGCACGTGTCTAACCCTGCTCGGCCGCCTGATTACCTAGTGATTCATAAAGTTGTTGTATGTCTCACGAGCCACACTAATTTTTAAGCTGAAGTTCTAAATTATTTGACTTTAACGTTCGTAGTTTCTAAAAACATGCGGTTTTGCCGGTTGCTTGCACCAAGTTTTAGATTCTAAGTTCACGGTTTTTGAATCTTGTGATTTTGTCATTCACTCGGTTACATTTGAAACTTAATGAACTTCATAAAAAAAATCATCAAAACATCTTATATGAAAGTCCCCATCAGAAACAACACGAATTCAAAAACAAAACTTAATTTAAACTTTTGATAAAAAAATATGAAAGTTCCAAATTCAAAAGCTAAAAGAAAAACACACGCGTACTTTGTTTTACGATATTGATAGTATCACTCTTAGCAGTTAGAATATGAAAAGGTTACAAAATGTGCCAAAAAATTCAAACGCGGGGTTAGAATGCATAAGGGCAGTTTTTTTTTGCCATTAGTTGTGACCAATTTAATGTTTACTGTTCATGTTAGATGTTACTACCTAGAGGCTAAAGCAGATTTTTTGTTTCTCTCTTCATTTCACAGCATGCTGATGGATTTAATTTAGTTTATAAAGTTTCACAACACGATAGAACATTATTTCGATCCACTCAAAACGAGTCTAGCCAATGTCCATGATGGGCCCACAACCATGTACCCCAATGTCCATGATGGCCCCACAACCATGTACTCACACTCCTTAACTCATGGACATTCCAAAGAAGCGAGTCTAGGTATAGGCGGTCTAGATTACTGACAAGTAACCTATTTATGCCCATGCAAATGCAGGTCCGCAGTGCTGGTCACATGGCCCAACCGAAGGCCGCCCTTGAAATGCTGAGGGGATTCATGCAGGGGAAACTCAAGGGGGCTGGTCTGTAAGAAGAGCTATCAACTACGTTCTATGCCGCAATGTGATGATCGACACCGACCAAAGGGGGAATAAACTTCTTGATGATGTACCTTGCCTGATGTTTTAGTCATGTCCATGTGTGTCTTTCTCTTTATGTCCTTGATCTGCCCTAAGGAATACTTTGTGATTGATTTTATTTCATCTCTGAAAGGACCACAACCTGTCCGATTCTCTTGGGCAGTTTGTTGCCTGACCTGCACGATCACTGACCGCGACTCACACGCAAAGAAAGGCTCATTATCCAGGGAAATCCGACTCAGCTCTTGGGAGCATATGCTGCTGCCCACTAAAAATGTTCAAAGCAAATGGATTTTTTTTTGAAAAAAATAGATGTCTTCTTTGTCATACTCAAATGGTACCTACAATTTTTTAGCAAAAATCTTAAGTATTTTGAGTTGTACTAAAAAAATCAAACGCAAAATGTTACCGATAAATGTTACAATTAATTTTGTTTTTTTCACCAACGAAGTACCGCTATTCTGTTTCGCATGAAAATTGTCAAGCACACTTGTTATACTAAAGATGAACATCCACACAAAAAATCATTTTTTTAAATCTATTTACTATTTGTTTTGAATTTACTATTTATCATGGAGCATATGCTCCCAAGAGCCAAAACGGCCCTCTCATCATCCCTTTCTTCCAAACAAGATGCAAGACAAACGAATTGATGTTCCGAACTTTGAGATGCATGATGGCAAGCTAAGTTGTCCTCAGATTTGCCAACAAGGTTAATTATGGTATAACCAACAGACTGTAGCATGCAACCGGAGAAAAGGCTCATGTTTGAGATGCAACAGGGAAAAAGAAAAGGCTGGCACAATGTTGAACTCAAAAGGCAATTCAGTTGGACGATGGAGTGTTGTGACACGAGCAAATGGAGGCCACTAAGTCACTAGGAGGTTTACTTGGATATGGATGAAGAATAAGACAGAATGGTGTGAAGAAAAATGTAAAACGGTGAGGATCAAACTCACAACATTTCCCTTACGAAGGGAACGCACTACCACTATGCTACGAAGGCATGGCGCATGGTGCATGGTGCATAAATAGTTTTTTCTTGTCAACAGACAGAGCATACGTGCTCCGGTGAACATCAGTGTCATAAGGTTGCAGCATGTGTACCAAAAACTCCAAATGGAGATCGTATATAGGAGTTAGAAGACATAAAGGCGATTTTTTTTGCTATGAGTCACTGCCCCACGGTTTCCTACTCTGTCACAAAACGAGTAGCATGGATATTTCAAGGTACGTACAGGGACCCAAGTCATATATGTGAAAAGAGATGGGATAACGCTTGCATCTTGCAGGGGCGTTTTGCGTGTTAATATAGGCCAAGCCGCCGGCTAGGGCTAGGAGATTACAAGGAGATTTACATGGTAGTTAGGTTGTTAGATTGCTCTACAAGTTATATCCCAACAACCTAATACAAACACAACCCATATACCGTTTATCTATACCGGTATATGTTACATCGTTTAACACTCTCCCTCAATCACAACTATCTAAGTTGAGATTGTTTCTAAATGCTACTAACTGCCGAGTAGAAAGTGGTTTAGTAAAATCATCTGCAACTTGATCACCAGTTGGTACAGATCTAATACACGAACAAAATGATAATCAATCTCAATATGCTTTGTTCTGGCATGAAAAATAGGATTAGCAGACATATATGTTGCACCAAGATTATCACACCACAATGAGGCTGCCTTTGGATGACGAACACCAAGTTCAGTCAACAAATTCTATACCCAAATGATTTCAGCAGTTGCATTAGCTAAAGCCTTATACTTAGCTTCAATACTTGATCTGGATACTCTAGGTTGCTTGCGAGCACTCCATGATACTAGATTACCTCCAAGAAAAACAACAAAACCTCCAGTGGATCTCCTATCATTAGGACATCCTGCTCAATCTGCATATGAGAAAGCACTTACAAGCATAGAGTCTGTTTTGCTAATTTTAAGTCCATGGCTCTTTGCCCCCTGGAGGTACCTCAGTATCCTCTTAACTGCTGTCCAATGTACACTAGTAGGAGCATGCAGGAACTGGCATACTTTATTTACTGAATATGAAATATCAGGCCTAGTTAGTGTCAAGTACTGTAGTGCTCCTACAATACTTCTATATTTGGTGGAATCTTCGGATCCTAATATTTCTCCATCATGAAGAGACAATTTTTCAGAGGTGGACAAGGGTGTAGTAGAAGGTTTGCATCCCTTCATCCCTATTCGCTGAAGTATTTCTTGTACATATTTTTCTTGTGAGAAAAGAACTCCAGTGCATGTATGTTTTACCTCAATGCCAAGAAAGAAGTGCAAATCCCCAAGATCCTTGAGTGCAAAATCTCTACCTAGATCCTTAAGGAGAGCCTCAACTGCTTCAGAGGATGAGCTTGTGACCACTATATCATGAACATAAATGAGCATAAAAATAGTAACTCCATGCTTATGATAGAAGAAAAGTGAGGTATCTCCCTTGGATGGAACAAGACCTAGAGATTGCAGTTTTGAAGACAACCTGGAGTACCAGGCTCTAGGTGCCTGTTTCAGCCCATATAATGCCTTCTCAAGTTTGCACACATATCGAGGTGAGTCAGGATTTTCATACCGAGGAGGTTGCTTCATGAACACGTCCTCTTCCAGAACACCATGCAAGAACGCATTCTTCACATCTAGTTGTCTTAAGCACCAATTGCGAGATACCGCAACAGAAAGGATCAACCTAATTGTAGCAGCTTTAACCACATGACTAAAAGTGTCCTCATAGTCAATCCCATACCTTGGTTTGAAACCTTTGGCAACCAGGCGTGCTTTATACCTGTCAACACTACCATCAGATTTCCTTTTTACCTAAACCCATTTGCAATCAATGATATTTCTGCCCATGGCTGGAGGAACGAGACTCCAAGTCTTGTTTTGCATGAGAGCAGAGTATTCCTCATCCATTGCCTGCTTCCACTCGGGTGCACGAAGTGCTTCTTGTAGGTTGTGTGGTTCACCTGTGGCACAAAATGATCCCCAACGAATACAACCGTCATGGTATACCTTTGGTTTTATCACACCACCTTGGGATCTGGTGTGTGCACGCTCAGGTGGAGGCAGGGCAGGTCGTGAGAGCTGTTGTTGAAGCCGGTTGGACGAAGTAGAGACCAGGGATCCAGAATTCATAGAGGATCCAGAATCCTGTAGCGGCGGCTCCTGTAGCAACTCCTGTTGTGATTCGCTGGACAGCGCCGCCTGATCTGCAAGCAATTCCGCGCCATGCACAGGCGATATACCGGGCGCCGCGTCGGCATGAAGGTCCACGTCGCGCACGGGAGACTCAACTGCCGATCCAGGGGACCCACCTGCCGCCCCACCTGACTCTGTCTTGGTCAGTGGAGACCGGGCAGCGCCACACATCGGGGACCCACCTGGTCTGGCGTCGCGCCTGCGCAGCGACCTGCCTGGCGCCGCGCCCGAGGACCCGACCAGGGGTGCAGCACCTGGGGCATCGATTCCCGAGGCGGATGCGCCTGAAGCCGCAGACCCCGAGGCCGATTCTGTGGGAGATTGCACCGAATTTTCTGTGGCATGGCCTGCACTGCTTGGAGACATAAAATCATGCATGGTTGCACCAGTTTCGTTAGTATTTTCCTACACACTTGCATCCGAAACTTGGTCAGCAATAGAGCTATGAGAAATTGACATATGATCAACAGAATTGTCCCCTTCTCCTAGCGAGAGATCCGATGAAGGTAGAATATGGGAGGGCAGCAGAATAAGCTCCTTGCGGAGTTGCGCACCAACATTGGGATGAAGTTGTGCAAAATGGAAATTTTGCTCATCGAACACCACATCAAGCGAGACATAGATCCGGCCCGATGCTACATCAAGGCACTTGTAACCTTTGTGCATAGTGCTATAACCCAAGAAAACACATTGCTTAAACCAAAATTCAAGCTTATGTTTATTGAAAGGACGTAAGTTGGGCCAAACAGCACACCCAAAAATGCGAAGAAAAGTGTAGTTGGGTTTGATGCCATAGAGACGTTCAAGTGGTGTTTGATTTTGTATCACTCTAGTGGGAACACGGTTGATAAGATAAATGGCAGTGGAAAACGCCTTATCCCAAAATTTCAAAGGCATAAAGGCATGAGAAAGAAGTGAGTGACCAACTTCAACAATGTGGCGATGTTTCCGTTCAGCTGATCCATTTTGCTGATGAGCGTGAGGGCATGAGACATGGTGGATGATCCCAATGCGCTCAAAAAAGGTGTTAAAGTGTTGATATTATCCCCCCCCAATCGGTTTGCATAGCAAGAATTTTACGGTCAAATTGACGCTCAACAAGTTGTTGAAAGAGAAGAAATTTCTCAAACACGTCAGATTTGTTTTTGAGCAAATAAATCCAGCTGAATTTGTTGAAATCATCTATAAAACTCACATAATATTTTTGCCTGCCTACAGAAACGAGTCCAGGACCCCACACATCTGAGAAAACAAGTTCTAAGGGAAACTTTGACACGCTACTAGAACGGGAATAGTGAAGCTGATGGCTCTTAGCCTTTTGACATGAATCACACACTAGCAAATGATTTTTTTTATTTGAGACTGGAAGACAAAAATCACGAAGAACATTCTGGACGACCGGTAACGCAGGATGCCCTAGACGTTTGTGCCACCGTGAGGTAGATGGCTTGACCGCACCAAGGGCTTGTGAATGAGGAACGTCTTGGCGGCCAGACACAGGACATAAGCCACCCTTACTCTTGCTTTGAAGAATGGTTTTCCGAGTGTCCCGATCCTTAACAAAAACAATTTCAGGGTAAACTTCAAGAAAGGCATGATTGTCAAGCATGAGTTGGTAGGCAGAAAGAAGACTTTTGTCGGCTTGAGGAGCATGGAGGATATTATTAAGATCTAATGAGCCATGAGGGGTGGACAAAACTGAATGACCAACATGAGCAATTCTCATACCTTGACCACTCGCGGTGTGGATTTGTTCTGTGCCGGTGTAGCGGTCATGAACTGTAAGCTTCTCCAGTTCTCCCGTTATATGGTCGGTTGCGCTGGTGTCAAGATACCAATTGGTATCCACCCCATAGGAGTGTGCGGCGTTGGCGGATCGATTTCTGCCTCCACCTCCACCTCCACTGCCAGCAGGGGTTGCGGACGTTGTTGTTGTAGCTACGGTCATAGCGCTTCCGACAGCGCCACGCCCCATGGCCGCTTTCCTTGCAGATTTGGCAGTTCACGTACTTGCGATCACCGCCGCGATCACCATGGTCACGACCCTGGCGTGAGTTGTTGTTGCCGCCAGAATTGTCGGAGAGGCGCCCCCCCGTGTGATTGTTGTTGTAGCCACCACGGGTGTTGTTGTTGCCGCTGCCTCCACGACCGTGACCCCCACCTCGAGAGGCTAGGTTTGCGGAGTAGGCGTTGGTTTGCGCGGTGATCCAAGCCTCGGCGGCGAGGAGCAGGGAGAAGAGCTCCCCGAGGCCGATCGGCTGGTCGGTGATGGTGCGCGTGGAGATGGCGGAGACGAAGCCATTGTACTCCGGCTCGTGCATGAGTCCCTGAAGAATGTGAGAGACGATGTCGTCCTCATTTAGGGGTTTCCCGGCTACTGCAAGTTCATCAACTAGGCCCTTCATCTTGGTGAAGTAGGCGGCTGCGGAGGAGTCACCCTTCCGGGTACTCCCGTTCAGCGATCGCGGCTGGATAATACGCGCCTGTGACTGCGAGGAGAAGCTCTCAAGAAGCTCTTTCCATGCTGCCACAACAATGTCGCAGTTGCTAACCTGAAGTAGGATGTCATGGGAAAGAGATGCAAGCAGGAAAGTAAGCACCTGCTGATCCTGAGTTACCCAAACAACATGTTCGAGATTTGGTGCGGTGACGAGTTCCATCTTCCCGGAGACATCCTTCTCCAAGACGAGCTCCGCGGAAGGTTCCTTGAGTGATCCATCAAGGTTGCACATCATGTCGGCATCCCGGACACGGGGCAGCACTTGCGCCCTCCAAACAAGGAAGTTTTCCCTATTTAACTTCTCGGTGATGGTGTCGCCGAGGGATGCGATGGAGGGGTTGGCCATGACGACGGCAGAGGAGGAGGAAGAGATGACCTAGATGTGATGGAAGAGTTAGGCTCTGTATACCATATGAAAAGAGATGGGATAACGCTTGCATCTTGCAGGGGCGTTTTGCGTGTTAATATAGGCCAAGCCGCCGGCTAGGGCTAGGAGATTACAAGGATATTTACATGGTAGTTAGTTTGTTGGAATTGCTCTTCAAGTTATTGTTGGAATTATGCCCTAGAGGCAATAATAAATATAGTTATTATTATAATTCCTGTATCAAGATAATCGTTTATTATCCATGCTATAATTGTATTGAATGAAGACTCATTTACATGTGTGGATACATAGACAAAACACCGTCCCTAGCAAGCCTCTAGTTGGCTAGCCAGTTGATCAAAGATAGTCAGTGTCTTCTGATTATGAACAAAGTGTTGTTGCTTGATAACTGGATCACGTCATTAGGAGAATCACGTGATGGACTAGACCCAAACTAATAGACGTAGCATGTTGATCGTGTCATTTTGTTGCTACTGTTCTCTGCGTGTCAAGTATTTATTCCTATGACCATGAGATCATATAACTCACTGACACCGGAGGAATGCTTTCTGTGTATCAAACGTCGCAACGTAACTGGGTGACTATAAAGATGCTCTACAGGTATCTCCGAAGGTGTTAGTTGAGTTAGTATGGATCAAGACTGGGATTTGTCACTCCGTGTGACGGAGAGGTATCTCGGGGCCCACTCGGTAATACAACATCACACACAAGCCTTGCAAGAAATGTGACTTAGTGTAAGTTGCGGGATCTTGTATTACGGAACGAGTAAAGAGACTTGCCGGTAAACGAGATTGAAATAGGTATGCGGATACTGACGATCGAATCTCGGGCAAGTAACATACCGAAGGACAAAGGGAATGACATACGGGATTATATGAATCCTTGGCACTAAGGTTCAAACGATAAGATCTTCGTAGAATATGTAGGATCCAATATGGGCATCCAGGTCCCGCTATTGTATATTGACCGAGGAGTCTCTCGGGTCATGTCTACATAGTTCTCGAACCCGCAGGGTCTGCACACTTAAGGTTCGACGTTGTTTTATGCGTATTTGAGTTATATGGTTGGTTACCAAATGTTGTTCGGTGTCCCGGATGAGATCACGGACGTCACGAGGGTTTCCGGAATGGTCCAGAAACGAAGATTGATATATAGGATGACCTCATTTGATTACCGGAAGGTTTTCGGAGTTACCGGGAATGTACGGGGAATGACGAATGGGTTCCGGGAGTTCATCGGGGGGGGGGGGGGACCCACCCCGGGGAAGCCCATAGGCCTTGAGGGTGGCACACCAGCCCTTAGTGGGCTGGTGGGACAGCCCAAAAGGGCTCTATGTGCCAAGAAGAGAAAATCAAGAGAAAAAGAAAAAAAAGAAGGAGGTGGGAAGGAAGGGAAGGACTCCCTCCCACCAAACCAAGTCCAACTCGGTTTGGGGGGGGGGGAGTCCTCCCCCCTTGGACTCGGCCGACCCCCTTGGGGCTCCTTGAGCCCCAAGGCAAGGTCCCCTCCCTCCCACCTATATATACGGAGGTGTTAGGGCTGATTTGAGACGACTTTTCCACGGCAGCCCGACCACATACCTCCACGGTTTTTCCTCTAGATCGCGTTTCTGCGGAGCTCGGGCGGAGCCCTGCTGAGACAAGGTCATCACCAACCTCCGGAGCGTCGTCACGCTGCCGGAGAACTCTTCTACCTCTCCGTCTCTCTTGCTGGATCAAGAAGGCCGAGATCATCGTCAAGCTGTACGTGTGCTGAACGCGGAGGTGCCGTCCGTTCGGTACTAGATCGTGGGACTGATCGCGGGATTGTTCGCGGGGCGGATCGAGGGACGTGAGGACGTTCCACTACATCAACCGCGTTCACTAACGCTTCTGCTGTACGATCTACAAGGGTACATAGATCACTCATCCCCTCTTGTAGATGGACATCACCATGATAGGTCTTCGTGCGCGTAGGAAAATTTTTGTTTCCCATGCGACGTTCCCCAACAGTGGCATCATGAGCTAGGTTCATGCATAGATGTCTTCTCGAGTAGAACACAAAAGTTTTTGTGGGCGGTGATGTGCGTTTTGCTGCCCTCCTTAGTCTTTTCTTGATTCCGCGGTATTGTTGGATTGAAGCGGCTTGGACCGACATTACTCGTACGCTTACGAGAGACTGGTTTCATCGTTACGAGTAACCCCGTTGCTCAAAGATGACTGGCAAGTGTCGGTTTCTCCAACTTTAGTTGAATCGGATTTGACCAAGGAGGTCCTTGGATGAGATTAAATAGCAACTCATATATCTCCGTTGTGGTGTTTGCGTAAGTAAGATGCGATCCTACTAGATACCCATGGTCACCACGTAAAACATGCAACAACCAAATTAGAGGACGTCTAACTTGTTTTTGCAGGGTATGCTTGTGATGTGATATGGCCAACGATGTGATGTGATATATTGGATGTATGAGATGATCATGTTGTAATAGAAAATATCGACTTGCACGTCGATGGTACGGCAACCGGCAGGAGCCATAGGGTTGTCTTTATACTAACGTTTGTGCTTGCAGATACATTTACTATTTTTCTAGGATGTAGCTTTAGTAGTAATAGCATGAGTAGCACGACAACCACGATGGCAACACGTTGATGGAGATCATGGCGAGGCGCCGGTGACAAGAAGATCGTGCCGGTGCTTTGGTGATGGAGATCAAGAAGCACGTGATGATGGCCATATCATGTCACTTATGAATTGCATGTGATGTTAATCCTTTTATGCACCTTATTTTGCTTAGAACGACGGTAGCATTATGAGGTGATCTCTCACTAAAATTTCAAGACGAAATTGTGTTCTCCCCGACTGTGCACCGTTGCTACCGTTCGTCGTTTCGAGACACCACATGATGATCGGGTGTGATAGACTCAACGTTCACATACAACGGGTGCAAAACAGTTGCGCACGCGGAACACTCGGGTTAAGCTTGACGAGCCTAGCATGTGCAGACATGGCCTCGGAACACATGAGACCGAAAGGTCGATCATGAATCATATAGATGATATGATTAGCATAGGGATGCTTACCACTGAAACTATACTCAACTCACGTGATGATCGGACTTGAGCTAGTATAAGTGGATCATGAACCACTCAAATGACTGGAGAGATGTACTTTTTGAGTGGGAGTTTAGCAAATAATTTGATTAAGTTAAACTCTAATTATCTTGAACATAGTCTAAGTCCACTTTGAATATATTTGTGTTGTAGTTCATGGCTCACGCGACAGTCATCCTGAATTTTAATATGTTCCTAGAGAAAGCTAAGTTGAAAGATGATGGAAGCAACTTTGTAGACTGGGCTCGTAATCTTAAGCTAATCTTACAAGCTGGGAAGAAGGACTATGTCCTTAATGCTGCGCTAGGAGATGAACCACCCGCTACGGCTGATCAGGATGTTAAGAACGCTTGGTTAGCACATAAGGAGGACTACTCAATAGTTCAATGTGCAGTATTGTATGGCTTAGAACCGGGACTTCAACGTCGCTTTGAGCGTCATGGAGCATTTGAGATGTTCCAGGAGTTGAAGTTTATCTTTCAGAAGAACGCCCGGATCGAGAGGTATGAGACCTCCGATAAATTCTATGCTTGCAAGATGGAGGAAAACTCGTCTGTCAGTGAACATGTGCTCAAAATGTCTGGGTACTCAAACCGTCTAGCTGAGCTGGGGATTGAACTCCCGCCAGAAGCTATCACTGACAGAATCCTTCAATCACTGCCGCCAAGCTATAAAGGCTTTGTGTTGAACTACAACATGCAAGGGATGAACAAGTCTCCCGGCGAGTTGTTTGCGATGCTGAAAGTCGCAGAGTCTGAACTCCGTAAAGAGCATCAAGTGTTGATGGTGAATAAGACCACTAGTTTCAAGAGAAACGGCAAAGGCAAGAAGGGCAATTCAAAGAAGAGCGGCAAGCCTGTTGCCAATCCGACGAAGAAACCCAAAGCTGGACCTAAGCCTGAAACGGAGTGTTACTATTGCAAGGGTATGGGTCACTGGAAGCGCAATTGCCCCAAGTATCTGGCAGATAAGAAGGCGGCCAAAGAAAAATCAGGTATATTTGATATACATGTTATTGATGTGTACTTAACCGGCTCTCGTAGTAGTGCCTGGGTATTCGATACCGGTTCTGTTGCTCATATTTGCAACTCGAAACATGAACTGCGGAATAGACGAAGGCTGGCGAAAGATGAAGTGACGATGCGCGTAGGAAATGGTTCCAAGGTTGATGCAATCGCCGTCGGCACAGTGTCACTTCAGTTACCGTCAGGATTAGTGATGAACTTAAATCATTGTTATTTAGTGCCTGCGTTGAGCATGAACATTATATCTGGATCTTGTTTATTGCGAGACGGTTACTCTTTTAAGTCAGAGAATAATGGTTGTTCTATTTCTATGAGTAACATCTTTTATGGTAATGCACCGAATGTGAGAGGATTGTTCATATTGAATCTTGATAGCGATACGCATATACATAACATTGAGACCAAAAGAGTTAGAGTTAACAATGATAGCGCCATATTTTTGTGGCAATGCCGCTTAGGTCATATTGGTGTAAAGCGCATGAAGAAACTCCATGCTGATGGACTTTTGGAGTCACTTGACTTTGATTCACTTGACACGTGCGAACCATGCCTCATGGGCAAGATGACTAAGACTCCGTTCTCCGGAACAATGGAGCGTGCAAGTGACTTGTTGGAAATCATACATACTGATGTGTGTGGTCCGATGAGCGTGGAGGCACGCGGCGGATATCGTTATTTTCTCACCTTCACTGACGATTTAAGTAGATATGGTTATGTCTACTTGATGAAGCACAAGTCTGAAACATTTGAAAAGTTCAAGCAATTTCAGAGTGAAGTGGAAAATCATCGTAACAAGAAGATCAAGTTCCTACGGTCGGATCGTGGGGGTGAATATCTGAGTTTCGAGTTTGGTACTCACTTAAGACAATGTGGAATTGTTTCACAGTTAACACCGCCTGGAACACCACAGCGTAATGGTGTATCCGAACGTCGTAATCGTACTCTATTAGAGATGGTGCGATCTATGATGGCTCTTACTGATTTGCCGTTATCATTTTGGGGTTATGCATTAGAAACAGCTGCATTCACTTTAAATAGGGCACCATCAAAATCCGTTGAGACGACACCATACGAAATGTGGTACGGCAAAAGGCCAAAGTTGTCGTTTCTTAAAGTTTGGGGATGTGATGCTTATGTCAAAAAGCTTCAGCCTGAAAAGCTGGAACCCAAAGCGGAAAAGTGTGTCTTCATAGGTTACCCAAAAGAGACAGTTGGGTACACCTTCTATCTCAAATCCGAGGGCAAAGTGTTTGTTGCTAAAAACGGAGCTTTTCTCGAGAAGGAGTTTCTCTCGAGAGAATTGAGTGGGAGGAAGATAGAACTTGACGAGGTTGTCGAACCTCTCATCCCTCTGGGTGGTGGCGTGGGGCAAGGGGAAACCTCTGTCATTGCGACGCCGGTTGAGGAGGAAGTTAATGATGATGATCATGAAACTCCAGTTCAAGTTTCTGTTGAACCACGCAGGTCGACGAGATCACGTGCTGCTCCAGAGTGGTACGGTAATCCCGTCTTATCAATCATGTTGTTAGACAACAATGAACCTGCGAATTATGAAGAAGCAATGGTGGGCTCAAATTCCAACAAATGGCTAGAAGCCATGCAATCCAAGATAGGATCCATAATGAGAACAAAGTACGGACTTTGGAGGTACTACCTGAGGGCCGCAAGGCTATTCAGAACAAATGGATCTTTAAGAGGAAGACGGACGCTGACGGCAATGTGACCGTTAATAAAGCTCGACTTGTGGCAAAGGGTTTTTCACAAGTTCAAGGAATTGACTACGATGAGACATTCTCACCCGTACCGATGCTTAAGTCCGTCAGAATCATGTTAGCAATAGCTGCGTTTTTCGATTATGAAATCTGGCAGATGGATGTCAAAACGGCGTTCCTTAACAGTTTCCTTAAGGAAGAGTTGTATATGATGCAACCCGAAGGTTTTGTCGATCCTAAGAATGCTAACAAGGTGTGCAAGCTCCAGCGATCCATTTATGGACTGGTGCAAGCATCTCGGAGTTGGAACAAACGCTTTGATGAGGTGATCAAAGCATTTGGGTTTATACAAGTGGTTGGAGAATCTTGTATTTACAAGAAAGTGAGTGGGAGCTCTGTGGCGTTTCTAATATTATATGTGGATGACATATTGCTGATTGGAAACAACGTGGAGTTCTTAGAGAGCATAAAAGGTTACTTGAATAAAAGTTTCTCTATGAAGGACCTAGGAGAAGATGCTTACATTCTAGGCATTAAGATCTATAGGGATAGATCAAAACGCCTGATAGGACTTTCACAAAGCACATACCTTGATAAAGTTTTGAAGAGGTTCAAAATGGAACAGTCCAAGAAAGGGTTCTTGCCAGTTCTACAAGGTATGAGATTGAGTAAGACTCAGTGCCCAGCAACTGATGAAGATAGAGAGCATATGCGCTCCGTCCCCTATGCTTCAGCCATAGGTTCTATCATGTATGCAATGCTGTGCACTAGACCGGATGTTAGCCTGGCCATAAGTATGGCAGGTAGGTTCCAGAGTAATCCAGGAGTGGATCACTGGACAGCGGTCAAGAATATCCTAAAGTACCTGAAAAGGACTAAGGAGATGTTTCTCGTGTATGGAGGTGACGAAGAGCTCGCCGTAAAAGGTTACGTCGATGCAAGCTTTGACACAGATCCGGACGACTCTAAGTCGCAAATCGGATACGTATTTATTCTTAATGGGGGTGCGGTAAGCTGGTGCAGTTCCAAGCAAAGCGTCGTAGCAGATTCTACATGTGAAGCGGAGTATATGGCTGCCTCGGAGGCGGCTAAGGAGGGTGTCTGGATGAAGCAGTTCATGACGGATCTTGGAGTGGTGCCAAGCGCACTGAATCCAATAACCTTGTTCTGTGATAACACGGGTGCCATTGCCTTAGCAAAGGAACCACGGTTTCACAAGAAGACCAGACACATCAAACGACGCTTCAACCTCATCCGCGACTACGTCGAGGGAGAGGATGTAAATATATGAAAAGTGCACACGGATCTGAATGTAGCAGACCCGCTGACTAAACCTCTTCCACGGCCAAAGCATGATCAACACCAGAACTGTATGGGTGTTAGATTTATTACAATGTAATTCACATGATGATGTGAGGGCTAGATTATTGACTCTAGTGCAAGTGGGAGACTGTTGGAATTATGCCCTAGAGGCAATAATAAATATAGTTATTATTATAATTCCTGTATCAAGATAATCATTTATTATCCATGCTATAATTGTATTGAATGAAGACTCATTTACATGTGTGGATACATAGACAAAACACTGTCCCTAGCAAGCCTCTAGTTGGCTAGCCAGTTGATCAAAGATAGTCAGTGTCTTCTGATTATGAACAAAGTGTTTTTGCTTGATAACTGGATCACGTCATTAGGAGAATCACGTGATGGACTAGACCCAAACTAATAGACGTAGCATGTTGATCGTGTCATTTTGTTGCTACTGTTTTCTGCGTGTCAAGTATTTATTCCTATGACCATGAGATCATATAACTCACTGACACCGGAGGAATGCTTTGTGTGTATCAAACGTCGCAACGTAACTGGGTGACTATAAAGATGCTCTAGAGGTATCTCCGAAGGTGTTAGTTGAGTTAGTATGGATCAAGACTGGGATTTGTCACTCCGTGTGACGGAGAGGTATCTCGGGGCCCACTCGGTAATACAACATCACACACAAGCCTTGCAAGCAATGTGACTTAGTGTAAGTTGCGGGATCTTGTATTATGGAACGAGTAAAGAGACTTGCCGGTAAACGAGATTGAAATAGGTATGCGGATACTGACGATCGAATCTCGGGCAAGTAACATACCGAAGGACAAAGGGAATGACATACGGGATTATATGAATCCTTGGCACTAAGGTTCAAACGATAAGATCTTCGTAGAATATGTAGGATCCAATATGGGCATCCAGGTCCTGCTATTGGATATTGACCGAGGAGTCTCTCGGGTCATGTCTACATAGTTCTCGAACCCGTAGGGTCTGCACACTTAAGGTTCGACGTTGTTTTATGCGTATTTGAGTTATATGGTTGGTTACCGAATGTTGTTCGGAGTCCCGGATGAGATCACGGACGTCACGAGGGTTTCCGGAATGGTCCGGAAACGAAGATTGATATATAGGATGACCTCATTTGATTACCGGAAGGTTTTTGGAGTTACCGGGAATGTACCGGAAATGACGAATGGGTTCCGGGAGTTCACCGGGGGGGGGGCACCCACCCCGGGGAAGCCCATAGGCCTTGAGGGTGGCACACCAGCCCTAAGTGGGCTGGTGGGACAGCCCAAAAGGGCTCTATGCGCCAAGAAGAGAAAATCAAGAGAAAAAGAAAAAAAAAGAAGGAGGTGGGAAGGAAGGGAAGGACTCCCTCCCACCAAACCAAGTCCAACTCGGTTTGGGGGGGAGTCCTCCCCCCTTGGACTCGGCCGACCCCCTTGGGGCTCCTTGAGCCCCAAGGCAAGGTCCCCTCCCTCCCACCTATATATACGGAGGTTTTAGGGCTGATTTGAGACGACTTTTCCACGGCAGCCCGACCACATACCTCCACGGTTTTTCCTCTAGATCGCGTTTCTGCGGAGCTCGGGCAGAGCCCTGCTGAGACAAGGTCATCACCAACCTCCGGAGCGCCGTCACGCTGCCGGAGAACTCTTCTACCTCTCCGTCTCTCTTGCTGGATCAAGAAGGCCGAGATCATCGTCAAGCTGTACGTGTGCTGAACGCGGAGGTGCCGTCTGTTCGGCACTAGATCGTGGGACTGATCGCGGGATTGTTCGCGAGGCGGATCGAGGGACGTGAGGACGTTCCACTACATCAACCGCGTTCACTAACGCTTCTGCTGTACGATCTACAAGGGTACGTAGATCATTCATCCCCTCTCATAGATGGACATCACCATGATAGATCTTCGTGCGCGTAGGAAAATTTTGTTTCCCATGCGACGTTCCCCAGCAGTTATATCTCAACAACCTAATACAAACACAACCCATATACCGTTTATCTATACCGGTATATGTTACATCGTTTAACAATATATCTGTGACAGTCTCGCCACGTAGACGACCGCGAGGCAATGTTGTTGATAGTAATAGTTAGGGAAGCACATGAGCGTGTCAAGGACCAGGCAATAATCACCAACAACTCCGTGCTGTTCCTAAACTCGTATAGAGATGGCGGGTTGGCGTGTGTGACGATCTTGTCTACCTTGGTATGTTAGGCACGAGAATCTGGCCATGGATGAGATAGATCGTTGGGAGTTTCCTGACACCACCCATGCTTAGGATAGAGTGGTTGCCACGAGCAAGAAAAGTAACATGTTGTTTGGGTGTGGATGAGAGTTGTATATGTGTTGAACGCTTGACTAGTAGAATGGAAAAGGAAGTATATATAACATCTACAGAGCTACGGATGTGTATCATCTCTCTTGGGCACTATGGGAGGCAAGTGGCTGCATAAATGTTTCATTAATAAGAGCTTTTTTTACGGTAGCCTGTACTGTTCAGAGAAAAGCCAGCAGTATAACGTAATCTAACCGTTAATTTTGTAAGGGTACGATGGGCAGGAAAATATGTTAGTTAATTTACTAACTAATAGAGCACTTCACGCCGGTCACACCCTTCGCGTCCTTATCCCCTTCTCCCTACCGTCGCCGCCGCCACCACCTGTCGTCGTCGCCGCGGCCGCCACCCGTCGCTGTAGCCCCGCCCCTTCTCCCTGTTGTCGCCGCCGCCGCCGCCACGCGCCGCTGTCGCAACCGCCGCCACTAGCCGCCATGGCCACCGCCGCTCGCGTCAATCTCCCTGCCGCCGCGGCTCCCCTCCTGTCGTCGCCGCCGCCACCACCCGTCGCCGTCACCGCGGCCGCAACCCGTCGATGTAGCCCCGCCCCTTCTCCCTGTCGTCGCCGCCGCCGCCGCCATGCGCCGCCGTCGCAACCGCCACCACTAGCCGCCGTGGCCACCGCTGCTCGCGTCAATCTCCTTGTCGCCGTGGCTCCCCCCTCGTTCTCCCTGCCGTTGCCGTCGTCGCCACGCGCCGCCGTCACTCGCTGCCGTGGCCACCGTCGCTCGTGTGGTTCTCCCTGTCGCTGCCGTGGCCACCGCCGCTCGTGTCGTTCTCCCTGTCGCCGCCGCGGCCGCCACCGCCACTCGACGTAGTTGGCCCCGCCATCTTGGACCTCGGCGGCGTTTCCTCAACCTGGTAAGGACTGCTCTTGTGACACATGAATTTTTAACAATAAATCCTGTTAATTAGTACTGCATCATGATGGGAAAAAATCACAGTTAGATCTTGCAGTGCACGCACGCGAAAACAAATGTTGTTATGGATGGCATTGTCATCTTGGCATATGGTGTTTATTAGTACGCATTGTTGTTGTTGACTCGTGCTCAGCTGAATGTTGAATGCTCCTGATGCACAGACCTCTGTTCTGTCGCGGACAAATCTGCATATTTTGAGAGTCGTGGACAAGTGATCTTTCTTTTTTATGCATATTCCTACTAGTTTGACGGTTGGACAAATCTGCGTGTTACTCTCCTATGGTTTTTGGTTAAATCACTGTTGATGCAAATCAGGAAGTGCTAAGTGGAGTATATGTAATGTTTCTGTTTGATTATGTACAGAAGCACTGATACGTGTCTTAGTTTCACGAGTGGAATTCAAATAACTCAGATTTGATTATTTTTTAATTGCAGGGTTTGACATGGAATATGGGAGTGCCACCCTCGAGAACATTGCAGAATATGACATGGTGATCAGTCAAATTTTTGGCAGCGAGGAAGAAGGTTACAATTACTATAATGCATATGCTCGGTCAAAGGGTTTTGGTGTGAGGAAGGAAGAACTGACCAGGAAGTCGGGCACGAACATAGCTTTTCGTCGCCTTTATGTCTGTTGTAAAGAAGGATATCGGGCGAGGAAGCACTTCAAAAAAACTGAACGAGTGCGAACTCCTAGGCCGCTGTCACGTTGTGGATGTGGCGCCCGGATGGAGATCGAGCTTCGTATGGATAATGGTGAATGGTTTGTAAGAGATTTTGTGGACGAACATAACCATCCACTCGCTAAGCCTGACCAGACAGCTTTCATAAGATCACATCGCGGACTAAGTGATGTGCAAAAGGCTGATGTCATTGAGTATGGAATTGGTGGCCTTTGGACACATCAGACAATGGAAGTAATGGAGAAGGATAGTGATGGTTACAACAAGGTAGGCTTTATTTCTCGGGACCTGTATAATTTTGTTGCCAAGTACAAGAAGGAAAGGATAGAAGGTCGTGATGCCGAATTTGTACTCCGTTATATGGCAGCCCGAAAAGACACAGATGGCGAAGTTTTTTCCAAGTACACCACTGAAAGTGAAGGACATCTGCTGAACATCTTTTGGGCAGACGCACAGTCTCGGATTGACTATGATGCCTTTGGTGGCGTCGTGATCTTTGATAGCACTTACCGTGTGAACAAATACAACCTGCCATTTGTCCCCTTCATAGGAGTGAATCACCATCGCAGCACAACCGTGTTTGGCTTTGGTATTGTCTCGGATGAGACCGAGGCATCTTTTGTGTGGTTGCTTGAAGCATTTTTGGAGTCAACGAAGCAGAAAACATCCTAGATCAGTAATCACCGATGGTGATGGCGAAGGTAATAGCGGCGGTTTTGCCAAACACAGATCATCGGTTGTGCAGTTGGCACATCGAGCAAAACATGATACAAAACCTACGGAAGCAAAAGCTCAAGGACTTTAGGAAATTTGTTTATCACATCTGGGATGTCGATGAGTTTGAGAAACGTTGGGTTGAGTTTATGGTGGATTATGATATCTCTGAAAAATAGCTTGGATTATGAGGATGTACGAGCTGAGGAAGAAGTGGTATAGGGCCTATACGAAGGGTAGATATTTCCTTGGCATGCAGAGCAATCAGAGTAGCGAAAGCCTAAACTCTAGGCTTCATAAGAATCTGGATAGGAGAATGTCACTTGTTGATTTGCTAGAGCACTCAGATCACTGTTTATCGCGCATCCGCAAGAATGAGGCTGAGTTAGATGCTACAGCTTCGGACACAGTACCATTTACTGAATTAGCAGCTGAACCGCTTGAGAAAAGTGATGCTCTCATTTATACTCCAGTGATGTTCAAGAAGGTAAAACAGCAAATCGAGCAGTTGTCAAAATGGGAAGTAGCAGAAGTGACTAAGAATGACGATGTTGTTCTGTATACAGTCGCTCGCAAAGAGAGTAGGCATGTGACGTATGATGTGAGGTTTGACATGGCAGGCCCGTTGCTTCAGAGTGTGAATTGCCATTGTCTGAAGATGTACTCGGAGGAGATCCCGTGTGCACACACTTTTTCTGTTCTAAAATTTATTAACTAGGGTCACAAAAAATAATTCTTTTGTATAGATAAGTCGAGTCATAAACATTTAGAGCATATGCAGACGGAAACTACGGTGAATTTCATTGTTTTATGACATTTTATGTATTTTACACTTTTTTATGACAAACTACTAAAATACAAGCCGAACATGACGCAACGTACATACGGTGTTGAAATTTGTTCAAATTTTGCATAGACGACTACCATGGGCATGCACATGTATTGGCCCAAATTTGTGTGATTTTATGCATGGACAAAAATAGACCATGTTCATAATAGGCCATTCGGGTACAAGCCGAAAGGTTCAGTCTCTTACCACGTTTTTGTTTTCACTTTCTTCAATTGCTCCAAAAATAATTATAATACATTGTATCATACTGGAAAGAATGGATGCCAAATTTCATTGATTTATGGCATTCTATATATTTTTTTATGTATTTTCGAAGTAAAAACACTAAAATACAAGTCGAATCGTGACGCAACGTGCATACGGTGTCGAAATTCGTTTAAATTTTGCATAGACGGCCAGCATGGGCATGCATATTTATTGGCCAAATTTTGTGTGATTTCATGCATGGTCAAAAATGTGTGCAATTTCATCTTGACTGTAAAGTACATCTTTCCTTTCTAGTTGAAGTTAGATGGAGGTCCCTACGTGTCAGCAGGATTGCATAGCCCAATATCCTACCTTTTTACTTAATTTTGGAAGCTATTGTTGACCACACATTATTACGGGTTCTGTATGCCAAACAGTTTTGTCTGTTTAATGCAAAATTTAATATAGAACCATCTTTGTGTGCCTGAGTGGGTAAAGACTACAGTGAGTTATGAATAACCTCAACATCCATACGTGTACCAAACTGGCTCAAGCATAGAACACAATAAGAGAGTAATTTTATATTTCAACAATGCATCAAACCTAGGGTACCATAAAAGAGCTCAAGAATAAAATAGCTAGTGGTCATACCTACTGTGACACCATTTTTCAACTAGAGTCGCATCTATTATATATTTGAGAGGGACGAGTTTCAGTCCCCTTTTCACAGCATTGCATGTAATCACAACCTTAGGCTTGCAGTCAGTGATCCTCTGAGCTATTGCATCGGCGGAGAAGCCAGCAAATACGACCTGAATATAGTTCAGCGTCATAACATGGCAGCATGCATAGGGTAAATCAGAATAACTGGAAATGCAAACTGGGGTACAACTTACAGAGTGAACAGGACCAATGCGACTGCATGCAAGCATTGCAATAGGCAGCTCCATGAGCATTGGCAAGTAGATCACCACAGCATCACCTTTTTCAACCCTGACACTCTTCACATAATTGACCAGCTACAAAAAACCACCCCAAAACAATTAAACCATGTCTGCACACATCAGGACATGTTACATGCAATCGTTCCACCATAACAGCATATTTACCTGCCAAACCGTATCCAAGAGCTGTGAGTATGTGGTTCCGAGGCCGAGCAATAGACACCAGCTTTTAATGCTAGCTGCAAAATCATTGTCAATGATAGATTAGTCTTGTCATTTGTTGAAATAAAATAACAGAAACATATTAGAAATAATTAAGATTCAATCTGACACTTGGCTCTATTTTCATCGACCTTGTCAATGCATGAAAGTTCTTTGCTGGTAGGTTGGGCACGTTTTTCACGCAGATCAAAGCACTACAAGAAGCAGATACTCCAAGTGTCTCCGTCGATCATGGTGCCATGCTCCCATCCTTTCCGATCCCTGATTTTCAAGGGACCATGTGCACTCTGCAAAATTTAGGAGTGTTAGATAGTTGTACAGATCAGATCAGATCAGATCAGGTTCTCTCTGCTGCAAAATTTAGGAGTTTTAGAGAGTTGGAGCCACACACTAACACGATATTTTTCTCTATTGGTTTTCTAAACTGTTTTCCCTCATGTGCTAATTAGTTCAGGGATTGGATGAAAATTCAGTGTAAGCCTTTTTTTCAGTCCACATCTTTGAATGATAAAATCTACCAGAAATCTGGAAGATCTGTAGTTCTTCGAGACAAAAAATTTTAAGGGCAGATTTACCCAGACGCATACAGTTTTTCTGCCAATGGAATCCTACAAGCGAGAATTCAATAGAGGATTATACCTGCTGCTCCGGGGTGGTCTCTGGATCCGCCTGCCGGGACCTCTTGTAGGACCGTTCTGAATCGTCAGACGACAAGTCCATGCACTGCAGCTTCTCCTTCCCGTTGCTTCCCTTCGCAGCCATCTTCACCATAGACCACCAGCCTTGACGAGTACAAGCTCCACGTTCAAGCAAGAATATGCCTCGAGGAACAGACTGATCATCCAAAGTAACAACCAGCTGAACCATCGTTTTCACTCCAGCTTGAAAATCCACATAATCACCTTCTTCAGTAATCCACATAATCCACACAATCGCGTTGACTGTGGGGAGATAGAGAGGGGGGAGCCGGTCCGTACCTATGGAGAGGACCACCGGGAGGCGGTGGAGGTGGGGCATTTCGGTGGGGATGGACTGCAGCAGCCACGCCTTGCACGACTTTCACGGCGCCCGCGGCCGGCGCCGCTCCCCGCAGCGCGGCGACGACGAGGAGGAGCGGGAGTAGGAGGGGTAGGTGCCATGGGTCTCTCTCTGTGCGGCGGATTGAGGGAAACACACGCTGGCGGTGGCCGAAACCCTAGTGAGCGCACGACTCCGCGACGCCCGCGGCCGGCGCCGCTCCCCGCAGCATGGCGATGACGAGGGGGAGCGGGAGCAGGACACTAATAGAAAACAGGCCTTTGGCCTGGACCATTTAGTCCCGGCCTGCCTCTGGGCCGGGACTAAAGGCCCGGCCACGTCGCCCCAATTCTGAATGCCTCCCTCGAGGCTTTAGTCCCGGTCCGTAAGGAGCCTTTAGTCCCGGTTCGTGTCCCAAACCGGGACTAAAGGGCTACGCGGCGGGCAGTGGTGGTGGCAACCGTTCGTATCCCCCTTTAGTCCCGGTTGGTGGCTCAACCCGGGACTAAAGGACTAACACGTGGCCTGCCGTAGTGGGGCGACCGTTGGCATACCTCTTTAGTCCCGGTTGGTGGTTGAACCCGGGACTAAAAGCCTAACACGTGGCCCGCCGTAGTGGTGGCAACCGTTTGGTATACCTCTTTAGTCCCGGTTGGTGGCTCAAACCGGAATTAAAGGCCCAAACGGTTTGCATCCCGCGTCGTTTCGGGCGATGAAAAGCACGAACCGAAGCGTACAGTCGCCATTTCTCTGTTCTTCTTCTCTCTTGCGTCGCCCTCTCTGTTCTTCTTCTCTCTCGCGTCGCCCTCTCTGTTCTTCTCCTCTCTTCTTCCCTTCTCTTCTTCCACCATGCCAACTACCTTTCATGAGGTGGTCGCGCATGGCACGACGAAGCTCCGTGTCGTGTACACGAACCTGAGCACGGAGGTGCCGATTTTCCTTCAACGGTTGAAGGAACGATGGTTTAACCACGCACCGGATCATGAGAAGTTCTTCGGGCTGGATCTGGAGTACACGGCCGATCAACGAGGTGTTGCCGTCATCTAAATATGCTTCGCAAGCCATGTCTTGATCTTCCAATGGGCGAGGTAAGTTTTGAGGCTTTCTTTGATCCAAGATAATGACATTGTATAAGTTTATTTGTTTCTATCATAGTTGGTTCCCTTCAAATAGTTGTAGTGAAATAATTTTGATTAGTTGAAGGGGAGCACAATCTAATTGGAATAGTGTTTCATAATCTGAAAAATCGTATTAGAATCAACTAGTGTTTAATATGTTCCATTGGAATCATAGTTGGTTCCCTTCAAATAGTTGTAGTGAAACAATTTTGATTAGTTGAAGGGGAGCACAATCTAATTGGAATAGTGTTCCATAATCTGAAAATCGTATTAGAATCAACTAGTGTTTAATATGTTCCATTGGAATCATAGTTGGTTCCCTTCAAATAGTTGTAGTGAAACAATTTTGATTACTTGAAGGGGAGCACAATCTGATTGGAATAGTCTTCCATAATCTGAAAAATCGTATTAGAATCAACTAGTGTTTAATATGTTCCATTGGAATCATAGTTGGTTCCCTTCAAATAGTTGTAGTGAAACAATTTTGATTAGTTGAAGGGGAACACAATCTGATTGGAATAGTGTTCCATAATCTGAAAAATCGTATTAGAATCAACAAGTGTTTAATATGTTCCATTGGAATCATAGTTGGTTCGATTCAAATAGTTGTAGTGATCTCTCTAGGTTCCATTGCATATGTTCTATTTGAATCCTAAAGATAAGTTTCTCTTTAGTTGTAGTGAAACATGTTTCCTTATTGCAGCAGTATGTGACATTTGTTCCATTCTAATTTGTTTCTGTTGCAGGAGTGACAAGCATTGTCCTGGACTCATGGAGTTCCTTCGCAGCGGCGTCACTTTTGCTTCCGTTGACATAAGGAACGACAGGCTGAAGATGAGGCACAGCTTCGGTATTTGAGATACCAGTTGGTTGCCTCGTTGATCTCCAAACGATATTCAGGCTTCGACATGACACGATTTCGATGGCTCATATGGCAGTTGCCTTGATCGACGAGTCATATGGTGATATGAAGACCAGTTTCCCAAAGTATCAGCACAAACTTTGGGAGAAGGGCCCACTTGATGATATCAACATTCAGTATGCAGCAAAAGATGCATACGTTTCATACGAGTTGTACCGCAAGATTCGAGTCGTCAACTATGGCCAGCGTCACCTCAAGGAACTTGGACATTCTAATTTAGATGATTCAGACGAGTAGTGTTCTGAACGTCTAACACTTGTATATATATCTATGGTAGCTATTATTATGTACTGTTTGGGCTAGTATCATGTACTTCTTGGACCAATTTATATATGTCTAGTTTCTGTTTGTGCCATTATAGTTTCCAAATTTGAATGGTTTAGCCCTTTCTAACTTCATTTGCTACTTTTGAATGGTTTAACCCTTTCTAACTTCATGGTATCATGCATTTTGACCACATATATATTCAAAAAGTCTTCAGTTCAAATAAGTTCAGTGCTTTTCAATTTCAGGGTCAACTATCTCAAAAAAAATAAGTAAATGCACGAAATATACCAAATGAAGTCAGAAATTGTTGAAATTTTGTGATGTGCCTTTGAATGGTGCATTTTGAACACACAAAAAGTATGGAGTTCAAATAAGTTCAAAAAAAATGAAATCCCTTTGTAAAAGATGAGTTCTCGTTCGAAACCCTCCTACTTCGAGAGAGATTGTCAGTTTTGTACACGAACTGCATCCAGTTTTTGTCGTATCCCTCTCAACTATTTAACACATGCTATGTGGGTGAAATGATGATAGCATGCCAACTTTGAACATTTTCAGAGTTCATTTGTAGTGCTTTTCAATTTCAGGGTCAACTAGCTCAAAACAAATAAGTAAATGCACGAAATATACCAAATGAAGTCAGAAATTGTTGAAATTTTGTGATGTGCCTTTGAATGGTGCATTTTGAACACACAAAAAGTATGGAGTTCAAATAAGTTTAAAAAATGAAATCCCTTTGTAAGAGATGAGTTCTCGTTCGAAACCTTGCTACTTCGAGAGAGATTGTCAGTTTTGTACACGAACTGCATCCAGTTTTTGTCGTAGCCCTCTCAACTTTTTAACACATGCTATGTGGGTGAAATGATGATAGCATGTCAACTTTCAACATTTTCAGAGTTCATTTGTAGTGCTTTTCAATTTCAGGGTCAACTACCTCAAAAAAAAATAAGTAAATGCACGAAATATACCAAATGAAGTCAGAAATTGTTGAAATTTTGTGATGTGCCTTTGAATGGTGCATTTTGAACACACAAAAAGTATGGAGTTCAAATAAGTTTAAAAAATGAAATCCCTTTGTAAGAGATGAGTTCTCGTTCGAAACACTCCTACTTTGAGAGAGATTGTCAGTTTTGTACACGAAGTGCATCCAGTTTTTGTCGTAGCCCTCTCAACTTTTTAACACATGCTATGTGGGTGAAATGATGATAGCATGCCAACTTTCAACATTTTCAGAGTTCATTTGTAGTGCTTTTCAATTTCACGGTCAACTAGCTCAAAAAAAATAAGTAAATGCACGAAATATACCACATGAAGTCAGAAATTGTTGAAATTTTGTGATGTGCCTTTAAAGGGTGCACTTTGAACACACAAAAAGTATAGAGTTCCAATAAGTTTAAAAAAACAAAATCCCTTTGTAAGAGATGAGTTCTCGTTCGAAACCCTCCTATTTCGAGAGAGATTGTCAGTTTTGTAAACGAACAGCATCCAGTTTTTGTCGTAGCCCTCTCACTTTTTAACACATGCTATGTGGGTGAAATGATGATAGCATGCCAACTTTCGAAATTTTCAGAGTTCATTTGTAGTGCTTTTAAATTTCAGGGTCAACTAGCTCAAAAAGAATAAGTAAATGCACGAAATATACCAAATGAAGTCAGAAATTGTTGAAATTTTGTGATGTGCCTTTGAATGGTGCATTTTGAACACACAAAAAGTATGGAGTTCAAATAAGTTTAAAAAAATGAAATCCCTTTGTAAGAGATGAGTTCTCGTTCGAAACCCTCCTACTTCGAGAGAGATTATCAGTTTTGTACACGAAGTGCATCCAGTTTTTGTCGTAGACCTCTCAACTCTTTAACACATGCTATGTGGGTGAAATTATTATAGCATGCCAACTTTCAACATTTTTAGAGTTCATTTGTAGTGCTTTTCAAGTTCAGGGTCAACTACCTCAAAAAAAAAAGTAAATGCACGAAATATACCAAATGAAGTCAGAAATTGTTGAAATTTTGTGATGTGCATTTGAATGGTGCATTTTTAACACACAAAAAGTATGGAGTTCAAATAAGTTTAAAAAAATGAAATCCCTTTGTAAGAGATGAGTTCTCGTTCGAAACCCTCCTACTTCGAGAGAGATTGTCAGTTTTGTAAACGAACTACATCCAGTTTTTGTCGTAGCCCTCTCACTTTTTAACACATGCTATGTGGGTGAAATGATGATAGCATGCCAACTTTCAACATTTTCACAGTTCATTTGTAGTGCTTTTCAATTTCAGGGTCAACTAGCTCAAAAAGAATAAGTAAATGCACGAAATATACCAAGTGAAGTCAGAAATTGTTGAAATTTTTTGATGTGCCTTTGAATGGTGCATTTTGGACACACAAAAAGTATGGAGTTCAAATAAGTTTAAAAAAATGAAACCCTTTGTAAGAGATGAGTTCTCGTTCGAAACCGTGCTACTTCGAGAGAGATTGTCAGTTTTGTACACGAACTGCATCCAGTTTTTGTCGTAGCCCTCTAAACTTTTTAACACATGCTATGTGGGTGAAATGATGATAGCATGCCAACTTTGAACATTTTCAGAGTTCATTCGTAGTGCTTTTCAATTTCAGGGTCAACTACCTCAAAAAAAAAAGTAAATGCACGAAATATACCAAATGAAGTCAGAAATTTTGAAATTTTGTGACGTGCCTTTGAATGGTGCATTTTGAACACACAAAAAGTATGGAGTTCATATAAGTTAAAAAAAATGAAATCCCTTGTAAGAGTTGAGTTCTCGTTCTAAACCCTCCTACTTCGAGAGAGATTGTCAGTTTTGTACACGAAGTGCATCCAGTTTTTGTCGTAGCCCTCTCAACTTTTTAACACATGCTATGTGGGTGAAATGATGATAGCATGCCAACTTTCAACATTTTCAGAGTTCATTTGTAGTGCTTTTCAATTTCAGGGTCAACTAGCTCAAAAAAAATAAGTAAATGCACGAAATATACCAAATGAAGTCAGAAATTGTTGAACTTTTGTGATGTGCCTTTGAATGGTGCATTTTGAACACACAAAAATTATGGAGTTCAAATAAGTTTAAAAAAATGAAATCCCTTTGTAAGAGATGAGTTCTCGTTCGAAACCCCGCTACTTCGAGAGAGATTGTCAGTTTTGTACACGAAGTGCATCCAGTTTTTGTCGTAGCCCTCTCAACTTTTTCACACATGCTATGTGGGTGAAATTATGATAGCATGCCAACTTTCAATATTTTCAGAGTTCATTTGTAGTGCTTTTCAATTTCAGGGTCAACTAGCTCAAAAAAAATAAGTAAATGCACGAAATATACCAAATGAAGTCAGAAATTGTTGAAATTTTGTGATGTGCCTTTGAATGGTGCATTTTGAACACACAAAAATTATGGAGTTCAAATAAGTTCAAAAAAATGAAATCCCTTTGTAAAAGATGAGTTCTCGTTCGAAACCCTGCTACTTCGAGAGAGATTGTCACTTTTGTACAGGAACTGCATCCAGTTTTTTTCGTAGCCCTCTCAACTATTTATCACATTCTATGTGGGTGAAATGATGATAGCATGCCAACATTCACCATTTTCAGAGTTCATTTGTAGTGCTTTTCAATTTCAGGGTCAACTACCTCAAAAAAAATAAGTAAATGCACGAAATATACCAAATGAAGTCAGAAATTGTTGAAATTTTTTTATGTACCTTTGAATGGTGCATTTTGAACACACAAAAAGTATGGAGTTCAAATAAGTTTAAAAAATGAAATCCCTTTGTAAGAGATGAGTTCTCGTTCGAAACCCTGCTACTTCGAGAGAGATTGTCAGTTTTGTACACGAAGTGCATCCAGTTTTTGTCGTAGCCCTCTCAACTTTTTAACACATGCTATGTGGGTGAAATGATGATAGCATGCCAACTTTCAACATTTTCAGAGTTCATTTATAGTGCTTTTCAATTTCAGGGTCAACTAGCTCAAAAAGAATAAGGAAATGCACGAAATATACCAAATGAAGTCAGAAATTGTTGAAATTTTGTGATGTGCCTTTGAATGGTGCATTTTGAACACACAAAAAGTATGGAGTTCAAATAAGTTTAAAAAAAATGAAATCCCTTTGTCAGAGATGAGTTCTCGTTCGAAACCTGCTACTTCGAGAGAGATTGTCAGTTTTATACACGAAGTGCATCCAGTTTTTGTCGTAGCCCTCTCAACTTTTTAACACATTCTATGTGGGTGAAATGATGATAGCATGCCAAGTTTCAACATTTTCAGAGTTCATTTGTAGTGCTTTTCAATTTCAGGGTCAACTAGCTCAAAAAGAATAAGTAAATGCACGAAATATACCAAATGAAGTCAGAAATTGTTGAAATTTTGTGATGTGCCTTTGAATGGTGCATTTTGAACACACAAAAAGTATGGAGTTCAAATAAGTTTAAAAAAATGAAACCCTTTGTAAGAGATGAGTTCTCGTTCGAAACCGTGCTACTTCGAGAGAGATTGTCAGTTTGTACACGAACTGCATCCAGTTTTTGTCGTAGCCCTATAAAATTTTTAACACATGCTATGTGGGTGAAATGATGATAGCATGCCAACTTTGAACATTTTCACAGTTCATTTGTAGTGCTTTTCAATTTCAGGGTCAACTACCTCAAAAAAAATAAGTAAATGCACGAAATATACCAAATGAAGTCAGAAATTGTTGAAATTTTGTGACGTGCCTTTGAATGGTGCATTTTGAACACACAAAAAGTATGGAGTTCAAATAAGTTTAAAAAAATGAAATCCCTTTGTAAGAGATGAGTTCTCGTTCGAAACCCTGCTACTTCGAGAGAGATTGTCAGTTTTATACACGAAGTGCATCCAGTTTTTGTCGTAACCCTCTCAACTTTTTAACACATGCTATGTGGGTGAAATGATGATAACATGCCAACTTTGAACATTTTCAGAGTTCATTTGTAGTGCTTTTCAATTTCAGGGTCAACTAGCTCAAAAAAAATGAGTAAATGCACGAAATATACCAAATGAAGTCAGAAATTGTTGAAATTTTGTGATGTGCCTTTGAATGGTGCATTTTGAACACACAAAAATTATGGAGTTAAAATAAGTTTAAAATAATGAAATCCCTTTGTAAGAGATGAGTTCTCGTTCGAAACCCTGCTACTTCGAGAGAGATTGTCAGTTTTGTACACGAAGTGCATCCAGTTTTTGTCGTAGCCCTCTCAACTTTTTCACACATGCTATGTGGGTGAAATGATGATAGCATGCCAACTTTCAACATTTCCAGAGTTCATTTGTAGTGCTTTTCAATTTCAGGGTCAACTAGCTCAAAAAAAATAAGTAAATGCACGAAATATACCAAATGAAGTCAGAAATTGTTGAAATTTTGTGATGTGCCTTTGAATGGTGCATTTTGAACACACAAAAAGTATGGAGTTCAAATAAGTTTAAAAAAATGAAATCCCTTTGTAAGAGATAAGTTCTCGTTCAAAACCCTTCTACTTCGAGAGAGATTGTCAGTTTTGTATACGAACTGCATCCAGTTTTTTTCGTAGCCCTCTCAACTATTTAACACATGCTATGTGGGTGAAATGATGATAGCATGCCAAGTTTCAAAATTTTCAGAGTTCATTTGTAGTGCTTTTCAATTTCAGGGTCAACTACCTCAAAAAAAAAAGTAAATGCACGAAATATACCAAATGAAGTCAGAAATTGTTGAAATTTTGTGATGTGCCTTTGAATGGTGCATTTGAACACACAAAAATTATGGAGTTCAAATAAGTTTAAAAAATGAAATCCCTTTGTAAGAGATGAGTTCTCGTTCGAAACCCTACTACTTCGAAAGAGATTGTCAGTTTTGTACACGAAGTGCATCCAGTTTTTGTCGTAGCCCTCTCAACTTTTTAACACATTCTATGTGGGTGAAATGATGATAGCATGCCAACTTTCAACATTTTCAGAGTTCATTTGTAGTGCTTTTTAATTTCAGGGTCAACTAGCTCAAAAAGAATAAGTAAATGCACGAAATATACCAAATGAAGTCAGAAATTGTTGAAATTTTGTGACGTGCCTTTGAATGGTGCATTTTGAACACACAAAAAGTATGGAGTTCAAATAAGTTTAAAAAAATGAAACCCTTTGTAAGAGATGAGTTCTCGTTCTAAACCCTACTACTTCGAGAGAGATTGTCAATTTTGTACACGAACTGCATCCAGTTTTTGTCGTAGCCCTCTAAACTTTTTAACACATGCTATGTGGGTGAAATGATGATAGCATGCCAACTTTGAACATTTTCAGAGTTCATTTGTAGTGCTTTTCAATTTCAGGGTCAACTACCTCAAAAAAAATAAGTAAATGCACGAAATATACCAAATGAAGTCAGAAATTGTTGAAATTTTGTGATGTGCCTTTGAATGGTGCATTTTGAACACAGAAAAAGTACGGAGTTCAAATAAGTTTAAAAAATGAAATCCCTTTGTAAGAGATAAGTTCTCGTTCGAAACCGTGCTACTTCGAGAGAGATTGTCAGTTTTGTACACGAAGTGCATCCAGTTTTTTTCGTAGCCCTCTCAACTATTTAACACATGCTATGTGGGTGAAATGAAGATAGCATGCCAAGTTTCAACATTTTCAGAGTTCATTTGTAGTGCTTTTCAATTTCAGGGTCAACTACCTCAAAAAAATAAGTAAATGCACGAAATATACCAAATGAAGTCAGAAATTGTTGAAATTTTGTGATGTGCCTTTGAATGGTGCATTTGAACACACAAAAATTATGGAGTTCAAATAATTTTAAAAAGTGAAATCCCTTTGTAAGAGATGAGTTCTCGTTCGAAACCCTACTACTTCGAAAGAGATTGTCAGTTTTGTACACGAAGTGCATCCAGTTTTTGTCGTAGCCCTCTCAACTTTTTAACACATGCTATGTGGGTGAAATGATGATAGCATGCCAACTTTCAACATTTTCAGAGTTCATTTGTAGTGCTTTTTAATTTCAGGGTCAACTAGCTCAAAAAGAATAAGTAAATGCACGAAATATACCAAATGAAGTCAGAAATTGTTGAAATTTTGTGACGTGCCTTTGAATGGTGCATTTTGAACACACAAAAAGTATGGAGTTCAAATAAGTTTAAAAAAATGAAACCCTTTGTAAGAGATGAGTTCTCGTTCTAAACCCTACTACTTCGAGAGAGATTGTCAATTTTGTACACGAACTTCATCCAGTTTTTGTCGTAGCCCTCTAAACTTTTTAACACATGCTATGTGGGTGAAATGATGATAGCATGCCAACTTTGAACATTTTTAGAGTTCATTTGTAGTGCTTTTCAATTTCAGGGTCAACTACCTCAAAAAAAATAAGTAAATGCACGAAATATACCAAATGAAGTCAGAAATTGTTGAAATTTTGTGATGTGCCTTTGAATGGTGCATTTTGAACACATAAAAATTATGGAGTTCAAATAAGTTTAAAAAATGAAATCCCTTTGTAAGAGATGAGTTCTCGTTCGAAACCGTGCTACTTCGAGAGAGATTGTCAGTTTTGTACACGAAGTGCATCCAGTTTTTGTCGTAGCCCTCTCAACTTTTTAACACATGATATGTGGATGAAATGATGATAGCATGCCAACTTTCAACATTTTCAGAGTTCATTTGTAGTGCTTTTCAATTTCAGGGTCAACTAGCTCAAAAAAAATAAGTAAATGCACGAAATATACCAAATCAAGTCAGAAATTGTTGAAATTTTGTGATGTGCCTTTGAATGGTGCATTTTGAACGCACAAAAAGCATGGAGTTCAAATAAGTTCAAAAAAAATGAAATCCCTTTGTAAGAGATGAGTTCTCGTTCGAAACCCTGCTACTTCGAGAGAGATTGTCAATTTTGTACACGAACTGCATCTAGTTTTTGTCGTTGCCCTCTCAACTTTTTAACACGTGCTTTGTGGGTGAAATGATGATAGCATGCCAACTTTCAACATTTTCAGAGTTCATTTGTAGTGCTTTTTAATTTCAGGGTCAACTAGCTCAAAAAGAATAAGTAAATGCACGAAATATACCAAATGAAGTCAGAAATTGTTGAAATTTTGTGATGTGCCTTTGAATGGTGCATTTTGAACACACAAAAAGTATGGAGTTCAAATAAGTTTAAAAAAATGAAACCCTTTGTAAGAGATGAGTTCTCGTTCGAAACCCTACTACTTCGAGAGAGATTGTCAATTTTGTACACAAAGTGCATCCAGTTTTTGTCGTAGCCCTCTAAACTTTTTAACACATGCTATGTGGGTGAAATGATGATAGCATGCCAACTTTGAACATTTTCAAAGTTCATTTGTAGTGCTTTTCAATTTCACGGTCAACTACCTCAAAAAAATAAGTAAATGCACGAAATATACCAAATGAAGTCATAAATTCTTGAAATTTTGTGATGTGCCTTTGAATGGTGCATTTTGAACACACAAAAAGTATGGAGTTCAAATAAGTTTAAAAAATGAAATCCCTTTGTAAGAGATGAGTTCTCGTTCGAAACCCTGCTACTTCGAGAGAGATTGTCAGTTTTGTACACGAAGTGCATCCAGTTTTTGTCGTAGCCCTCTCAACTTTTTAACACATGCTATGTGGGTGAAATGATGATAGCATGCCAACTTTCAACATTTTCAGAGTTCATTTGTAGTGCTTTTCAATTTCAGGGTCAACTAGCTCAAAAAAAATAAGTAAATGCACGAAATATACCAAATGAAGTCAGAAATTGTTGAAATTTTGTGATGTGCCTTTGAATGGTGCATTTTGAACGCACAAAAAGCATGGAGTTCAAATAAGTTCAAAAAAAATGAAATCCCTTTGTAAGAGATGAGTTCTCGTTCGAAACCCTGCTACTTCGAGAGAGATTGTCAATTTTGTACACGAACTGCATCTAGTTTTTGTCGTAGCCCTCTCAACTTTTTAACACCTGCTATGTGGGTGAAATGATGATAGCATGCCAACTTTCAACATTTTCAGAGTTCATTTGTAGTGCTTTTCAATTTCAGGGTCAACTAACTCAAAAAAAATAAGTAAATGCACGAAATATACCAAATGAAGTCAAAATAAAAAATAGATAATAGTTTGGATAGTCCAAATTATTAATTATGAAAATAAAAAATAGTTTTGCATTATTTATTCAATTTGAAACACTTTTCATTATCATAGTTTTGTCAAATTCTCAAATATGAAAAAAGAATTTTTAATAAACATAGTTTTTAATTGAAAATAACAAAATAGATAATAGTTTGGATAGTCAAAATTATTAATTATGAAAATAAAAAATAGTTTTGCATTATTTATTCAATTTGAAACACTTTTCATTATCATAGTTTTGTCAAATTCTCAAATATGCAAAAAGAATTTTTAATAAACATAGTTTTTAGTTGAAAATAACAAAATAGATAATAGTTTGGATAGTCAAAATTATTAATTATGAAAATAAAAAATAGTTTTGCATTATTTATTCAATTTGAAACACTTTTCATTATCATAGTTTTGTCAAATTCTCAAATATGCAAAAAGAATTTTTAATAAACATAGTTTTTAATTGAAAATAACAAAATAGATAATAGTTTGGATAGTCAATATTATTAATTATGAAAATAAAAAATAGTTTTGCATTATTTATTCAATTTGAAACACTTTTCATTATCATAGTTTTGTCAAATTCTCAAATATGCAAAAAGAATTTTTAATAAACGTAGTTTTTAATTGAAAATAACAAAATAGATAATAGTTTGGATAGTCAAAATTATTAATTATGAAAAAAAAAATTGTTTTGCATTATTTATTCAATTTGAAACACTTTTCATTATCATAGTTTTGTCAAATTCTCAAATATGCAAAAAGAATTTTTAATAAACATAGTTTTTAATTGAAAATAACAAAATAGATAATAGTTTGGATAGTCAAAATTATTAATTATGAAAATAAAAAAATGAAACTATATTCGAAATCATAGAGAAAATTCAATCTAAATTCTCATTTGAATTTAGATTGAATTTTCCCTATAATTTCTAATATAGTTACAATTTTCAGTGAGTTTAGGCCCGTAAACCTGCTTTAGAGAGGAGCTCGATGCAGAAGCTGCGACGGGGCTTATAAACAAGTGTTAGTCCCCCTCGGTGGGCGAGGTGGGACTAAACTTATCGTGCAGCAGAGGAGGGGCTTTAGTCCCGGGTGGAGCCACGCCCCGGGACTAAAGACACCCTTTAGTCCCGGCTGGAGCCACGCACCGGGACTAAAGACCCCCTGCTTCCCGCCTCTTGGTCTGCCCGAAAAGAGGGCTTTAGTCCCGGTTCGTGGCTCCACCCGGGACTAAAGGGGGTCTTTAGTCCCGGCCCGTGCCACGCACCGGGACTATAGATCCACCTATATAAGCAGGACTTCGAAAATTTCCAACCCAATTCGTCCATTTCTCTTCTTCTTCCTCTCGTTCTCCTGCCCGGCGCGGCACATCGACGAACTAACCGACGCCGTCAGGCTGCCCGCCATCCTGCTCGACGTCGGCCGTCCTCCTCGCCGCCGCGCCGTCCTCCTCGCCGTCGCGCCGTCCTCCGCGCCGTCCTCCTCGCCAACACTCCGGCCAGTAAGCCCCCCGCCCCCTCCTCCCCAACACTCCGGCCAATATAGAAGAAAAGAAGAAAAAGGAGAAGAGAAGAAGAAAAAGGAGAAGAAAGGAAGAAAAAGGAGAAGAAAAGAAGAAAAAGAAAAGGATTTTTTTGTCATTTAATTCCTATTGTTATTAGGTTTGTGCTAGATTATTAGGGTTAGTAATATTTAGAATTAGGTTAGGGTTACAAGAAGAAGAAATATGAACAAAAATAAGAAAATAAGATTAGGAAAAATGAAAATAAGAAGAGGAGGAGAAGAAAAGAAGAAAAAGTGTATATTGTATAGTGTATATGCTTAAGTGTATAGTGTATATAGTGTATAGTGTATAAGGAGAGGAGGAATTTTGCTATAGTGTATATAGTGTATAGTGTATAAGAAAAGAAGAAAAGAAGAGGAGGATAAGAGAAGAAAAGAAGAGGAGGAGAAAAGAAGAAAGAAGAGGAGGAGAAGAAAAATGAAAATAAGTGTTAATAGTTTAATTTTGCTATTGTATATGCTTAAGTGTTAATAGTTTATTTTTAGCAAGAAAATTAATAGAACTAGTTTATTTTTTTTAGTTCATTTTACGATGCCTATCCCGCATCCTCGTCGTCGACTCGGCGGAGGACACCTGCTTGATCAGAGGGGCCCTATCCGGGACTGGGCTCCTCCCGGCTGGTATTGGGAGGTGCTACCTTCCGGGGGCGTAGGTTGGTGAGGAGCCAGCCCGTCGTTGACCCGATCCTTGTTTGGTGGCGGTCGCGTGGGCCAGTGAGGGTGCCGAGGCTTCCGGACACCGCGGAGGTGGTACGTCACCGTGTCAGCGAGGAGGATGAACACGTCCGTCGCTACATGGTTGCATTGGAGGGCAGGTTCGAGCATACCTGGCAGGTTCTTCGGGGATCTCACTGGAGCTATGATCCTCTGATGGTTCCTTCTCTTTGGTGTCCACCGCCCGCGCCGATACCCGTCGGGCGCTACGGTTCTAGATGTATTAGTGATGCTATATGTATGATAGTATTCGAGGAGTATTAATGATAATATTCGACGATGTACGGACAAAAGTGATGATGTATTAGCTTATAATTGAATGCATGCTAATTTGAATACTACTTTATTTTACAATTTGGTTTTGCTTATTGAATGCTCAAATTGGAAAATTACTCCTACTTTGAATACTATGCAGAAATCTAGGAGTCTCAAATTGGAAAAGTACTCCTACTTTGGTTTTGGTACAAAGGTTAAGAGAATCCGTTTTTTGCAGAACTATGGATCCACATATCAGGAACCTCGAAGAGGAAGAACTTCTGGAAGATATAATCAAAGACGGCCCCGACGTTGAACCAGCTGAATCTCCGTCGTTATATCTAAACCAGGACGTTGGAATGGAGGTCGAGCGACACGAAGATGAAGCCGATGGGGCAGGAGATAGGTCCAATGACGGAGAAGGTGATAGCTCCACTGATGGAGAAGCCGGTGAAGAGGAGAAGTCCGGCGAGGTATACATATGAAGTTCGACAATCACTTGTAATATGTGAAAAATATTGGAGATAGCTCTATATTGTATACATATACATTCATTTGACGAATGTTTCTCCCTCTTAGGCCTCCACATCGAGCAAAACTACGAAACGAGGCCCGACTAGAAAGTTGGATGCACGGACGCATTACACATTTGAGGTGATATTTCCTACGGGCGAACCCAAGCTTCCTAAGAATGCTGCTGACACATTCAAGAAGCAATGCGGAGTTCTCGTTAGGGATCACGTCCCGATCAGCGTTCGGGAGTGGAACAAGCGCAAAGGGGCAGCCGATAGTGACTATGTCGCCGAAAGGTACAAAGATAATCTTTGGAATGATCTCATGTCACATTTCAACCTGCCAGAATGTGAGAATGAAGACGCCGCAGACAAACTGAGGGCCAAAGTCAAGCAGTGGACTCTGAAGAAGATGGCTGAACTGTTCCGTAGCTGGAAGAAGAAGCTATGGAAAAACTATCTGAAGACACAGAAAGTGCTAGTATTCGAGGGGTATCTAGCCAAGCAGGCGAATCACTGGAAGGCATTTCAAGAGTACAAGGAGTCAGAAGATGCCCAGGCATTATCAGAAAAGAACAAGATAAATGCCGACAAGAAGATATATCACCACAAGCTGGGGCCAGGGGGCTATGAGACTGCCATCCCAAAGTGGGATAAGAAAGAGCAAGATCTGATAGATAAAGGCGTCGTACCTGAACCACTCCGTGATGAGTGGGAATTGAGAGCAAGAAATTGGTTCCTTGCGCATCATGGGTCGTACGACGAAACAACAAGGGACCTCATCTGCAATGACAATCTTAGGATACCCAGGGAAATTGGAAAAGGATAGTGAAAGAAATTAAGGAGGGACGAAGAAAGTTCACTGCAGATAGAGAGAAAGATTTGCTCACACTGGTCCTCGGCAATGAAGAACATGGAGGACGAACGCGAGGCTTCGGTCCTTCTTACCCGTGGTGGCTTGGGTTTTCCAGAGACCAAGACACTTACAGAAGCCGAGAGAGAGCAAAGAAGCGGCAGCAGGATGAGGAGAATGACAAGTTCAACCAGTTGCTTGCCAGGATTAACGAGCAACAGAAGCAGATTGATGAGCTTAGAGGAGTACCGCGCCAGGAAGATCCTGCAGTTGATATTACCGGCGCCCCATCTAAGCGGAAAAGCAGCATGGCTGAATCTGAGGCCCCGCCCGACGATGAACGAAGAATGATAGAGGGCGGTCCCGGCTACCCCGTGGATGGAATCAAGGAGTCAACATCATGTGAACTCCATCAGAAATTCAAGAACATATCCATGAAGGTGGCCGTCGGACAAGCTTTACCTTCTGGCCCTGATGCACCCTGGCATGGCCGTGAGATTCCAGCTGGCTTTGCTAAAGTCGGGATGGATGAAATCATGACGGGGTTTAATGATATGGAGCTCGACATAGCTGGACCCGAAGATGAGAGGACACTCGGAGAAGTACTGGGTGGAGTCATCCTATGGGACAAGAACTACATCAAGCTTCCAGGCTCGGCCCCAAGGACAACACCGCCTCCGAGTCGTTGCAGGTCACCATTACCTCCAAGCCCTCCACATGACGTCGACCAGCACAACACGAGTCCATCTCGATCACCGCCGCCGGACTTGGGTCGTCCGTCTCCGCCGCCGCCCGCACATGATACTAAGCGGAAGCGTGCTAGCAAGAATGCTTCGTCGATGATTTCTAAGGGACGGAGCTCCCCAAAGCGCAAACTGTCGCCCCTCCCAAAGGTACCTCATGCTAATCTTCCTATCAGACCTTATGATCGTATCCCCGAGGAGAACGCCAGGATAGCAAAGGAACAACATGAGGCGCAGATGAAAAGGAAGGAACCCGAGCCCCGCCCGAAATACACCGAGAAGAACATAGCATGGGCAAAAGACTTCATAACCACTCCATCACAGTATGACTTACACTATAAGCCTGATGACTATACACGCACATTGCAGAAGGAAGTGAAAAAGAGCAGGTCACATGCAAGTGCAAGTGGGAGCAAATCAAGTTCAACTACAAGCAAGAAAAAATCAGACGTTCCTCAGCTTGGACAACAGTCGATCCCACCCCTCAAGGTGTTAACCGAGAATGTTCCCCCTCCGGTGCAGGGGCAAGCTTTTGAAAAAGCAAAGGAGTTGGCGGATGAATGTGGTATCTTGGTTGAAAATTTGCTGGCTTCCCAAGACGACAGGATACCCAAGGTTGTGGTAGCCCCTAAGCCACAGTTTGTCATGGGAGAGCCTTTGGTCAGCAAAGATGATCTCCCAACAAATATGCGTTACTTGCATAAATGGTACTTAAGTGAATCAAAGAATGGGAGAACGATGATCGTGCTGAGTGTCCCACAGGAGTACTACGGCCGCTCCAAAGAAATCCATATCGACTTTGATGAACTCTTCCAGATGTACAATGGCGACGCCCTCGACAAATCGCTTATCAGTTGCTATTGTGTGTAAGTTTTTCAATTCATTGTCTACATATAACTTGTTTAGTTATTTTAATTCATTGTCTATATATAACTTGTACTCTATTATGCAGAATGAAGATTCTGGAGTGTAAAAGTAAGAGCATCATAAATATTGGGTTTATTGATCCAGATAAAATACATATAGCGACGCTAACTAATTAACCCAAGGAGACGGAGGAAAACCTTCTAAGGTTTCTAAGAGATCAAAATTTATGTGACCACATACTGTTTCCATACAACTTCAGGTGAGGGTCTTTACACTGTTGTGTCCATTCACTTATAAGTGTAATTGATAAGTTACTCACACACACACACACATATATATATATACATGTGCAGCTTCCATTGGATTCTGTTGGACATTCAAATTGATAAGGGAAGAGTTGATGCCTTCGACCCATTATCGAGACCCTTGGAACAGTTCCAAAGCCTGCAGGACATGCTCCAAGGGTAATTTTAATCATTCTTGCGCTCTATCGGTCTCTTTCGATGATTTTCTGATATATCAATTAATGAAAAACTTAGCAAATCATTATCCTTGTCGGGCAGGGTTTGGAATTGGTTCAAGTGCGTGACTCCCGGTAACTTTCCTGAGAAGCTGACCTTTAGAGCGGCTCAGGTAAGTAGTAGTATGATATACTTCTATTAATTTTCAATACATTTATGATGCTAGATTATTATTTTGATTATATATATTCCATTCTCGTAAAGTGCGACGAGCAGCCACGGGGAACGCATCTATGCGGATACTATGTTTGCGAGACCATTCGCACGTTTACCTCTGAGTTCAAGGAGCACAGATTCGACGTAAGCAATGAACATTCACACCTCTATTTTTACCCGTCACATGATTGATATTCATATTCATCTCCTCTTCTTATATAGCACACGGGCATGAGGACGAAGGTCCTACCAGAGCAACGCGCGATTGCTGTTGCAGAGGAGCTTGCGGGATTTCTGAGGACGGAAGCTATAGAAGACAAAGGACGATTTAGTGTAGCTAAGGACCATTACTGATGTTCGTCCATGTAATCGAATAGACGGGCTCTAGTCCCGATAATTCAGATCTCCATATAATTGTATATATATGATCGCTTGTAAGATAAGTTAATCTTATATATATATATGCATAATTATTTCTATTTTAAATTATATGAAAACTAATTCCCGAACACAAAACGAGGCATCACGTTAATCTCCTGAACACCTAAACCCTAAAACCCTAAAACCCAAAAATAATTTCATTCAAAAAAACCCAAAAGCCAGCAAAATCTGAAAATCTTTAGTCCCGGACCGTGTAACGAACCGGGACTAAAGGGCCTGCCCCTAGGGCGCTACGAGGCGCCCACGTGGAGCACCTTTAGTCCCGGCGTGTAAGAGGGCCGGGACGAAAAGGTTAGGCCTTTAGTCCCGCCCCTTTAGTCCCGGTTGGTGAACCGGGACTGAAGCCCCTTACGGGTCGGGGCTATAGGCCCTGTCCCCACTAGTGGGAGGGGGAGGTGCCGGCGTCGACGAGGAGTGGTCTGTGCGGCGGAGGAAGGGCAACGCACAACGGCGGCGACCGGAACCCTAGTTGAGCGTGGTGGGGATTGGGGATCGGACTTGGGGAGGATGGCCAGGATGGGGTGGAATGGGCCAGTTCGACTGACCGTCGCGGACGAGCTGTTTTTCTTTTCTTCCCAAAATGGCCTCGCTACGTTTATACTGGAGGACTGAAGCGGCGCGGTGTAGGTTCTACCGTTCGCTATTTCGACTCTCCAACTGGGCAGTATAAATCACTCGTCACCGTTCGTTATTTAGGATTTAACGGCTGATGTTTCACCCAAGGCACCGTAAAAGAGCTCATATATGAAGAACGCAAGCGGTTGAGGTTAGGCTAACCGGGGACGGTCATCGATCCTATATATCCTGTTGGAGTTGGATGGATGTCTCGCGTACACACACAAACAACACTGCAGAGCAGAGGTGCGCGTGTAACTGCAACCACATCCTCATCGGTTCCTTTCTCCTCTCCTTCCGTGAGGTGAGAACAGACGAGACTTTCCCTTTGCTCTCTGTTTAACAAACACCACGCGAAATCTGTCTCAGTATATCTATTTGTACTATAAAATCGATTCAATAACAACACAATCAGAGTGGCGCAGCGGAAGCGTGGTGGGCCCATAACCCACAGGTCCCAGGATCGAAACCTGGCTCTGATAATTTTTCTTTTTTCATCACAATTATTTTCCCCCAATTTGCCTTTTTTTGTTCGAAAAATCCCCTTTTGTTCAGGTTCCCATACTTGTGCTGTTACTTGGTTGAGTTTGTCGCTACCATGTCTGCTTTTCGATCGAATTCAAAGATGGACGAAATTGAGACTTTACACACAACATGCTCCTTCAAAAGCAAGGCGGTCAGATTGATGTTCTCTGAAATTCCACCCACGTCACAAAACCATGCTTAGACTAACTACTCCCTCCATGCTTACACTAAGAGCATCTCCAACAGCCGCGCTACGCGCCGCGCTCAAAAAATGCATTTGCCGCGCGCGCTTCGGCTGTTTTAGCGCGGGGATAGGCGCCAGCTCCAACAGCCGCGCTATAATGCAGCGCGCGCGCCGCTCCAGCGGTGCCCAAAAATGCAGCGCGCGCAGCAAGCACAAACAACATATAATTTCAAAAAATAGGAGAAAAACCATCAAACAAATAAAATAAATCAACAATAAATAGTTATTACAACTCAAACAAATAGTTTATCGTTCAGTACAACAAATACAATAAACACAACCAATAGTTCATGAACAATACAATACAAATAATGCAATCAAATCATGCTCTTTGTCGTCCATGCCATGCCCACCACTCTTCAATCAGATCCTTCTGAAGATCATTGTGTTGCGGGACGTCGAATGGCATGATACGAGGCAACAAAACGGGCTACCCTTTCAGCCCTCCGTCGCACTCGCACGAGATGTCCCAAGAGCTCATACTGTGAGTAGTCTACATCTTGGCCACGCTGATTCTCGATGATCATGTTGTGCATGATCACACAAGCGTGCATGATGTACCAAAGCATTTTTTGATCCCAAAATCTAGCCGGTCCTCTCACAATAGCAAATTGGGCTTGCAAAATCCCAAATGCTCTCTCCACATCTTTTCTAGCAGCCGCCTGAGCATTGTGGAAATCAAGATTTTTCTTACCTTCTGGCTTTTTCAACGGCTTCACGAAGGTTTGCCACTTTGGATAGATGCCATCCGCTAGATAATAGCCATAGTTGTACGTATGGCTATTTGCTACAAACTGCACCGGCGGCAACTCACCATTCACAATCTTATTCATCAGTGGTGACCTCGGACGTCGGGCGCTGTTCCTCGGACGTCGGAGGCGCGCGAGGGCCGGCCGGACTAGGAGGGAGTGGGGCGGAAGCGCGGCGGCGCGGGGAGGCCGGGGAAGCGCCTGGAACGGTCGCCGGGGGTGCGGCGCGGCGGCCGCAGCGGAGACAGACCGGGGAAGCGCTTGAGTGGTCGCCGGCGGGCGCGGGCGGGGACGGCGGCGCGGAGATAGGCCGGGGAAGCGCTGAACGGTCACCGGGGGCGCGAGCGGCGGCGGCGGCGCGGTCGGAGGGGGGCGGCGGCGCGGTCGCGAGAGTGGAGGAGGGAGCGAGCGAGCGCGGGAGAGAGCAGTGGCGAGCGCGGGAGAGTCGCGCGCGCGCGAGCCGGCGCAGCAAATAACGGGCACGGGATTGCGTTTCGGCCAGCGCGCTGAATTGAAAATGGCGCGCGCGCCGTTTTTGCGCGTTCGCTGGAGCTGCCCGCCGCGTCGCGCGCGCGATAAAACTGTCTTTTTTACAGCGCGGCACTTGTATAGCGCGGCTGTTGGAGATGCTCTAACAAAGTGGCCTTGTATATAGAAATGGAGGAAGTACATTTAACCCGACTGTTGTAGGCAAAGAAGATGAAAAGTGAACTGATCCTGCCTCAATGCTTTCGTAACTCCAAACATTCGGAAATTCTTCCATGGCAGCTTGTTGAAGCGTAGAAGACGATCCAATGCTCAACCGGTTCTATATATCTACCACAGGGCCTATCCTCAAGCTTTGTTCTCGTGCAGAACATGGCACACAAAAGGTTCATTTTCAGCGACAAAGTTACGGTTCTAACCTCAACCTTTCGCTGAACATTAATATAAAGTTAAGAAGACAATATGCATCACCACAAAATAATACGGTGTTTATTTTTAGTTCCATTTTCATTTTGGGATATAGACTTTATCTGGACCTATGATGTTACTTTAAATTTTTAAATAATATGACTGCATGCATGGATTTATACAGAGGCCGGGGGCTCGTTTCCTCCTTTTTTTTAAAATGCATCACCACAGAATGTATTTTTAAAATCAACTAAAACCACAACACTTATTTGTAACAGAGGGAGTATTATTTATACGAGCTAAAAGGTAGTAGGGCAGCATGGTAGAGCATCATAGGTTCATAGGCTATCAAGAGCTGCAGATTCCCAAGAGATTACCACTAAACAAATAAACATGTTAATACAATGATCCATTACACTATGATCCTCATCATACATATTTTGCTTCATAAAAAATCAAAATACAACAGGTAATACAAGTTTTCAGCAAGGTGCATCCGCGGGGTGCATTTGTGGTGCATATTTTCATAAAATCAAGAGATGTGTGCCATTTGTAGTCCTCGTAATATATTTTTTGCTTCATAAAAAATCAAAATACAACAGGTAATATAGAGCTGCAGTATTAATCCGTACATGGTCATTACTCACTCTTGCGAAAATCAGGGAGCCTTTGGTTAATGGGTCTATCCGATGGAAGATGGTAGCGCATGATATCTATAACCGGTTTGGATGACAGTCCAGTAATAGGATAGATGGTTAGGCATCTAGGCTTATTTTGCCGGTTGTGGCGCCTTTTGCTTTACTTTTGATTATTCTCTGTTTTGTCGGAGACTATGTGAAACCAGGGATTGTTTGTTACTTTTTATAAATAAAGAGGCCATATGTATCGTGTTGATGCAGAGGCCGGAGGTATTCCTCTTTTTCTAAAAACAATACGGGGTTTCCAGGAAGGTGCATCCACTGAGTTCATTTGCGGTGCATACTTTCAGAAAAAATCAACAGATATCATTTGCGATTACAGTTATATATCATTAAACACACGACCATCATGCTAGTAAATGCACACTGTATCTCCTTTCTTTTAAAGACTTTCGATCCAGCTCTGACAAATTTGATATTTTTTTGTTTTTCTTGTTTTTTGCCACATCTACGCCGTCTGGTAAATTTGATTTATCTTGTTTTAATATTGTGTCACTTTGGCGAGTTCGTCATTTCTGTGCCATGTTTGCTACGACCAAATTCAAAGATGGACGATTTTGAGATTTTGTAGAGCATATGTTCCTTCAAAACCGATCTTCTTTGCAAATTCGAGTGATGGTGCGAAGGATGTAGTAGAACGAACTAATCCTGCCTCAATGCTTTCGAATACTGAGATGTTCCTGATAGACTCTGTGGATCGGATCGGCTAGGATTCTGGTAGTAGATACGATGGGTCGTTTACCTTGCCCCACACTTGAGGAGCTCCCGCCAGCGTCCATCGGTGAGGTGGTGACGGCGGCGGCGACGGAGAGATGTGGTGGCAGTAGTGCTTTCCGTGAGCACCGCGCTAACCCTAGATCGATAGGAAGTGTAGGTAGGGAAAGTGGTGGCGGCAAACCTCGTGTCACGTGCCCCGGCCCCCACCTCTATTAATATAACGCGGGTCACAGAGGCTCACCAACCATAATGGGTTGGGCGCCCCGATCAGGACGCATGGATCAAGGGTCCGATGGTCCGTTGGGCCCACACGGAAGAGATCAACCTAACAGTTTCATGGCGGTTGTTGAAGCCAAGAGGACAAACTAATGCGGTAATGCTCTCAATTGGTTCTATCTACTGCCGGGCCTAGGCTCAAGCTTTCACATTGTTTAATTTTCAGCAACAAACTCTCTAGGCTTTGGCTGTCCATAAAAAAACCACTCCCTCAGTCCTAAATTAGTTGTCTTGCATTTGTCTAGATACGAAAGTACCTAACACGACTGTACTCTTCATCGTACACTTCAACGACTTTGCCACTGTCATGTTCGCTTATATGGAATCAAAGATGGAAAAAATCAAGATTTTACAGTCATGTTAGGTACTTCCATATGACGGTGAAAACTGATGTTCTCCATAACTCCAATAACGGTGCTTCTACGTACTCAGATGACAAGCTAAAGTTTTGTTTTTTTTACAGACGAGGATACTGCTATTTCACTTTTCAGTGACAAACTGGCAATGTTAACCTGTCCGGCCGGCTGCCAGTACATTTATGATGAGAGTAAAATTTTATTGAATTGCAAAACAGATGGATGTCATACAAGGAAGGACCGAGTCAATAATGATGACATACGGGATAGAGTTGGGGTAGCACCGATTGATGAGAAGCTTCTTCAACATCGTCTGAGATGGTTCGGACATATTCAGTGTGCTTATAATGTCAGAAGAGGTTGCGATAGACCGAATTAGACAAGGGAGGAGTCTGTAAAGAGATATTTGAAGGACTAGAGCTTCACCACAGAACTATCAATGGATAGGGGTGTGTGGAAGCTTGCTATCCATGTGCCACAAAGAGTTGATCGCAAGATCTTAGAGTTTCACCTCTAGCCTACTCCAATTTGTTTGGGACTAAAAGGCTTTGTTGTTCTTGTTGTTGCAAAAGAGATGGATGTCACACGTGAGCAAATGATAAATCTGAACCTTAATTTCACGTTAACTTTAGAACAGTATATACAGTTAAAACTTGATGTGCATTCCCTTAAAACAAAAACAACTAAACGAGGTTTGGTGTGGGTAGCAGCTAAAACGTACTAAGGCAGCATGGCATAGCATCATCAGAGGTCATCACGAGCTGAAATCCCGTAGATTCCCTCCCCAAGACAAAACATCTTGCCTTGAAACTTTTACTTCTGAAATACAAAATACACCTTTTGGTGTAGTAATACAGGTTTACAGCCAGACGCATCCGACAAAAGCATTTGCGGCGCATACTTTTCTAAAATCAACAAAATATGATTTGCGGTTACGGTTATACCAAGAAACCCAGTGCCATCACATGACATTATCTCAGCAGGTTGAGAACTTTGAACGTTGGGACATGTGTAAAATATAACCATGTTGGTTATTGCTCACCTCGCAAGTGTTGCTTTGTCGTTGTTTGTTGCAATATTCAGTCTTGGGTTGCCTAAATCATAGATGGGCACCATAAAGAGTCAACAATTCTAAAAAAACAGTTCTTCAACAACTACATCGCCTGTTGTCGGAATAAATGACACAATGTGTAGAAATAAAAGGGCACAACAACTGTCATGTAAGTTTGGTGAATGAATGATGTCTAGGCCACCCACCCTGTCCATTCGCAAGTCTTCGATAAATATCAAACTAACATGTATAGAAGAATCATTGTTTAGGTGATAGAGGGTGGATGCACGACTAAGTGTGTGAGGAGAGCAAGAATAATGAGCATGATAAGTGTCACCAGTGATGGTGCAATTGTTGGAATTATGCCCTAGAGGCAATAACAAATATAGTTATTATTATAATTCCTGTATCAAGATAACCGTTTATTATCCATGCTATAGTTGTATTGAATGAAGACATATGTACATGTGTGGATACATAGACAAAACATTGTCCCTAGCAAGCCTCTAGTTGGCTAGCCAGTTGATCAAAGATAGTCAGTGTCTTCTGATTACGAACAAGGTGTTGTTGCTTGATAACTGGATCACGTCATTAGGAGAATCATGTGATGGACTAGACCCAAACTAATAAACGTAGCATGTTGATCGTGTCATTTTGTTGCTACTGTTTTCTGCGTGTCAAGTATTTGTTCCTATGACCATGAGATCATATAACTCACTGACTCCGGAGGAGTGCTTTGTGTGTATCAAACGTCGCAACGTAACTGGGTGACTATAAAGATGCTCTACAGGTATCTCCGAAGGTGTTCGTTGAGTTAGTATGGATCAAGACTGGGATTTGTCACTCCGTGTGACGGGGAGGTATCTCGGGGCTCACTCGGTAATACAACATCACACACAAGCCTTGCAAGCAATGTGACTTAGTGTAAGTTGCGGATCTTGTATTACGGAACGAGTAAAGAGACTTGCCGGTAAACGAGATTGAAATAGGTATGCGGATACTGGCGATCAAATCTCGGGCAAGTAACATACCGAAGGACAAAGGGAATGACATACGGGATTATATGAATCCTTGGCATTGAGGTTCAAACGATAAGATCTTCGTAGAATATGTGGGATCCAATATGGGCATCCAGGTCCCGCTATTGGATATTGACCGAGGAGTCACTCGGGTCATGTCTGCATAGTTCTCGAACCCGGAGGGTCTGCACACTTAAGGTTCGACGTTGTTTTATGCGTATTTGAGTTATATGGTTGGTTACCGAATGTTGTTCGGAGTCCCGGATGAGATCATGGACGTCACGATGGTTTCCGGAATGGTCCGGAAACGAAGATTGATATATAGGATGACCTCATTTGATTGCCGGAAGGTTTTCGGAGTTACCGGGAATGTGCCGGGAATGACGAATGGGTTCCGTGTGTTCACTGAGGGGGGGGGGCAACCCACCCCGGGGAAGCCCATAGGCCTTGGGGGTGGCGCACCAGCCCTTGGTGGGCTGGTGGGACAGCCCAAGAAGGCCCTATGCGCCAAAGGATAAGAAATCAAAGAGAAAGAAAAAAAGGGAGGTGGGAAAGGAGAGAAGGACTCCACCTCCCAATCCAAGTTGGATTCGGTTTGGAAGGGGAGGACTTCCCCCCTTGGCTCGGCCGACCCCCTTGGGGCTCCTTGAGCCTCAAGGCAAGGGCCCTCCCCTCCCACCTATATATACAGAGGTATTAGGGCTGATTTGAGACAACTTTTGCCACGGCAGCCCGACCACATACCTCCACGATTTTTCCTCTAGATCGCGTTTCTGCGGAGCTCGGGCGGAGCCCTGCCGAGATCAGATCACCACCAACCTCCGGAGCGCCGTCACGCTGCCGGAGAACTCATCTACCTCTCTGTCTCTCTTGCTGGATGAAGAAGGCTGCAAGAGAGACGGAGAGGTAGAAGAGTTCTCCGGCAGCGTGATGGCGCTCCGGAGGTTGGTGAAACTGAATTTTCCATGGTCATTTACTAAAATTTTCCATGGCAAAAACATCAAACTAAATTTTGTGATGGTCTATGAACAAAATTTATCATGGTCGAATTAGTAATTTTGCCATGATCAATAGAATAAATTTGACATGGTTCATTAGTTAGAATCTAAAATTTGCCATGATATATGAACTACATTTAACATGGTCAATTACTAAAAACTACAATGATCTATGAAAATAAATTTTCCATGATTCTTCAACTAAATTTTCCATGGTTATTTGCTAAGAATTGCCATCATATTGGCAAAAAAGAAAAATTTCCATGGAAAAATAGAAAAGTATAAAATTGTCATGAATCTAATCCTAAAAATTGCCATGATCATTTACCAAAAATTTAAATTGCCGTTTATCAAAAAATCCCATCGTCATTTACTATAAAATCTTCTCATGCAAAAATACATGATTCTAAAATTGGCCACGATCTGCAAACTAAATTTGCCATGGTCAATTTCTAAACTTACCGAGATCAAATGAAAACAAATTTGCCATGTTCAATTACTAAATGTGCCATGATCAGTGTAATTAATTTGCTATGATATACAAACTAAATTTTTCATGGTCAATTACTAAAACTACCATGATCTATGAATTTAAATTTTCCATGATTCGTTAACCAGATTTGTCACAATTCTTCAACTAAATATGCACTGCTTATTTGCTACGAATTTCCAACGTCTTCACAAATAAAAGTAATTTTGCCATGAAAAAATAAAAAAAGTTACAATGAATCATACACTTAATTTGGCATGGTCATTTACTAAAAAATTGACATCTTCATTTACTAAAAATTACCATGGTCATTTACTACATATTGCCATCATCATTTACTAAAGTTGTTTTCCCATGTTTAATTAATAAAATTTGCCATGCATCATAAACTTAATATCATCGCACGAACATTATAGTAATATATACATTTAAAACTCAATGTGCATTCCCTCAATTTTTTAATGAGGTTTGGTGTGTGTGGCAGCTAAAAGGTAGTAAGGCAGCATTGCAGAGCATCATGAGAGGCCATCACGAGCTGGAAATCCCATTGATTTCCTCTCAAAAACAAAACATCTTGCCTTGCAAAATTTTCTTCTTAAATTCAAAATACATCTTGAGTGTTTTCACACTACCCCGGTACTCCAAAAACATACCCGGAGTACCAAACAGATCTAATTCTCCGTGGTGAAGGGCAACTTTGTCATTTCTGACTGAGCTTAACAGCTCTCCTCACCGTGGTTACCATGCCGGAGAAAAAACAAAGGACCCAGTTGCTCTGGGCATCCTGATCCAATAGGTCCCAACGATCGCCCCCTTCCCCTCCCTCGCACAACGACCCCACCCCAAAACCTCTCCCAACAACGATCATACCGGCCTGCCTTGGCTGTCCCCTGTGCGGGTTGCTTCTTTTCATCGCCGCCCGCTCGAGATCGACATCCCTCCATTAGTGCCCCAGTTAAGGACAGTAAGATCAGTCCACTCCTTTGGATTTTATCACCTAAAAAAATAGCTGACAAAATCTAGATGATCTAAAAGTGGTAACATGGCAATTGATCACACGGCATGATTACTAAATTTGCTGCTAAATGAAGAACTCGACGGCCATCATTGCCCTAGCAAACTATAAACCAAAATACTCTAACGAGAAATAATAACATGGTTGTTGATTACGGTTTTACCCCTTAGGTCAAGGTACTCCATGACTTTTCAAGTCAGTACTCCGCAGGGCTACCCAAGGAGTACCCAATTAGATCAGCCATTGGATCAGCGTAAATAGACAATCTACATTAATTATGGGGTACACTAAAAGAACTCATCATCTTTTGGTATAGTGCTACAGGTTTTCAGCAAGGCGCATATCTGACAAGAGCATTTGCGGTGCATACTTTTCAAAAATTCATAAAATATCATTTGCGGCTACAATTATACCAAGAAATCGCACTGCCCTCACATGACATTATCTCAGCATGTTGAGAAATTTGAACGCTGGGACATGTGTAAACTATAGCCATGTTTTTTGTGTGAAAGTAAACTATTGCCATGTTGGTTGTTGCTTTGTCCTTGTTTGTTGCATTATTCAGTCTAGGTTTACTTAAACCGTAGATGGGTATACCACAAAGAGTCAACAGTTCTTCAACAATTACTTCACCTGCCACAGTCGGACTAAATGTTACAGTGGGTACAAATAGAAGGCCACAACAACTGTCATGTGAAATTTTATGAAGGAATGATGTCTGGGCCACAAACCATATCCACTCATGAATGTTTTATAAATAACTACCTTGCCTGTGTGCGAGGAGAGCAACAATGATGAGTGGTGAGCATGATGAGTGTTATCAGTCACATAGTTCAATTTCCCGTGGAATTAGATGCATTCGGAATTTGATTGGTACTTTGAAGAACATGACATCTCTAATGTACTCTACTAGATTTATAGTGGGCACATAGCTGATTCTACACTATTGAGTTGGTGCAATCTAATGTCGATAGTTTCGAGTTTGAGATTACTCACGAGAGTGATACGGTTGAACTGAGCAAGCTAGTAGTCAACAAGATACTTAGAGCATCTACATGTCGGGCGCTCCAAACCCGCCTCGTACACCTAGGCAGGTCATCCGGTCACTGACCAGTCATAAAATTTTGATCCATACGGGCTTCTTAAACAGACCTCAAACGTCCGGGTTGACCGACACCCCTCATATCCAGCCCAAATATGAGACGGATATGGGGGCGCAGGGACGCGCCCGGGCACACACATCTCATCGGACCCGACAACCCGACCCTACCGTAAATTGCACCAAATCCCCCAAATCCTTCCTTCTCCTCCCGCCGTCCTCCAATATTTCCCGCGCCCGAGCCCTTGCCGTCCGCCACCCTTGCTTCCCATCCTCACCACCAGTCCCAATCCGTCGTCGTGATGTCTTCCATCCCATCCCCGTCCGCCGAGACGGAGACGCAGTCAACCACGTCTGTCGGTGCCCCTTCCTCCACAACGTCTTGCAAGGCGGAAAACGTTGCTTAGAAGTTGTGGCCTCGTCGGCTGGGAGAGAGGGAGGCGGTGGCGGCATCGCAGGTAGGTGCGGACATGGTCGAGGAGATGTCTCCCCCGCCACGCACGGCTCCCGGCACCCCATCCATCCAACCGCCAATGCAAATTATGCCATCCAACACACTTGGGTTGGAGGTGGACTCGACGGCCGGCTAGGCCATTCCAGACAGCTTTCCGCCCACGCAAAATTTGTCCTTCGACGAATGTGAGTCCAAGATCTTTACCTCCGGACAGCTTCCTATATATCAATCTTTACCTCCGGACCATTCTGAAGCTCCTCGTGATGTCTAAGATCTCATCCGGGACTCCGAACAACCTTCGGTCACCAACACCTATAACTCAACTATACCGAAACGTCACTGAACCCTAAGTGTGCAGACCCTGTGAGTTCGAGAACTATGTATACATGACCGAGACACTCTCTAGTCAATATCCAATAGCGGGACCTGGACGTCGATATTGGATCCTACATATTCTACGAAGATCTTGTCGGTTGAACCTCTATGTCAAGGATTCACACAATCTCGTATGTCATTCCCTTTGTCCTTCTGTATGTTACTTGCCCGAGATTCGATCGTCGGTATCGCCATACCTATTTCAATATCGTTACCGACAAGTCTCTTTACTCGTTTCGTAATACAAGATCCCGTGGCTAACTTTTTCGTCACAATACTTGCAAGAGTTGTTTGTGATGTTGTATTACCGAGTGGGCCCCGAGATACCTCTCCGTCATAGTTTGGGTCTTGTCCATCACATCATTCTCCTACTAATGTGATCCCGTTATCAAGTGACAACACTTGTCTATGGCCAGGAAACCTTGATGATCTTTGATCAACGAGCTAGTCAACTAGAAGCTCACGGGACAGTGTGTTGTCTATGTATCACACATGTATTTGAGTTTCCAATCATCACAACTCTAGCATGAATAATAAACGATTATAATGAATAAGGAAATATAATAATAACCAATTTATTATTGCCTTTAGGGCATATCTCCAACAGGTGCCCCGTGCGTCGCGTCACGCATGTGTGTCGCTCCGTCCAGTCCTCTTTAACGCGGGTCGTCCGCTTGCCGTCATGTGCTCCACCTCGCAGCTCAAGGTGAGCAAGCTCACTTCCTATTAATGTTCTGTGATGTACAAGCAGAGGGGATGAGGGCAAAGCAATGGCCAAGCAGACGATGGATCAATCGCACAAAGAGCCTTCAATTATGGAAGACCGATTTTTTTAAAGACCGAAAAGACCAGACCGAACAAACGGAAATACCGAATGCGCGGGAAGATCTGTGATAGCACAGATCTTCTTTGTGATTTTGTTCTTTCATTTCCTTTTTCTTGTTCATTTTTTAATTTTTCGTTTGCCTTTTTCATTTTGTTTTCCCTTTTATTTTTATTATTATTTTATATGAATCTGTGAAAAAGTTCACCTGATTTTTCTGTAATTTTTTAATTGGACAAACTTTTTTAAAAGTTTTTGAATCACTTTTCCTAGTTTGGTGAACTATTTTCTAATAGGATGAACTTTTATGAAAATCAATGAACATTTTTCAAGAATCATGAACTTTTTCCAAGATTTGTGAACTTTTTTCAAAGTTTTTGAATCACTTTTCCTAGTTTGGTGAACTATTTTCTAATAGGATGAACTTTTATGAAAATCAATGAACATTTTTCAAGAATCATGAACTTTTTCCAAGATTTGTGAACTTTTTTAAAAGTTTTTGAATCACTTTTCCTAGTTTGGTGAACTATTTTCTAATAGGATGAACTTTTATGAAAATCAATGAACATTTTTCAAGAATCATGAACTTTTTCCAAGATTTGTGAACTTTTTTCAAAGTTTTTGAATCACTTTTCCTAGTTTGGTGAACTATTTTCTAATAGGATGAACTTTTATGAAAATCAATGAACATTTTTCAAGAATCATGAACTTTTTCCAAGATTTGTGAACTTTTTTAAAAGTTTTTGAATCACTTTTCCTAGTTTGGTGAACTATTTTCTAATAGGATGAACTTTTATGAAAATCAATGAACATTTTTCAAGAATCATGAACTTTTTCCAAGATTTGTGAACTTTTTTCAAAGTTTTTGAATCACTTTTCCTAGTTTGGTGAACTATTTTCTAATAGGATGAACTTTTATGAAAATCAATGAACATTTTTCAAGAATCATGAACTTTTTCCAAGATTTGTGAACTTTTTTCAAAGTTTTTGAATCACTTTTCCTAGTTTGGTGAACTATTTTCTAATAGGATGAACTTTTATGAAAATCAATGAACATTTTTCAAGAATCATGAACTTTTTCCAAGATTTGTGAACTTTTTTCAAAGTTTTTGAATCACTTTTCCTAGTTTGGTGAACTATTTTCTAATAGGATGAACTTTTATGAAAATCAATGAACATTTTTCAAGAATCATGAACTTTTTCCAAGATTTGTGAACTTTTTTCAAAGTTTTTGAATCACTTTTCCTAGTTTGGTGAACTATTTTCTAATAGGATGAACTTTTATGAAAATCAATGAACATTTTTCAAGAATCATGAACTTTTTCCAAGATTTGTGAACTTTTTCAAAGTTTTTGAATCACTTTTCCTAGTTTGGTGAACTATTTTCTAATAGGATGAACTTTTATGAAAATCAATGAACATTTTTCAAGAATCATGAACTTTTTCCAAGATTTGTGAACTTTTTTAAAAGTTTTTGAATCACTTTTCCTAGTTTGGTGAACTATTTTCTAATAGGATGAACTTTTATGAAAATCAATGAACATTTTTCAAGAATCATGAACTTTTTCCAAGATTTGTGAACTTTTTTCAAAGTTTTTGAATCACTTTTCCTAGTTTGGTGAACTATTTTCTAATAGGATGAACTTTTATGAAAATCAATGAACATTTTTCAAGAATCATGAACTTTTTCCAAGATTTGTGAACTTTTTTCAAAGTTTTTGAATCACTTTTCCTAGTTTGGTGAACTATTTTCTAATAGGATGAACTTTTATGAAAATCAATGAACATTTTTCAAGAATCATGAACATTTTCCAAGATTTGTGAACTTTTTTCAAAGTTTTTGAATCACTTTTCCTAGTTTGGTGAACTATTTTCTAATAGGATGAACTTTTATGAAAATCAATGAACATTTTTCAAGAATCATGAACTTTTTCCAAGATTTGTGAACTTTTTTCAAAGTTTTTGAATCACTTTTCCTAGTTTGGTGAACTATTTTCTAATAGGATGAACTTTTATGAAAATCAATGAACATTTTTCAAGAATCATGAACTTTTTCCAAGATTTGTGAACTTTTTTAAAAGTTTTTGAATCACTTTTCCTAGTTTGGTGAACTATTTTCTAATAGGATGAACTTTTATGAAAATCAATGAACATTTTTCAAGAATCATGAACTTTTTCCAAGATTTGTGAACTTTTTTCAAAGTTTTTGAATCACTTTTCCTAGTTTGGTGAACTATTTTCTAATAGGATGAACTTTTATGAAAATCAATGAACATTTTTCAAGAATCATGAACTTTTTCCAAGATTTGTGAACTTTTTTCAAAGTTTTTGAATCACTTTTCCTAGTTTGGTGAACTATTTTCTAATAGGATGAACTTTTATGAAAATCAATGAACATTTTTCAAGAATCATGAACATTTTCCAAGATTTGTGAACTTTTTTCAAAGTTTTTGAATCACTTTTCCTAGTTTGGTGAACTATTTTCTAATAGGATGAACTTTTATGAAAATCAATGAACATTTTTCAAGAATCATGAACTTTTTCCAAGATTTGTGAACTTTTTTCAAAGTTTTTGAATCACTTTTCCTAGTTTGGTGAACTATTTTCTAATAGGATGAACTTTTATGAAAATCAATGAACATTTTTCAAGAATCATGAACTTTTTCCAAGATTTGTGAACTTTTTTCAAAGTTTTTGAATCACTTTTCCTAGTTTGGTGAACTATTTTCTAATAGGATGAACTTTTATGAAAATCAATGAACATTTTTCAAGAATCATGAACTTTTTCCAAGATTTGTGAACTTTTTTCAAAGTTTTTGAATCACTTTTCCTAGTTTGGTGAACTATTTTCTAATAGGATGAACTTTTATGAAAATCAATGAACATTTTTCAAGAATCATGAACTTTTTCCAAGATTTGTGAACTTTTTTCAAAGTTTTTGAATCACTTTTCCTAGTTTGGTGAACTATTTTCTAATAGGATGAACTTTTATGAAAATCAATGAACATTTTTCAAGAATCATGAACTTTTTCCAAGATTTGTGAACTTTTTTCAAAGTTTTTGAATCACTTTTCCTAGTTTGGTGAACTATTTTCTAATAGGATGAACTTTTATGAAAATCAATGAACATTTTTCAAGAATCATGAACTTTTTCCAAGATTTGTGAACTTTTTTCAAAGTTTTTGAATCACTTTTCCTAGTTTGGTGAACTATTTTCTAATAGGATGAACTTTTATGAAAATCAATGAACATTTTTCAAGAATCATGAACTTTTTCCAAGATTTGTGAACTTTTTTCAAAGTTTTTGAATCACTTTTCCTAGTTTGGTGAACTATTTTCTAATAGGATGAACTTTTATGAAAATCAATGAACATTTTTCAAGAATCATGAACTTTTTCCAAGATTTGTGAACTTTTTTCAAAGTTTTTGAATCACTTTTCCTAGTTTGGTGAACTATTTTCTAATAGGATGAACTTTTATGAAAATCAATGAACATTTTTCAAGAATCATGAACTTTTTCCAAGATTTGTGAACTTTTTTCAAAGTTTTTGAATCACTTTTCCTAGTTTGGTGAACTATTTTCTAATAGGATGAACTTTTATGAAAATCAATGAACATTTTTCAAGAATCATGAACTTTTTCCAAGATTTGTGAACTTTTTTCAAAGTTTTTGAATCACTTTTCCTAGTTTGGTGAACTATTTTCTAATAGGATGAACTTTTATGAAAATCAATGAACATTTTTCAAGAATCATGAACTTTTTCCAAGATTTGTGAACTTTTTTCAAAGTTTTTGAATCACTTTTCCTAGTTTGGTGAACTATTTTCTAATAGGATGAACTTTTATGAAAATCAATGAACATTTTTCAAGAATCATGAACTTTTTCCAAGATTTGTGAACTTTTTTCAAAGTTTTTGAATCACTTTTCCTAGTTTGGTGAACTATTTTCTAATAGGATGAACTTTTATGAAAATCAATGAACATTTTTCAAGAATCATGAACTTTTTCCAAGATTTGTGAACTTTTTTCAAAGTTTTTGAATCACTTTTCCTAGTTTGGTGAACTATTTTCTAATAGGATGAACTTTTATGAAAATCAATGAACATTTTTCAAGAATCATGAACTTTTTCCAAGATTTGTGAACTTTTTTCAAAGTTTTTGAATCACTTTTCCTAGTTTGGTGAACTATTTTCTAATAGGATGAACTTTTATGAAAATCAATCAATGAACATTTTTCAAGAATCATGAACTTTTTCCAAGATTTGTGAACTTTTTTCAAAGTTTTTGAATCACTTTTCCTAGTTTGGTGAACTATTTTCTAATAGGATGAACTTTTATGAAAATCAATGAACATTTTTCAAGAATCATGAACTTTTTCCAAGATTTGTGAACTTTTTTCAAAGTTTTTGAATCACTTTTCCTAGTTTGGTGAACTATTTTCTAATAGGATGAACTTTTATGAAAATCAATGAACATTTTTCAAGAATCATGAACTTTTTCCAAGATTTGTGAACTTTTTTCAAAGTTTTTGAATCACTTTTCCTAGTTTGGTGAACTATTTTCTAATAGGATGAACTTTTATGAAAATCAATGAACATTTTTCAAGAATCATGAACTTTTTCCAAGATTTGTGAACTTTTTTCAAAGTTTTTGAATCACTTTTCCTAGTTTGGTGAACTATTTTCTAATAGGATGAACTTTTATGAAAATCAATGAACATTTTTCAAGAATCATGAACTTTTTCCAAGATTTGTGAACTTTTTTCAAAGTTTTTGAATCACTTTTCCTAGTTTGGTGAACTATTTTCTAATAGGATGAACTTTTATGAAAATCAATGAACATTTTTCAAGAATCATGAACTTTTTCCAAGATTTGTGAACTTTTTTCAAAGTTTTTGAATCACTTTTCCTAGTTTGGTGAACTATTTTCTAATAGGATGAACTTTTATGAAAATCAATGAACATTTTTCAAGAATCATGAACTTTTTCCAAGATTTGTGAACTTTTTTCAAAGTTTTTGAATCACTTTTCCTAGTTTGGTGAACTATTTTCTAATAGGATGAACTTTTATGAAAATCAATGAACATTTTTCAAGAATCATGAACTTTTTCCAAGATTTGTGAACTTTTTTCAAAGTTTTTGAATCACTTTTCCTAGTTTGGTGAACTATTTTCTAATAGGATGAACTTTTATGAAAATCAATGAACATTTTTCAAGAATCATGAACTTTTTCCAAGATTTGTGAACTTTTTTCAAAATATATAATATTTTTATGAAAAATCGATGAACTTGTTTCAAAATAATGATTTTTTTTCATAATTGATGAATTATCTCAATTTTCTTGAATTATTATGAATTTTGTGTATTTTTTCTAAATTTTCATGAAATCTTTCGATCTATGAAGTTTTTTCAAACTCATGAACTTTTTAAAATTCATTAAATTTTCTGAAATGAATGGTCCTTTTCAAATCCCATGAACTTTTTCAAATTTATGAATTTTTTACCAAATTATTGAACTTTTTTCAATTTTCTGAGCTATATTTAATACCCGCACATATTCTTGAACTTTTTTCAATTATTGAACTTTTTTATCAAATTATTGAACTTTTTTTTCAATTATTGAAATTTTTTCAATTTTCTTGAATTAGTTAACTTTTTTCAATTTTCGTGAGCTTTATTTAATACCTGCACGTATTCTTTTTGAGACAAATTACTGAACTTCTTTTTTAATCTGTGAACTTCTAAATGTTGGACCAGCGTGGCCGCAATTGCCCATAAACATCTTGCGGTACCACGGATCAATAGCGTGAGGTGGCTATTGGTTAGCAAGCAAGCTCAGAAACGTCGACTCCACGATGCAACAAAATTTGCTCTGATTTTTTAACCGCTACTGCGTTGCTGCCCCTAAAAACTGCCGAGTAGGCCTCACGTTACATGGATTGGCGTGTTTCACATGCCAACGGCCCAGCCCTATTAGCTCCTACTAGGCTGTGACTGGGCTGGAGGGGGCTGCACGCGGGCCGGCCCATCAGAGCGGACCACCGGATCGATTCCCCTCCTCGATTGCTCCCGCGGAGACATGGCTCCCAGCTGGAACCGGCCTCGCCGCCGATCCCCGACGAGCTCCTGGCGGCCCGCCCCAGCCGATCTCGTCCGGGCCTACGCCGCCTGCGTCACCTTCCGCCGCGTCGTCGCCGACCGTTCCTTCCTCCGGGAGTACCTTCCGCCCCGCCCCTCCCCGGCTTCTTAGATGACGGGCTGCCCTTCCTCCTCCCCGCCGTGGCCCTCGCCGCGGACTTCTCCTTCTCCTTCCTCCCGTACACTGCCAGCCGCTGGGTCAGCCGCGACGGCCGCGCCCTCCTGGGGAAGGGGAACACCCCCAGTTCGGACAACATGGCCAAGATTATGCGAGATCTTCCTCCGTCCACCAGGTAGCAACGACGGTGAAGATGACGCCGTGGCTGCTGAAGAAGAGACGTCATTCAGAGTAATCCGCGTGGTGCATTGCCCAAACAAGCTGGTATTGCCTTTCTCTTCTCTTCCCGCACACCTTACAATGGCGGGCCATTCCTTCCCAAAGTTGGAGCGAATTGTTTGCCGCCACTCCATCCGTAGTACAGTATACGATAGGCTTTTCCACAGTCGCCATTATGTCTACGGCTGCTTTTACTGGATGCATGGCAACTTCGGTGAACGAGATGAAGGTGTTGCTGCTCGACGTTCTCTTTATTCTGATATATAGCAATGGCGGAGGCAGGGGCCCCGGCATGTTTCTGTTTTCACGTGACACATCTGAGATCAGTTTCATGGTTAGGCAACTCACTGTCACTCGTGGGGGTTCTAGCCGGCCGGTGGAAGTTGGACAAGACAATCTCAATGGATTCTTCTGAATACGATTTTGTGGGTTCAATGGGGAGGCACTTGTTTCTAAATCATGAAGGAAGCTTATCGATTGCTGCTGCCTATTTCTCACTAAATTCCGACACGTTCCAGCTTCAGAGGGCGTGTGATCTAAACTTAAACTTGTTTTTCCCACGGGCATACAGCAACTTTCCACCATTCTTGTCAACACCGACAGTGTGAACTATCAAGTGGTCAACTTTCTGTTGCATCCTCTGTTATCACACAGCTTGTCTGATGCTTCATAGTTTGTTACTGTGATCCGTAATTCTTGCTTACAAGGTTTGGTAGTGGTAGCTATTGTTAGGTTGATCTCTTTGCCAATGGGCCCAACGGCCCATTGGACCTTGACTCACGCCCTGATCGGGGGCGTCCAGCCCAAGCAAGGCTGGTGGGCCCCTGTCGCGCAGTGCTGTATATAGAGGAGGTGGGGACCATGGCACAGGTTACGAGGTTCGCCGCTGCCACTGGTTCCCCACTCCTAACCCTAATCCGATCTAGAGGGATGCACTGAAGCGACGGGAAGTCCACCGCCGCCGCTACCGGATCTCTCACTGCTTCCTCACCGTCACCACCACGTCACGGTGAACGTCAGAGGAAGCTCATCGAGGACACAACAAGGTAACAAACCACTAATCTCACCGAACACATCTAGCCTTGTCGATCCACGGGATCCATCAATGGTATCATGAGCCACGAGGCTTAGATGTGTTTTAGGTTGAAACACGACAAGGATAACATTTCCCCTCCCCGATATGAACCCTAGATGGGCAAAGAAACCGAAGATGGCCACGGGCCTCGTCGGCAAAGTAGCGCCGCCGCAAGGCCGCGCCTGTTCCTCTCAATCCCCACACGCATCGGCAAGCCGAGGTGTGGGGAAGAAGAACCCACCTCCTCGGAGGCAAAGTATGGATCTAATTAGATCCAAAAGAAAAACGAACAAAGGAATCGGATTGGATCCGAAAAAGAAAAAGAGAAAAAAAAGGGGGAGGGGAACATGCAAATCAAAGAAAGCTAACACCCCAACCGGGGCCAAGGGCACCACCACCGCACCCTTGACGGTGGCGTGTTCACCTTGAAGGTGCTCGCGCCCGCCGGCAAAGGAACGAAGATGGAGCCACGGTATCATGCCGCTGCAGGACACCCCTGCAAGGAAAGGAAAAGGAAAAGAGGCACCATGGCCAACCCACTCGACGGCGGCGCGCTCACCGCAAGGGAACGCGCAACCGGCGAAAGGGGAGACCACGGCGCCGCAATTTGTTGCTCTGCCGGTCCTTTGTCTCTCTCTGAGAAGTAGATGGGGGAGAAGGGACAGGTCGAGCAAGGCAAAAGGGGAGGAATGCAGAGGCTGGCACGCGCGGCGGAGGGGTTTTCGGCCCCATCGCTGGTGGCCCGTCGTCGACGTGCAATGGGAAAGGAAGCTGCAGCAAGGCGCACGCGGCACGGGACCTTTCGGTCGCCGCTGCCGGCGGCCAGATCCGGCCTCCTCGGCGAGGTGTGGTGGCCGCCGCGCGAGGGTAAGGCTCCGTCACCACGGCCGGCGTACGGGGCAGCAAGCCACCGCTAGGGCCAACAGGGGCCAGGCGCCGGCTCGCTGTGCGGGTCACGGGGCCGCACGGAAAGGGCCGAGGGGCTGTCGAGGCTGCAGCCGCCGGCGCAAGGCCCTGCTACGGCGGCGCGCTCACGGTCTCTCGGCGGGGCGTCACAACCACCGCACGGCTCGAGGGGAGGAGAAGCAACGACGCAATGGGGAGGAAAAGTGAATGGGTTAGGGTTTCCTGGTGGCTGGATACCCTTTTTGATCTAGCGAGATCCAAGGGCCACCGTTGGATCGCTGCGGGCGGCTGGGATCGCCCTAGAGGCAACCCTAGGCCAGGGCGGGCCACCAGGCCGCAAGTCACAGGCCGGCCCAGGCCGGGGGAGAGAGAGGGCTCCCAGGCCAGCCCGCGTCTCTGGCGCCTGAACGGGGAGCTGGGCCTCTCGGGCCGAAAGGAGGCAAGGCCACAGGCCGACGCGGGGAAGATAGGCTGGTTGCGCTAGGTCGGCCCTGGCAATTTTCTTATTTAAGGAATTTATTATTTCTGCCTATTTTAGGCAGATTTAAAAATGTTTTTCTATGCATATTTTTCCTATGAAAATATGTTTAGAAAAGAGGAAATAAAATGTTCGAAGTTTCTGTAAAAGCAATGTTGATTTTTCTGACAAGAAAAATAAAAGGTTCTGAAAATAAAATAAAATTTTCATAAAAAGAAAAGTTCATGAATTTTATAAAAGAGATTATATATAAAGTTCATGAATTTTTTAATTATGACAGAACATTTTTCTGTAATAGCAATATGTTTTTTCTGAAAATAAAAATAAAAGGTTCTGAAAATAAAAGAAAGATTTTCAGAAAAAGAAGAATTCATGGATTTTATAAAAGAGATTATGAAGTTCATGAATTTTAATTTTAACAGAATATTTTTCTGTAAAGGTGCATGAATTTTCATATTCACGTTTTTCCGCTGCAAAGTAAAAAGATTTAGTCCTCCAATTAAATTGGAACCAATGGGAAAATTTAATTGGAAGAACTGTTATTAGCAAAGTTTTTCCCTTGTGGGTGAAATAGGATTCAAACAGTTTCCGCTATGACAATAGAATGATGATTGTTTTAAAGTTAAATATGGTATTGTCATTTTCTGACCAACGTTGATGATAACAATACTATAATTGTATGAGTCATCCTATGTTTAAAGCTTAAATCTCTGATAAATTTTGTATCAAAGTGATCAATTTTCGGAGCACAGATAAAGAAATGCGTATGGTTAATGATGATGATGATTATTTCTTAGCAAAGTTGTTCAATAAGAATACTATCATCACATTGTTTATGAGTTATATGTATTATTTCCATTTCTGCCCAACGGTGATATGGAATTAATGTAGAAGGATGATGTTTTATTCTAATTCTGCCACCACGGTGATTTAGAATATTCCAGAAAGTTTTAAAAGGTTTAATGTGCATGATTTTAATCAGACCAACGTAGGGTTACTTTTATGCTCATTACCGTTGTTTATTGCCTAAGTTTTCTCAGACTAAAAGTTATTCAAGCTTTCACTCATGAAAGCGAATGTTTTGGGTACTAGTGACCCGAAAGATGGAAAAGAAATGTCATATTGAGGGAATAAATTCTCTCTAAAGAATGGCTTCACAAGAAAAGAACTCTTGGATATTAATTCAAGAAAAGAAAATAGATAAATCATTGAGAGTCTTGATTGACGAATGTCTTTCATGTACTCTCTATGATGAAGTCTCCTTTTTTCAGTCAGCATGATTGAAATGAAACAAGCAACATGCATGTTTAATTTGACCAACGTCGGATCAAACATGTGTGTCAAAGATAATTCAGATTTATTTCTGAATTTGATGCAGTCAAAAGAGCCAATTATGGCATTTATGATGTCCCTTAAAGGGAATTACCCGCATGGCGGGAAAAAATATAGGAAGAATGCCTGCGTAACCGGGTAAAGTTGACATTGTATTATGTCAACAATCCGTGTATGGCGGGAGAAATTTTGACAAAGGCCTTATCCTGTATGACAGGAGAAAGTTATGATGACTCATGTGCGGTTAATGTGTCTCACTATGGAAGAAAAGTATGGAGTAGCTATTAAGCTTTCCTAGTATCGACCGTACACCTTATGTGTAACGGTCATTATGCAATCACTAAATCCAGAAAGGATAAAAGTAACAGACGAACCTAAAGACAAGAATGATATGCAAGTGTGACTTGCAAAAAGAGACAATGATAAAGAACTCTATTGAGTTTCTGAAATGAAATGAGGAAAAAGTACTCCCATACTAGTTAACTTATAACTTCATTGTACATGAAGTGATAAGATGAATGAGCTAGATAATCGAAGTTTCCTCATTTCACAAGAGCTATGAATGTGTTTCGAAATTGTGGCAGAAAAGTTCTTGCCACATTTCGAGGGGGAGAAAGAGACATGAAATACATTGTAATGTATTTCATGACTCCTCTGTACTTTAGATGATGTGATGCACATTATGCATCTAAAGTGATCCATTAATGAAGAATATGATTGTCAAGGGGAGTACGACAGTCATCTGAATACCGTTATTATGATACCCCTAAAGAAAAGAAACAATTGTATTTTCGGATCTTTTATAGTTTCGAAAGCAAGCTAAGGAATACAACAGTGGTGCTTAAAGTGCCATAAAGAAGAAAGTTTAAAGATACACCATTTCTTCAGTGAAGATGGAGTAATCTGGGGGAGCATGTTGTATGACTTATACAACACCTGTTGTTAGCTCTACAAGGGATCTTGTGATACAGGTCCCTGTAAGACCTATTGCCTTTTGGAAATGGGTGACTATAGAATTAATTGCCTCTTGGCAATGACAGAGCAACGACTACCCCATATGAAAGAAGTGCCAGTACCTGAGATTTTGATGGTCTCTAGGAATGTGAAAATCAGATACTTGTGACTACTATAAAGTCTATGTTAGTGAAATTCCATCATTTGAATTTCACTAACATAGACTTTATGAAGGGTCTACAAGGCAAATGTGACTCCAAAGGAAATATGTAAATGCGTAAAACATGACTTAAATCGAAAGATTTTGTGCAAAGAAAATGAAAGGACAATTGCATTCATGCAAAGTTATAGAATGGGAAATTCGTTTCCCAATTCCTGTGCATGTGGATGATGTCCTACTTGCTAGTGGTGATGTCAATCTACTGCAGGAGGAGAAAAGAAGTTCTTGTCCTCAAAGTTCAAAAGAATAAAAGGGGGTATTAGGAATGTCGCATGGACATGCTAAGAAAGATCTCTAAAGTATGCATACGAGAAAACCTACGCCTGTTCTTATAGTCAAGGGTAATGGAACTGGAAACTATGGTGTTTTCAAAAGTTAATAAGAAAAGATTGTAAACCAATATGGTACCATATGCTTCAGTTGTTGGAAGCTCAAGATATTACCCTGACACAGTTCACGTATATATCCGGGTTGTTTTGGCAATGTCCAGTCCATAGATAAATCAATGAAATGGATTCAAAGATATCGGCCTCATGCTGAAAGAAATAAGTGCTCTCAAAACATTGTGAGTACAAAGGAGGACTTGTGAAATGTATAGCGAAATCCACAATTGTCGCTAACTTTCATACTCGGAGTTTTGCGTGGAAAATCTCCAAATGAGTAAAACGATTGTCATCAATGTGATGCAATGATATGTGATAGCTTGATATGAGGCTGAGGGACGGGCAACATGGTTAAGGCTACCTGTACCCGGAGTTGATAATGGATGACAACAACGATAACCATTTTAAATTCTTTCGCTCCTGTCACAACGAGTCAAGTGCTGATGCCAAACACACTGACAAAGAGTTATGTGTTGTGAAGGAGAAAATCCGGAATTATGGAAAAAAATGCTTGAAGCATAAAAGCAACAAACAAGTGTTTGCAGATCTGCTTATCAAAGGCTTACTGCCCAGTGTGTTCGGAGAACACACAGTCGACATGGTTTTTATGGTATAGTCTAATATTTTCGGACCACAAAGGGCCCAAGGTTAAAGAATCTGTCTCAAAATAGGGAGGTACATTGTGGCTGTCTGATTCCATCGGCAATTGAGCCGTGACGATGAAACATGCCCTATGTATTGATCTGTTACGAAACGGGTAAAGTTAAAAGTATATGATGAGATCAAGGGGGAGAATGTTAGGTTGATCTCAACGGCCCATTGGACCTTGACTCACGCCCTGATCGGGGGCGTTCAGCCCAAGCAAGGCTGGTGGGCCCCTGTCGCGCAGTGCTGTATATAGAGGAGGTGGGGACAATGGCACAGGTTACGAGGTTCGCCGCCGCCACTGGTTCCCCACTCCTAACCTTAATCCGATCTAGAGGGATGCACTGAAGCGACGGGAAGTCCACCGCCGCCGCTACCGGATCTCTCACTGCTTCCCCACCGTCACCACCACGTCACGGTGAACGTCAGAGGAAGCTCATCGAGGACACAACAAGGTAACAAACCACTAATCTCACCGAACACATCTAGCCTTGTCGATCCACGGGATCCATCAGCTATCACCTTTTTTTGTGCATATGGCTAAGCTGATCAAGCTCAAGAACTTAATTCCGATCTATTTGCTAGTCTGTTGTAATTGCCACTTTAAGGTTATCAGAGAAGTAAAAGCTGAAAGGTCCATGCATGCTGCGAGTAGCATTTTGGAGGCATCAGAATTGTACAACTGTTTTGTTTTTAATAATGCAGAAGTTATACAAGTGTAATTTAGAATTGTGCTACCAGTTCACCTTTGAATTCTTTACAGAAACTATTTGGTATGAAATGCGCATGTCAAGATAACTTAGATCCAGGGTACCGACGTTTTCTGCAGTCCTTCAAAACACATGCCAAATGCAAGAAACGAATTTTTGCAGGATGGAAGAGGGACACATTGTTTGTCGATTGTCGCTACTGAGTCTACCAGATTTTTTGTTCCCTTCAAATGGCCTTAGAATTTGTTGTTGTACTAGGTAATTTGTGAAGTCCTGCAACATGAAGCTAGCGCGACTTCTTTTATGGCCGTTAAGTTCTTTTATGATTCATCTCTTTATGATTGCCTGTCTTTGTACGGCATGTGTTTGCTGTTATGCATCTTCAATTCCATTTTAATCAATGTTCTACCTATGGCTAGAAAGAGTTCAGAAGGTTGATTCTCCATTTACTGCATGAGGTTTCTTCAAGGCCTAGTACTTTATGCTTCCTCCTGTGCTTTTCTTGCATGTGATTTACCTAGTTTTGCCCACCTGGCAAGCTCCTGAATATCTGCAATCTGAGTATGTACACATTGGGCAGGTACTCGGGGAGCTCCTGACAATCCGTTGCAAGCTGATGATAGCACTACCGATGATGTGAATGGTGGATGATGCTGATCGAGGTTATGCCCGAGACTCGATGGTTGACCACAGGTTGGTCCGTGGTAGGGGGTGCGTTCTGCTTCGTTTGGTCTGTACTGTGGTCATCTGGAATTAACCTGGAGTTTTATCTTTCGTCCGTTGCTCTGACAACGATCGGCGTGCCTGTCGGATAAGGTGCTGATAGCATTAACGGCATTTGGTTTCTGCAGCCAGTGAGTTAATTAATTAGCACTCTCCGTAAGATTGTAACAAGCTGGTTGTGATCTGTGTATTTCTACAGGCTCGATGTGTTGTGCTGTTTGAAATCTTGTCAGCCATTTGGATTGAAGGCTGCCAATCTGTTTATCTATTTTTTGTTTGAGCCAAGCTTGATGACTGATGAGAATGTGTTTGAAATGTTGTCCGTTATCACCTTTGCTTATTACTTGATCCGCTCCATTGACCGTTCATAATGGTGATTAGATCTTAGTGTGCTCCGTTTATTAGCCCATTTGTGTGTGCGTTGCGTTTAGGAACAATTCATCGCTAAGCATGCGCACGAAAACGATACGTCAACGGTGACGCACAAACCGGCATTCTAAAAAAAAGAAAAGAAACACATCTCACTTAGTCTCATAAAGCTTAAGTAAACAAGATTTATATGATCTAGGCCGGGCTAAGTGGTAGCAGTGTGCTCATGGATCCCCTCTTCTCCTCCACTTAAGCCACTAATCCCATTACATGGCATCAACTGTCATGAATTCATGATAATGTACTTCCATCCACTGGATAATCTTATTCTTTGCCAGTGTGTATACAGTGTCACATACATGCTTAAACATGGCACAACCCTAATTTTCTAATTGTCGCAGAGACAAACTGTACTTATTAACAGTAGTAATTACCAAGGAAATCAACATCATCATCTCTAAATCCTCAGGAACTCCATGAACTTTTTTAATGTGCATGCTTAGCAGGCTGGCACACATATTTTTTCCCCAGCTCCCCTGTTCTTGTTCTACTTAATCCTGCAAAGATATACTGACACAACTTGCAGTGGGATTTAACCAATTAATTAACCCATGCATGATGTGGGTGAGCTGTGCTTGTGTATACAATTAGGCCACCCTGCCTGTCTGATCTGTGGATTAATCCCTGGACCAAAGCATTGACTTGCATCCCATCATTGCCAGTACATCATCAAATCACAAGCCCCCTCCCCCTTCCCGATGCATGTTCCTGGCTCACTTATTTAGTCATCGGCATATTTTGCACATCCCCGTTTTTTAATCATTCGCCGAAAGCAATTTCAAATTTAAATGTTATAAAAAACCATCCTATTAGTCTAGAAGATGTGATAAGGGTCTGCAAAGTCCTCATCTTGCAAGTCAGGGAGCTGTTCTGAGTTCTCACTAGGGACACAAGATTCCTCCCATCCTTGTCCTGAGAAGAAATGCCCATTAGTTTAATCCCGGTGGCGCATAATGTATTGTGCAAGATGCTGAATTTGTATGGAGATTAGGTGTTTGTCCACATGCAACTGTGCCCAAGTCAATTAGGGTTTCCTAGTTTTATAGGTGTCGGCTAATTTCAAAGAGAGAGAAATCTCTAGGCTTTGATATTTTTTTCCATTCTTCCTTCTTTTTGTTCTCATTGGCATCAGCAAATCCCCTTGTTTGGTGCTGAGGAGATTAGGGCGTCCTTGAGCTCACATGGAGCCGTCCTGTTTTGTAGGCCATCGTCGCGTATTAAAACGCCGCGAAGAGAAAGATAGGACCTCATGGCATATATATCATTTAACCAATAATCACCCCCCCCCCCCCGCCCCTAGTCAAGGAAATTTACAGATCAGAAACTTTGTCGATATGTGTATCTTGGTAAATAATATGCTGCGTACGTGCTAGATCATGCTCTTTCTTTTTTCGGTTCTCGTGTCGAGAAGAACCAAACAGATATATGTTCCCCAAAACAGATACCTTGCAGGGAAATTCCGAATGCTAGTGGCAGCAAGACACGGTGAAATTCCGAATCCGAAGGCTTTGTGCGGGTCCCAAAGCAAAGCGGTTATCGACGCACGCAAACCAAATGGTTCTATGTTCTGCAAAACAGAAACCTTTGTGGATTCATGCAGAGAGGCAGAAGGACACTGGAAACTTCCAAACTTGAATGAAGACTTCAGGTTGTTGTGCATGAGCCAAAACTTGTCCTTCTGTTCATCTGTCACTATAGACAGTCTTTGTTTTTCATTGGTGAGGAGCTTGAGCAGTGATAAAGAAAAAAGAGGTTAGAGTTAGATGACACCCAAACACACCCTAAGATTTCCTGAAAACAACTGGTGTGCACAAGGACAAATTCTTCAGATATGCATGGTGATGTGAGCTGCCAAACTGAAGCAGGTGGCTACTCTGCAGCATAGCATATAATCTCAGTCCTACTAACCATATGCCATATTATGGAGTACCATTCACCGGCACACAGCTGGTGAACGCTTGCTTGTACCCGTCGAAAGTCGAAACAGATCGATTCGCCTCGATGAATATTAACTACCCGTGGTGCCATTTTGCCAACTCAATCAGTTTGTTCCAACACTTGGTGAATGTGAAAGGAAAAAAGTCATGGTTGGCATCCAGGTTCCTCAACATGGCTCACTTGTGTGTCAGAAAGGTCCTTGTTTATGCACGCATTTTCATCTCTCCTTGATCCTTGCAGTGCAAAATCCTTCTGGATCCCAACTGCTCTGTCCCTTCTTGTGTCCCTGGCTCTCCATTCTTTGCCTTGAAAACAATGATTGACATTTGGAAGAGGGGATTAGAGCCAGGCCTTGTCATTGCTGATTAATCCAAGAGCCCGTTTCATTGCGAGAACAGCTCATGTCAATGCTCCACCGTATCATTGGTGCACAAGTCTGACCTTCATCGCGCCGATTATTGGATAACAGTGTGTTCTTTCACCACACAAATTTGATCAAAACATTATGCTGTTAACATTACCCCGTCCGCTCATCATCCGAAAGCACGGCGCATTCTTGGATCACTAGCACCCGTCTCTGTCTTTATCTGAGAATACTCTCTGAATCTTGACTTCAGTAAAAACCCGACGAAACATACGTACTACCAGCTGGTGATAATCCAAGCGATCTGTCATTACAAATAAAAAACTGCCGATTAGAGAAACATCCCAGTTACTGACTCGAGAACAAAATGTGTTCCGAGTGCCAGCAAGCATCGATCCACACAATCATTAGACCGAGGCCGAAACCGAGTGAATAACCCGCGAGAATCTCTGAGGAAGGAGGTAGACATCCTCTGACCAAGCCCCCAAGCTCATGATCTGAACCATGTGCTGCCATTACCAACTCAATTCCACGGGATTAAACTAAGCCGGGCAGCGAAATGGGGCAGCCCTTTAAATCACAGGGTGCACATGGAGCCTTGGGTGGGAAGAAGGTCCTAGTGCTGCCACTACCTCTGCAACAGCTCACATTCTTGTCTTGTGAGACAGAAGAGGAGCTTAGGGGGTATATCAGAGGAGGGAGAGGGGAGGCGGCGGCGGTCGATGGGGTGCCGGTCCTGCGACAAGCCCAAGATGAACTACAGGAAGGGGCTGTGGTCTCCTGAGGAGGACCAGAGGCTGCGGGACTACATCCTCAAGCATGGCCTCGGCTGCTGGAGCGCTGTCCCTGCAAAGGCTGGTGAGCTCCCTCCCTCTCAATTGTCCTTCCATGCATGGAGATTTGCTGCATGCCAGTGCTTGAACAACAGCTCATGGCTGATTGTGAATTGTAGTCTACTAGTCTAGTAGCATTAGCAATAGTCTGATGAACTCGCATCGTTTTTTAATGGTTTTTTGCTTGTATTTGGCTTGGAGTTCTACTTGGAACCTTACATCCATGATCTAGCTCTAGTCTTGACACATTTAAAAAGAATTCAATATACTCTGATATTCAGCAACAATGCACCTATATAGAAAGAGCTAATTGCCTGGAAATCTGTTTGACCTTCACATGATCCAAGCTTGAACATACACAGTCTCCATATCAGTCAAAATTCTATTACAAATGTGATGTGGGAATTTGAGCTCATTGCTACCTCTGTAACGTTTCTTTTTAGTTTTTGACTTGAATTATGCCTGAATTTGTGTGCCATGTGTTTGGTTTGGTTTGCTACCACGAAGGTCTGCAGAGGAACGGCAAGAGCTGCCGGCTGCGTTGGATCAACTACCTGCGGCCCGGATTGAAGCGCGGCATGTTCTCTCAGGAGGAGGAGGACGTCGTCATCAACCTCCAAGCCAAGCTGGGCAACAAGTAAGCCATCCTCACACCCCTCGCCTGACTCTGAGCTCTGACCATCTAAACATTTCATAAACTTAGACAAGAATGGAGAACCAAAATGAAAATGCTGACGATACATACAAAAATTAACTGAATTTTGTAAGTCGAAACCCCGTCGAAAACGGCGTGTTTCTTTCGCGGCGAAAAGGCTCTTCCGTTTTCCATGGTGATCTGAGATTTTCCTCTTTTGGTCGGTCAGGTGGTCGCAGATCGCGATGCATCTGCCGGGGAGGACGGACAACGAGGTGAAGAACTACTGGAACTCGTACCTGAAGAAGAGGGTGATGCAGCTGGGCTCCAACTCCAGCTCCAACCCGGCCAGCAAGAACAGCGCCTCGCCGGAGCTGCTCACCTCCATGAGCGCCAACACGGAGCTCATCATGACCAGCGGCGGCGGCGGCGGCAGCACGGCGACGTCGACCCACGACCACGACGCCAACATCGGCAGCAGCGGCGCCGTCTCGGCCGCCGAGCCGTTCGTCGACCATCAGCACCACCAGCATCAGGATGCCAAGAACTACGTCTTCGCCGACTGGATGCCGACTGCCGCGGCGGTGACGGCGGCGCCAGGGCCGGAGAGCTACTCCATGTCCGCGCACTGGCCCGCCTCCACGGCCAGCTCCGGCAACGTGACGCCGTCGCACGGCGCCTTCGTCGGCGACCAGATGAGCGCCACCAGCTACGGCGCGCTGCAGCACACGCACCAGCACCACCAACAGCAGGAACACCAGCACCACCACCAGAGCGCGGTCACCGCCGTGGGCGCCCATGGCGGCGCCGCCGGAATGGTGGCCGGAGGCGGCTACTTCGACCTGCTCAACATGGGCGACATCTACGGCGGGTTCACCACGGCGAACGACGATCTGCTCTTCTGAAGTCCAGAGCCAAATTCTGATGATGCCGTGACCCCTGTGCATGTGTGATAAACAAAAATTGTTCGTCGTGTTCATGTTGTGTATGTATGAAAACGGAAAGAGGTGGCATACTGCTTCATTAATTTGATTCTTCTTCTGCAAGGAAAATTTTAAATGTGATCATGTTGATTAGAGGGAATTCCCCTTAGGTTGGACATAAATTCTTTCGTTGTCGTTTTTTCCCCGCAATAAAAAGGAGTATCGATTTGTATGGTGTAAAGTGCAAATGTGAGCCTAATTGAAGTAGATCTTGTAAATTTAACAAATATATTTGTTGTTGGGGGAGTACTCCTGTAACAAGCTATGGTATTGAACATCTTCTCTTTAGTTCTCAAGATATTCAATATTCAATCTGAGACTGAAATTATGCTCAATTGCTTCCCAAAAGCATAGAAAAATCTTCGCAATAGCTTGAAGTCGATGGGAAACGCAGCTAGCACAAAGAAACCTACTGGAAAACAATCTTATGTATTTTGGCCCTACAAATCAAACACCCACCTATAACATTTCCTACTCCAAAATTCATTTGAATCATATATAACCATGTCTTTCAACCTTCAGCAAATGTTTGGGGAACACTAAGAAAGAAAGTGAAAGTTTGGCAAAACATGGTTTTACAACAAACCAGAGTTAAATCGTGCACGGTTCATTGCTGCTCCAAGAAGTCTTGCATTCCAAGAATTTGGATTGAACTCGGTGGAGTTGATGGAGAAAAGGCAGTAATAAAACACCAACATTACATAGATGTCCATTCTAAGGTAAACCTTACATAGATGTTGCAAAACTGTATAGATAGCAGTGGTATAGATAACACTCTGGTTTTCTCGTTACATATAATGTGAGACTACAATGCCATGGATGACAAAGGAACAAAAGGGCAAACGGGAACTTAGTTCTTCTTGCGAGAAAAGTGGTTGTCATTCGGATTCCGCTTCCCGCTGAACATTGCCAGCGCCTTCCTTACCGGAGGTTTCAGCTCCACCTTCTTCTCGCCACTGTGCGTGAATATGTCCTCGGCGCCCAAGAAATCATCCCCCTGTAGCAAACAGCAATGGTTACCAGAGTTGTTCCTTTAAGAAGAACTAACAACTGAGAAATTTGTGGCAGTAGAAGAGTTAACAGAGATGCCATGATATAGCAGTATAAAAAATAGCAGGGGCACTGACCAGCTTGCTTGACTTCTTCGATTTAGGATGCAGAACCTTCTGTGGAAGCTGGTCTTCACGTAAAATGGGGTTCTTAATGACGGCATCTCTTCCACCTTGAGGCATCGGAAGTGAAAACTGCAAAGCAAATAGGCAATTAGAAACAAACATAAAGATTAGGCACAAGTGGAAAACCATCACACTGCAAGATATTTGCAGTCTGCTTCACCAAATACTGACATCGAAAAGCTAGAAGCAGAGTTCTGGGTATTCATCACCATTGATTCTAAAGAACAAAATTATTCACTGAACATCATGGAAAGAAATATGCATATGTTACACATTAAAATTATCCCTTATATGTTTTTTTAAAATTTCTTGGATAACAGCAGACCATACAGGAAACAATCAACCATAGTTGACCCACTCAAACACAGAAGTAACATAACAACACAAGCTGTAGTCAACATGAAGAAAATACAGCATAAGTGTGAATTTATCAATTTAGCCGCACTCACTTTTGTGCCTCGGAGTGTAACACGCGGGCGTCGTGAAGCCATAGTAATCCCATTTTCACCAACTGTTACTGAAACCTTACGCAAGGTGCCGCCATTGCCACATTTTGGACAGAATATTTTTCCAATCTCTTGGGTCACCTTGTAGCAAGCATGACACCTCAGAACCCACCTGGCCAATCAGCACCAACACATGAGAGACAGATAAGAATGTGCAAGCTTCTATAAATAGGATACTATTCAAAATGGATGTAGAGTAGTCAAAGAGGTGGAAAATGTTAGATTCACATACCTGTGCAACTGACGTATTTGCATACCGCCTGGTGCCAAGAGACGGAGACCAATCTGGAGGATAACGTTTTGCATGGCATAGTCACTAGTAACACATGCTACAGTTGATTCGGACAAGGACCTCAGGGCCCAACTTTGCTCACTGCTCTCATCATCTACAAAAGATGCACTGACACTGACACCTTCCTCGGTCTCGCTTTTTATATCCAAATTATCCAATTGTTCAGTGCATGCATCAGTAACATCTCTACCCTCAATAGTATAAGCATTGCCAACCCCATTCTCCCCATTAGATTGTTGATCTCCAGCAATTTTTGGTTCATCCTCTTCCTGAGATTCCAAGTTGTCAGTATTTGACCTTGTTTTCTCTGGAACAACAGAAGGGCCATCCACTGAATCCAAACCATTTTCAGACAAGTCATTATCCTCATCGACTGTTGGAGCAACAGAACTTGTATCAAAGCTTTGTTCAGATGCCTTGAGGGCATCGCGCCTGGCTTTCCTTCGCAAATATTTTCTGTGCGTGGTGCGGCCAACAGCAGGCAACCAGCCTTCATTGTTCTCATCGTCTTCCCAAGGAATACATGCATCTCTCTTTGAAGGCTGAAACTCTGCATCCCCTTGTGTCTCAGAAATACTGTTGGTCTCGCTTGTAGGGATCTCCTGATTCTCAAGATCCTTCAGTGGGAGGATCCGAGAATTAAGATCACCTCCTGATTCAGACATCTTATCCAGTGCTTCCCACTCTGCTAGGTTAGTAACATTGGAGCCCCAGCCAGGCAGCGGAGCCTCTTGCAAGGTCCGGACGCTGACCACATGGAGTGGAGGTGGGTGCTCCCGCAAATGGCTGGTCCCATGGACCTCAGCCTCCAACATGTAAGCTAGAGCGATAATCTTCATATCAACATCGGAAAGTGTCTGGAGATCTCCTGTTTCCCTGGCAAACTTGACAACTGCAAGCAATGGTGATATACAAGTTAGTCGCCTCTAAATATGTTGTTACTTAGACCAGAGAAAAGTTTACAATGAAAATGCTAATTCTACCGAGCAGAAGTAACTTGAAGGCCATGGACGATCCGAGTTAATTTCACAATTAAATGCTAATTCTATCGAACAGAAAGTAATTTCCAGGCTACGGACAACCAAATGTCAACATATTGCAGTGGTAAAAACAAACAATAATAAACTACCAAATTCTAGCCACGCAGCCAGTAATGCCAAATTCTACAGACAGCGTGATATCAGCCATCCTTTTAAACGGCACCCTGTTGCATAAGCATGCCTACACCCTGAACATAGCACTGAAGGTTACTCCAAGCAACAAGACTCTGAATAAACACCACTCCAGGCCTAGTTTCTGCTAAAAAAGACGAGTATGATGAAAAGATGAAAACCAATCCAGCTACGCAAATCATCGTCATGTACCTAGTGCAACATAAACCACCTATAATAAACACTTGGATGAACAAAAATGAATTGAAGTCCAAGAAAGTACAGAGTTTCAGCTGTATTATTTTAGCAACAACCGAAAAAAAAATGGTGGCAGTGGTGGGCAAAGCATTGGACCTCGCTTGACGAACTCGGGGGCGGGCTCGACGGTCTCGACGGGGGCGGGGAGGAGCGCGAGCCGGCGGCGCGCGGCGGCGTCGCGCACCTCGTCGAGCACCTCGGGCACAGTCACCAGCCGCCCGGCGGTGGAGGCCAGCGCGGCGCCGCCCGAGATGACGGCGTTGGCGTCGACCACGGCCACGGCCAGCCCGCTCGAGCTGGCGCAGCTGGACACGATCCGGCTCACCGCCTGCGCGGACGACTCCTTGGCCACCGTCTCCCGCCGCGCCGTCGCCGCCGCTCCCCACGCCATCGGTGCCCCTCCGCCCGCCGGCGCCGCGCCGGCCGCGAAGGCCGCTTCGCCCGCCGCCGGGCCCAGCGCCGGCCACGCTTCTTCCATCGCCGCAAGGTGGGGGGTGGGGTGGGGTGGGGGGGGGGGGGGTAGGGTGGCGGCGCGCTAGGGTTTTGGGGCTCCGATTTCACTTATTTTTGGGCATAAATACGCTGGATGTATTTGCACGGAGCACACAGGAGAAGACTTAAATTTTCAGGTAACCCCTGGGGTTGGAATTTAGCCGGGAGGATGCGAATAGTGGGAAAATGGGGGACCTGTGTGGGTAATATCCATCCAGAGTTCTCCACCCACGATATAACGGCGTTGAGGCGGAGCCATCCCGTCCCCAATCACCATCCTCCATGGCCGCCGCCAAACCCTAGCCGAGCCCAGCCCGCCGCCACCCCGCTCGCTCCTCTTCGCCGCAGCGGATCCCCGCCAGATCTAGGTGCTCGCCCCCTCCTGCGCCCCTCGTCGCCGGTAGTGCCCCGATCCCCTCCCTCTCCCTCTCCGCGCTCCCCCAGCCCGAGCCTCGTCCCCTCAGATCCGTCCGACGGGCCACCGCAAGGTGCGACTGGTTCTCCCTCTCCGATGGTACTCACGTCCGCTGGTAGATCGGGCTTTGGTTAGGGTTCGTTCGTGGATTAGATCGGGTATCCCTTAGCGCGGCAGGTTTCGTTCCTTGGTTCGTGGACGCCGTTGGCTCGATCTGGGCTTGGCCCTTCTGCCTCCTGGGTAGGAGTTAGTGATTGTGCCGGGTATCCCAGGCTGACGGTTGTTTTGCTGTGATGAATCGCAAGGACGGTATATGAGCTAGTCGGCTGTTGAAAAATGGCCTCCTTGCTTGATTACGCACCCTTAACTGATCATAAATTCTGAGCAAACGACACACGCTCCCATGCTTCCAATCATGGTTGTTTTGGTTTTAGTTTTCCTTGCATTGAAATGTGTAACGAATGCCTTGATGTTGTCTTGTGTTAGCCTGATTGTTTGTTTGCGGTGATGAATCACAAGGACGGTATCTGAGCAAGGTGGCTCTTGAAGAAGGCCTCCTTCCTTGATTATGAATCCTGAACTGATCATAAATTCTGAGCAAACACACTTGCCTGCTTCTCATGGTGGTTTCCTTTTTTCCTTTAATTGAAACTTAAAAAAAAATACACAGTAGTTTTTATTTGTGTTGATGCGTTGAAATGAGATCAGAAACATATGCTATCCTGACATCTTGATTGCTTGCTGTGATGAATCACAAGGACGGTATCTGAGCTAGGTGGTACTTGAAGAAGGCCTCTCTCCTTGATTATACACCCTACACTGATCATAATATCTGAGCAAGCATGTGCAAATGTTAATTGACAATGTCCTCAGTTGGTTTTATGTTGCAGTCTGTCCTGTTGTCATGCATCGTTTGTTTGTTGAAATGTTAACCAATGACCTCACTGGTTTCACCAGTAGCATGTGTATTCCTAGTTTTCATAGCTTTTCTGTGCTTTTATGTTTGCTGTGATGAATCACAAGGACGGTATCTGAGTAGGTTGGCTGTTGAAAAGGCCACCTTCCTTGATTACTCATCCTAAACTGATCATATATTCTGAGCAAGCATGTGGAAATGTGAAGCGAAGCATGATCCACAATGACTTTACATTATCTTTTGTTCTTCTGAAGTGCATCCTTTCCTGCTTGAAATGTAAATCAACTACTTTTATAAGTTCATGGGTTGTTTAACCTTTGTCTGCTTGTTTGCTGTGATGAATAACAAGGACGGTATCTGAGTAAGTGTGGCTCTTGAAAAAGGCCTCCTACATTGATTACACATCCTAAACTGGTCATATATTCTGAGCAAATGTGTGCACGTCTTAAATGAACACCCAGCGTGCTGGTGGTCTCTGGCCATTGGCCCTCTTGTCTTAGATGTGTTCCTGGTCCTTATATTATATAGCTTTGTTATGGATGGCTGCTTCATTTAGAAGTTAAATAGACACTGTTTCTGTATTTTACTTCTGCAATGCTTGTTTGCTATGATGAATCTCAAGGACGGTATCTGACAAAGGTGGCTCATCAATGAGTTCTCCTTGGTTGATTACACATCCTAAACTGATCATATATTCTGAGCAAAAGTGTGCAAGTTTTAAATGGACACCCAGCATTATGCTGGTGGTCTCTGGTCATTGTCCTCTTATTTTTGATGTGAACTATCTCTGTTTATCCAACCAGTCCTTATATTATGTAATTTTGTTAAGCATGGCTGCTTCATTTCTAGAAGTTAAATAAACACTGTTTCTGTAATTTACTATTTCAAAGCTTTTTTTCTATGATGAATTTCAAAGACGGTATCTGACAAAGGTGGCTCCTTGATGAGTCTCCTTGCTTGATTAGACATCTTAAACTGATCAAATATTCTTAGCAAATTGATTTTATTGAATTATAGAACAAACATATATTTCTTCTTGTTTGCTGTGATGAGATCACAAGGACGGTATCTGAGAAGGTCTCTAAGGAGTGCTACTTCATTGATTTTACATCCTAAACTGATCAAATTTTCTGAGCAAACGGGCTTTAAACGAAAGTCATTCTGTATGTACACATGCCAGCTTAAAGAACAGTATATTTATTCCCAGTTTTTGTGTTACTTTGGCTATTATGCCATCAAAGGACGGTATCTGAATAATTGGTGCTTTATAAAGTCCTCCTTCCTTGATTATGAATCCAAAACTAATCAAATTTTTGGAGCAAAAATGTGTGAACAATTATTGGAACTACTATTGTGCTACCTGAAACAAGATATCTCATTCCATTAACCATTTTAGCATGGTCCTGACCACACATTCAAGAATCACAATTACAGAAGTTAACAAACAATGCCCTTAAGTTTGTTTTTGGTTTCTGCTTGTTTGCTATGAGGAGATCACAAGGACGGTATCTGAGAAAGGTGACTTTTTAAAAAGAGCCACCGCCCTGATTATAAATCCTAAACTGATCAAACTTTCTGAGCAAATGTGCCTAAACAATCAATGAGTATACTCAGTATCACTGTATTAATATAAATAACTGGTGACATTTTCCCTTGATTTTAGTGTCATTAGAAAAATGTGATACTCTGGACAAGCTCTTGTTCGAAACAGTAGCATCTACTCTTGATTTCAGTGTGTTCGCCATTTCTTCATGAAGTTTCACTTTTTTTGGCCATCCTTGATTCTCATGAATTTTTATATGTGCTGCACTTGCACTTCTTTTTCCAACTCCATTTTCTTTTGGTATTTGAACCAGGAACTGTAATTTTTTTACTTAAATGAGTTTGTTGAAAATATGGTTATGTCTTGTGTCTTCAGGCAGAGCAGTGGTTCCTTTCTCATGTGCTTTATTATGTGGTATTAGGATGATCATTCACCTTTGAAGTAGTGCATTACCAGAAGCTCTCCTATAGGAAGATGGAATCTGCTGACATACAGACTCAACTTATACATGGTCTTCCAGATGAGGTTGCTCTTCTCTGCCTAGCAAGGGTTCCTCGGCAGTATCACAATGCTCTCAGACGTGTCTCAAGGGGATGGAAGGCATTGTTATGCAGTGAAGAATGGCACTCTTACCGCAAGAGGAACAACTTGGACGAGTCCTGGATATATGTGATCTGTAGGGGTACAGGCTTCAAATGCTATGTTCTTGTTCCTGACCCTACGACCCGGTCCTTGAAAGTCATCCAGGTGATGGAGCCTCCATGCTCTCGGCGAGAAGGTGTTTCCATAGAGACCTTGGACAGGCGGTTGTTTCTTATGGGTGGCTGTAGTTGCCTAAAGGATGCTAATGATGAAGTGTATTGTTATGATGCTGCTTCAAATCACTGGAGCATAGCAGCACCAATGCCTACTGCTAGGTACTCCTACAGCCTCAGCTCCCTGTTTGTTTTCTCTGTTGCATATGTCTCCTACCATCTTGGTTAATTGGGCAGCCTACTAACCCATTTGCTCCTTTGATTTCAGGTGCTATTTTGTATCGGCATCTCTGAACGACAAGATTTATGTTACTGGAGGATTTGGGCTGACAGACAAGTCACCTAATTCTTGGGACATCTACGACAAAGCCACAGACTCATGGCGCTCGCACAAGAACCCTATGCTTACCCCTGACATCGTAAAATTTGTGGCGCTGGATGATGAGCTGGTGACCATCCACAAGGCGTCCTGGAACAGAATGTACTTTGCGGGTATATACGACCCGGTTGACCAGACCTGGAGGGGCAAGGAGAATGAGATTGCCCTATGCTGGTCTGGCCCTACGGTCGTCGTTGAGGGGACGCTCTACATGCTTGACCAGTCCCTCGGCACAAAGCTGATGATGTGGATTAACGAGACCAAGGAGTGGGTGATGGTCGGCAGGCTGTCGGACAAGCTCACACGCCCACCTTGCGAGCTTGTTGCCATCGGCAGGAAGATCTATGTGATCGGTCGGGGGCTGAGCACAGTGACCATCGACATGGACACGGCGGCCAGGGTGGACGGGTTCCTGGTGTCCTCGTCGACGGCGCCGTTGATGGAGCATGACTTCCCGCCGGAGAAGTGCAGGGTGATCACCATCTGAAGACCTTTTCTAGCTGGGCTTGTTTGTGCTGTGAAACAGTGGACGATTTTCTTTTATTCTGGCTGTATATCGACTTGTGTGTTTTGACGAGATGGCTGTACAATGATTGACTTTTTAACTGTAACAAGAGGAAGAGGAAAGGAAAGCTCAGGATGTTTACTCATTGAGTGTATGTCTCTGTACTTTGTTGGATGTTCATAAATTCTGATCGCAACACGTCTCTCTCCTGTTTTCGCCATGTCCGCTAGTTGAAAAATGAAACGATCCAAAAATACAAACATGCCAAATGCAACTCCTACTTCCTCACCTCAAGCCACTTCTTGCCTTTTGGATCCAAGAGATTTGCGTCGATTGTTGAGAGCTTGAGCCATCATTTCTCTTGAACCTCTTGTTGTTCTTGAGGTCATCATGAAGGGTTGTATCTGCAGCTCCGGTCGGCAATATTTATGTTACTGTAGGTCTCATACGAAGAGACAAGTCACCGCAGTCTTGGGATATCTATTGCAAATCCACCGACACTTGGTGCTCGCACAAGAAGCCGATGCTCACCCCTGACATTTTAAAATTCGTGGTATTGGATGATGAGCTAGCTGGTGACCATCAACAAGGTGTCCTCGAACATAATGTATTTTGCGGGTATATACGACCGGTCGACCGGTCCTGGAGGGGCAAGGAGAATGAGATCGCCCTATGTTGGTGCGACTTCACGGTCGTCGTTGGCACGACGCTCTACATGCTCGACCAATCCCTTGACACCATATTGATCATGTGAATTAACGAGACCAGGGAGTGGGTGATGGTCGGTAAGCTATTGGGCAAGCTCATGCGCCCGCCTGTGAGCTCGTGGGTATCGACAGGAAGATCTACGTGGTTGGCCGGGGGCTGAGCATGTTGACCATCGACATGGACACGAAGGCCAGGGTGGACGGGTTCTTGGTGTCCTCGTCGACGGGCCCACTGATTGAGCATGACTTCTCGCGAGAGAAGTGCAAGGTCATCATCATTTGAAGACGACTACTTGTGTTGTTTGTACCGTGAAGTGAAATAACAATGAACTTTTATTTCTTCTGGTTGTAAGTCAACTTCTGTATTTTGGTGAGATGGGTGTACATCAACTTTTAACTATAACACGAGGAAAGAAAATCTCAGGTTGTTTCTTTCTTCGTGAGTTGTACGTTTGCACTTGTTGAATGTGAATAAATTCTGTTCGTAACAAGTTTCGCTTTGCCCCATTTACAATTTTGCCATGCCCCCTTGTTGAAAACTTAAACAATGTGGACCCCAACCCACAAGAGAGTAGTGTTGGAAGTTGCAATAGTTGAAAAACATTGCATCACTCCTTGCAGTTGGTATAGCGCCCACAAAATTCGAGCACACGAGAAGCTATTGGAAGAAAGAGGATAGAGCCGAACAACTCGAGGAGGTGAGAGAACACTCACGGGGAGTAATCACGGTAACTCTAGTAGAGTACTCTAGAGATACCCGGTTTGAAGAAGTTCCAATCAAATTTCCAACGCATCTCATTCCATTTCAAATTGTGCTATCTGACTGGTGACACTCATCATGCTCATCATTGTTGCCCTCCTCACACACTTGGTCATGCTTTCTAGCTCTTGCAACTAAACATGACTTTGCTATACAAGTAAGGTAGTTGTTATTTATAGAAGGTTAGCGAATGGACATGATATACATCATTCCTTCACCAAATTTCACATGACGGTTGTTATGGCCATTCATTTCTACCCCTTGTGACATTTCTTCTGATAGCCGGTGATGCAATTAATTTCTTTTTGAGGGTTAGGTGACGCAATTCTTGAAGAAATTTTGACGCTTTGTGGTGCCCATCCTAGGTTCAAGCAACCCAGAATTCAACAAACAAGGACAAATAAACGATTTGCCAAGTGAAACAATAGAGGAATAAAACTCTTGTTATTTTACGAGAAAGTAGGAGAATGTCCTATTGTATATTATTGAAAAATTGAAAAGTTATAAGTATGTAAAGAATAACTTACTAGTATTGCTTGATTTCCATCTCGTACAAAAGTAAAAGTTTATGTGCTACCAAACACTATTATTAAACATCCGTGGACGCGACAAGACAGTGTCGGACGACTCCACAAAAGTCATACCGAAAAACCGCACTCCTCATATCAAAACCCTGAAACCGATGCACGTCAGTCATATGACACAAATTCATAAACAATTCAACAACGGAACAATGCAACAAAGCAAAATGAACCACAATTCAACAATTCAAACATGCCAAATGAAACTCAACGCTCGGGCCGCATCCGGCCAACATAATGAATCACTCGATGGTCGCCATCTGGGTCATGTCTACGATTGTTGTGGCCGCTCTCGCCTCTGGCACTCCCTACACGGATTGATCTCCTATACGTGCTCCCTCACATAAATCCACTTCTTGCCTTTCGAATCCTAAAGATTTGCGTCGGGCAACATTATCCTCGAATCCTATGCGTCCTGAGCAAGTTGCAACTTCTCCTACAACTTCTTCCTCTTCGTCATTCAACCCAATTGATTGTTGGGTGCTTGAGCCACCATTTCTCTTCAACCCCTTGTTGATGTTATTGAGGACAACGACAAATTGTTGCCACTTTGGTTTGCCATTCAATTTCAACCAACAATAGCTTAAAGTGAATGTCTTCTTATCTTTTTGTTGGTACGAAGTGTGCGCTAACCCCATCTAGCAAACAAGAATTACTAATGAGAATGTAACAAACAAATCTAGAAATTGAAATGATGACAAAACGAAGAAAGTCAACTTACGTGACTATTGACTCTAACGCCACTTTGATTCTGGCCAACCACAGAAGAATAGTGGCTCACATAGTTTTTCACATTGTCCTGAAGTAGACCATCTATGTTGGAGAAAGAGAGGCCTCGTCATGGGTGGCATGGATAGGGTTCAACTCCACATATTTCCCAATACTTTTTCCCTTTTGTTCCGTTCCACATATAAGGTCTATGCTTGTGACCAAACAAGCTTCAATCAACAAAACATCCTCACGAGTTGTATTGGTAGCTCTGAACCAAAAAAATATATTACCGGAGGACTTGGACTAACAGAATAGTCACCTAATTCTTGGGACATCTATGACATAGTCACGGACTCCTGGTGCCCATCGAGGAACCCGATGCTCACCCTTGACATCATCAAATTCTTGGAATTGGATGATGAGTTGGTGACCATCCACAAGGCGTCCTAGAACAGAATGTAGTTTGCGGGTATATATGACCCAGTCGACTAACCCTGGAATAGAAGGTACTTTGCAGGTATAGACGACCCAGATCTAGTGGGGGGCAAGAGAATGAGATTGACATGTGTTACTCCGTCCCTATGGTCGTCATTGATGGGACACTCAACATGCTCGACCAGTCCCTCGACACCAAGCTGATGATGTGGCTGAACGAGACCAAGGAGAGGGTGATGGTTGGTAGGCTGTCGGATAAGCTAACGCGTCAGCCCTGCGAGCTCGTGGCGATTGGTAGGAAGATCTACTTGATCGGCCGGGGGCTGAGCACGGTCACCATCAACATTGACACGACGATGTCTTGATGGAGCGTAACTTACCACCAGAGAAGGGCAAGGTCATCATCATTTGAAGACCACTTGCTATCTGGGTTGCTTGTACCTTGAAGTGAAATAACAAATGTTTTACTTTTCTTCTGGCTGTATATCAACTTGTCTATTTTGAGAAGATGGTTGTACATCAACTTATAATTGTTAACATGTTTGAAGGAAACGTTTTTGTTGCTAGAGTAGAATGTGGATAAATTCTTATGGTAACATGTATTCTGGGTGACAAACATATTTCAACAGCAAGGCACACTGGAAGAGGAAAGTGGACCCACTTGTAGAGGTAACTCTCAAAAAGAGTTCGCGGCTAGAGGTGTGGAACCACTTGTAGAGGCAAAGTAACACTCACAATAAGCATCTTTGAGGAAGTAACGCCCAAGGCGCCCCTTGGCTTGCTCAGTTCCATCGTACCACTCCCCAAGTAATCATGGTAATGCTAGAGGAGGACTCCAAGGATAATCTCTCCCTCCAAGTTCCACTCAAATTCCCAACACATCTCATTCCCCGAGAAATTGCACTACCGTCTTACTGGTGACATTCATGATTGTTGCCCTTCTCACACACTTGGTTATACTTTCTCCCTCTAGCAATTAATCATGATTTTGTTAAACAAGTAAGGTAGTAGTTATTTATAGAAGTCCAGCGAATGGGCATGATGTGTGCCCAAGACATCATTCCTTCACAAAATTTCACACGATGGTTGTTGTGGCCATGTATTTGTACCCTTTGTGACAATTAGTTGATGGCAGCTGATGCAATTGTTGAAGAATTGTTGACGCCTTGTGGTGCCCATGTCTGTTTTAAGCAACCCAACACTGAATATTGCAACAAAGACACATCAACGATTGCGAAATGGAACAACAGAGAAATAAAGCTCTTACTTTTTTATGAGGAAGTTGGAGAATATCCTATTGTATATTATTAAAAAGTTATAAGTATGTAAACAAAAGCCGGTTAGTCCTGCTTGATTTCCATTGTGGTATAGAAATAAAATATATGTGCTATCAAACCCTGCATGTACATCCGGACTAGGCAAATCCGCCCACTAATTATCTGCGGACGCTGCCGAACACGACTCCGAACAACTCCTCAAAAGTACTACCGAACAACCACACTCGTCATATCAAAACGATAAAATCCAAGCACACCAATCATATACCACAAATTTATCACCAATTCAACAACCCAACAAAGCAAAGTGAACCACAATTCAACAATACAAACATGCCAAAATGAAACTCAACATCTCATCCACATCTGGCCAACATGATGAATAGCTTGACGGTCTCCACATGGATCACATCTGCAGCTGCCATGGCCGCTCTCGCCCCCTCGTACTCCCTACGCGGGTTGATTTCCTTCTTTCTCACCTCAATTGACTTATTGCCTTATGGATACAAGAGGTTTCTCTAGGCAAACATTATCCTTGAATCCTACGTGTCCCGAGCAAGTTGTAACCTCTCCTACAACTTCTTCCTCTTCCTTATCCAATCCAATCAATTGGTGGGAGCTTGAGCCACCATTTCTGTTCAACCTTTTGTTGTTGTTCTTGAGGTTATCGACAACTTGTTGCCACTTTGGTTTGCCATTCAGTTTCAACCAACAATGGATTAAAGGGAATGGCTTATTCTCGGTTTGTTTGTAGAAAGTGGCCGCCAACCCCATCTATCAAACAATAATTACTCATAAAAATGCAACAAACAAAGCTAGCAATGCAAATGGTGATAAAATGAAGATAGTCAATTTATGTGACTATTGACTCCAATCCCACTTTGATTCTTGTCAACCATGGAAGAATAGTAGACTACAAACGTGTTGAGATTGTTTTGGATAGTGGATCATCTATGTTGGGGTGAGGCCTCCTTGCGAGTGACATGGATAGGGTTTGGCTCCACATATTCCTTGTGTTCATGGTAGTGGTTGTTAGTCTTTTCCCAACACTTGTTTCCAATTTTTATCCTTTCCACATATAGGGTCCATGCTTGTGACCAATCATGGCTTGTGGATATTAAGGATTTGGAGAACTCATTCCATTTACATTCTTTAACTTCCCAGCTTCACCAAGAGTTTTTGGAAGGGTCTTCCAAGAAAAGGGTTATCTCACCTAGTGGTCTGGGTGCCTGGAGGCACAAGAGAGTTTACAACTCTCCTGGATGGTTCGGGTGTCGGTGTCAAAACTAGTGAATCTTGGGTATGGGGTCCTGATTTGTGGAGGCCATGGGTAATAGGAGACAAGGGAGAAGATGTTTACCCATGTTCGTGCCCTCTTGAAGGAGGTAAAACCTTGTGTCCTTCTCTTGTTTATATTGATGATGGAGTATCGAATATAGAGTTGATCTACCTCGATATCGTATGTTGTGATCTAAAACCCTAGGAACAATGTTCTTAATCTGTCTTATGGACTAAAGCCCGGTGGTTTATATAAATACCAGGGATAGTAGGGTTACACAATGTCGGTTACACCAAGGAGTAAATATGCCGATATTATCATCTTGCCTTGGAGCATACACTAAGTCTTCGGAAGAGTCCATTCTCGATACGGTGTTATCTTGTAATTCAGGCTTCAATGACAAATCCCACGAGTCTGGCCCATGAAAAAGGTCAGCGGCCTGAGAACCCCTTAGCCCTGGACTCCCTCACTAGGTGCTTGGGTTCCCTCGACCCCTAGGCACCTGACTAACTATCGATTTCATATGGGTGCCTAGTGCTCCATGGTGCTCAGGTGCAGTTTTTTGGGGGTGCCCGGGCCTACCATATTTTCTTTCGTCGGTCCACCTGGTGTTCAACTATAGTTTTATCCGGGTTCCCGGAGTCCTAGATGGCTAGACCCCGACCGGGCCTACCATATTTACAATGGTCGGTCCGGGTGCCTGGAGATGCCGGATGGGCAACGATCACCTTGCCGTTGGAGGGTATATATAGTCACCCTTATCCTACCTTCAACCGTAATATTCCTCAAGCTATCTTCCACCATTGCCAAACTCAAATATCTTTGAGAACTCCATCCTCATCCACCGAAATACTATTATTGTTTGGTGTTTGGACGAGATTCACCCGATCTATATTCCTACCAAACTTATTTCTGTTTCCCCAACTCATTTATCTTCACCAACTTGTTACTCTTAGAGCTTGGGCTCCTAGACAGTTAGATGTTCCTTTGAAAGCTTCCTTGATTGTGGTGTGCTTTGGAGACGTATGTAACAGTGGGGTAGTCAATTTCAAGACCAACCCGGGTGATTCGGGGCCCATCCAACGGGGTTGTATCGAGGAGAATACAATGAATCATTTTTTGAGTTCCCAAAACTTTAGTTCAAGCACTACTCGTACAGAGATTGGTACTTCTCCAAGAAAGTGTGGACTTCGGGATAAAATATGTGTCATCGACTCATTTGTGGTTTATCCTTTTCCATACTTTACTCTGCCTTGTATGCTCGTTGGATTGCTATCTATATTGTTGCCTAGAATATCTTGCTTTAATTTTGCTTGTCATATAGGTCGTGTCCACTTTGTTGCATTTCTAGTGAACACTATTTATCCTCTTACCCTTAAAATTGGAAACTAAGCTTAAAATTTCTAGTATCCTATTTACCTACAACCTCTAATCAATCGTATTGATCCTTTTGGTTATGCGCAAGCAACAAGATTAATCACCGCTAGCACACGTGATGGATTTCTAGTAGGCCTGTCAAAGACACATATGAATCTGGAGGCATGTTCTCAGCAATCGGAGGCACTAGTGGGGACAAGGCCTATAGCCCCGGCCCGTAAGGGGCTTTAGTCCCGGCACCAACCGGGACTAAAGGCCTAACCTTTTCATCCCGGCCCTCTTACAAGCCGGGACTAAAGCTCCACGTGGGCGCCTCGTAGCGCCCCAGGGGCAGGCCCTTTAGTCCCGGTTCATTACACGGTCCGGGACTAAAGATTTTCAGATTTTGCTGGCTTTTGGGTTTTTTTTGAATGAAATTATTTTTGGGTTTTAGGGTTTTAGGGTTTCGGTGTTCAGGAGATTAACGTGATGCCTCCTTTTGTGTTCGGGAATTAGTTTTCATATAATTTAAATAAAAATAATTATGCATATATATATATAAGATTAACTTATCTTACAAGCGAGCATATATATACAATTGTATGGAGATCTGAATTATCGGGACTATAGCCCGTCTATTCGATTACATGGACGAACATCAGTAATGGCCCTTAGCTACACTAAATCGTCCTTTGAGCTCTATAGCTTCCATCCTCAGAAATCCCGCAAGCTCCTCTGCAACAGCAATCGCGCGTTGCTCTGGTAGGACCTTCGTCCTCATGGCCGTGTGCTATATGAGAAGAGGAGATGAATATGAATATCAATCATGATAACAAAGAATGACGGGTAAAAATAGAGGTGTGAATGTTCATTGCTTACGTCGAATCTGTGATCCTTGAGCTCAGAGGTAAACGTGCAAATGGTCTCGCAAACATAGTATCCGCATAGATGCGTTCCCCGTGGCTGCTGGTCGCACTTTACGAGAATAGAATATATATAATCAAAATAATAATCTAGCATCATAAATGTATTGAAAATTAATAGAAGTATATCATACTACTACTTACCTGAGCCGCTCTAAAGGTCAGCTTCTCAGGAAAGTTACCGGGAGTCCAGCACTTGAACCGCTTCCAAACCCTGCCCGACAAGGATAATGATTTGCTAAGTTTTTCATTAATTGATATATCAGAAAATCATCGAAAGAGACCGATAGAGCGCAAGAATGATTAAAATTATCCTTGGAGCATGTCCTGTAGGCTTTGGAACTGTTCCAAGGGTCTCGATAATGGGTCTAAGGCATCAACTCTTCCCTTATCAATTTGAATGTCCAACAGAATCCAATAAAAGCTGCACATGTATATATATATATATGTGTGTGTGTGTCAGTAACTTATCAATTACACTTATAAGTGAATGGACACAACAGAGTAAAGACCCTCACCTGAAGTTGTATGGAAACAGAATGTGGTCACAGAAATTTTGATCTATTAGAAACCTTAGAAGGTTTTCCTCCGTCTCCTTGGGTTTATCAGTTAGCGTCGCTATATGTATTTTACGTGGGTCAATAAACCCAATATTTAGGATGCTCTTACTTTTACAATCCAGAATCTTCATTCTGCATAATAGAGTACAAGTTATATATAGACAATGAATTGAAATAACTAAACAAGTTATATGTAGACAACAAATTGAAAAACTTACAGACAATAGCAACTCATAAGCGATTTGTCGAGGGCGTCACCATTGTACATCTGGAAGAGTTCATCAAAGTCGATATGGATTTCTTCGGAGCGACCGTAGTACTCCCGTGGGACACTCAGCACGATCATCGTTCTCCCATTCTTTGATTCACTTAAGTACCATTTATGCAAGTAACGCATATTTGTTGGGAGATCATCTTTGCTGACCAAAGGCTCTTCCATGACAAACTGTGGCTTAGGGGCTATCACAGCCTTGGGTTTCCTGTCGTCTTGGGAAGCCAGCAAATCTTCAACCGAGATACCACATTCAGCCGCCAACTCCTTTGCTCTTTCAAAAGCTTGCCCCTGCACCGGAGGGGGAACATTCTCGGTTAACACCTTGAGGGGTGGGATCGACTGTTTGGCCTGTTGTCCAAGCTGAGGAACGTCTGATTTTTTCTTGTTTGTAGTTGAACTTGATTTGCTCCCACTTGCACTTGCACGTGAGCTGCTCTTTTTCACTTCCTTCTGCAATGTGCATGTATAGTCATCAGGCTTATAGTGTAAGTCATACTGTGATGGAAGGGTTATGAAGTCTTTTGCCCATGCTATTTGCTTCTCGGTGTATTCCGGGCGGGGCTCGGGTTCCTTCTTTTTCATCTGCGCATCATGTTGTTCCTTTGCTATCCTGGCGTTTTCCTCGGGGGTACGATCATAAGGTCTGATAGGAAGATTAGCATGAGGTACCTTTGGGAGGGGCGACAGTTTGCGCTTTGGGGAGCTCCGTCGCTTAGAAATCATCGACGGAGCGTTCTTGCTGGCACACTTCCGCTTAGTATCCTGTGCGGGCGGCGGCGGTGATGGACGACCCAAGTCCGGCGGCGGTGATCGAGATGGACTCGTGTTGTGCTGGCCGACGTCATGTGGAGGGCTTGGAGGTAATGGAGGTGTAGGTGACCTGCGACGACTCGGAGGCAGTGTTGTCCTTGGGGCCGAGCCTGGAAGCTTGATGTAGTTCTTGTCCCATAGGATGACTCCACCCAGTACTTCTCCGAGTGTTCTCTCATCTTCGGGTCCATCTATGTCGAGCTCCATATCATTAAACCCCGTCATGATTTCATCCACCCCGACTTTAGCAAAGCCAGCTGGAATCTCACGACCATGCCAGCGTGCATCAGGGCCAGAAGGTAAAGCTTGTCCGACGGCCACCTTCATGGATATGTTCTTGAATTTCTGATGGAGTTCACATGATGTTGACTCCTTGATTCCATCCACGGGGTAGCCGGGACCGCCCTCTATCATTCTTCGTGCATCGTCGGGCGGGGCCTCAGATTCAGCCACGCTGCTTTTCAGCTTAGATGGGGCGCTGGTAATATCAAGTGCACGATCTTCCTGGCGCGGTACTCCTCTAAGCTCATCAATCTGCTTCTGTTGCTCGTTAATCCTGGCAAGCAACTGGTTGAACTTGTCATTCTCCTCATCCTGCTGCCGCTTCTTTGCTCTCTCTCGGCTTCTGTAAGTGTCTTGGTCTCTAGCAAACCCAAGCCACCACGGGTAAGAAGGACCGAAGCCTCGCGTTCGTCCTCCATGTTCGTCATTGCCGAGGACCAGTGTGAGCAAATCTTTATCTCTATCTGCAGTGAACTTTCTTTTTCCCTCCATAATTTCTTTCACTATCCTTTTCCAATTCTCCCTGGGTATCCTAAGACCGTCATTGCAGATGAGGTCCCCTGTTTTTTCGTCGTACGACCCACCATGCGCAAGGAACTAATTTCTTGCTCTCAATTCCCACTCATCACGGAGTGGTTCAGGTACGATGCCTTTATCTATCAGATCTTGCTCTTTCTTATCCCACTTTGGGATGGCAGTCTCATAGCCCCCTGGCCCCAGCTTGTGGTGATATTTCTTCTTGTCGGCATTTATCTTGTTCTTTTCTGATAATGCCTGGGCATCTTCTGACTCCTTGTACTCTTGAAATGCCTTCCAGTGATTCGCCTGCTTGGCTAGATACCCCTCGAATAGTGGCACTTTCTTTGTCTTCAGATAGTTTTTCCATAGTTTCTTCTTCCAGCTACGGAACAGTTCGGCCATCTTCTTCAGAGTCCACTGCTTGACTTTGTCCCTCAGTTTGTCTGCGGCGTCTTCATTCTCACATTCCGGCAGGTTGAAATGTGACATGAGATCATTCCAAAGATTATCTTTGTACCTTTCGGCGACATAGTCACTATCGGTTGCCCCTTTGCGCTTGTTCCACTCCCGAACGCTGATCGGGACGTGATCCCTAACGAGAACTCCGCATTGCTTCTTGAATGTGTCAGCAACATTCTTAGGAAGCTTGGGTTCGCCCGTAGGAAATATCACCTCAAAGGTGTAATGCGTCCGTGCATCCAACTCTCTAGTCGGGCCTCCTTTCGTAGTTTTGCTCGATGTGGAGGCTTAAGAGGGAGAAACATTCGTCAAATGAATGTATATGTATACAATATAGAGCTATCTCCAATATTTTTCACATATTACAAGTGATTGTCGAACTTCATATGTATACCTCGCCGGACTTTATTATTTCTTCACCGGCTTTTCCATCAGTGGAGCTATCACCTTCTCCGTCATTGGACCTATCTCTTGCCCCATCGGCTTCATCTTCATGTCGCTCGACCTCCATTCCAACGTCGGGGTTTAGATATGACGACGGAGATTCAGCTGGTTCAACGTCGGGGCCGTCTTTGATTATATCTTCGAGAAGTTCTTCCTCTTCGAGGTTCCTGATATGTGGATCCATAGTTCTGCAAAAAACGGATTCTCTTAACCTTTGTACCAAAAAAGAATTATTCTATCAGGAACTCTGTTCCAAAACAACTTTAGTCCCGGGTCGTTGCTCCACCCGGGACTCCTAGATTTCTGCATAGTATTCAAAGTAGGAGTACTTTTCCAATTTGAGCATTCAATAAGCAAAACCAAATCGTAAAATAAAGTAGTATTAAAATTAGCATGCATTCAATTATAAGCTAATACATCATCACTTTTGTCCGTACATCGTCGAATATTATCACTAATACTCCTCGAATACTATCATACATATAGCATCACTGTTACATCTAGAACCGTAGCGCCCGACGGGTATCGGCGCAGGCGGTGGACACCCAAAGAGAAGGAACCATCACAGGATCATAGCTCCAGTGAGATCCCCGAAGAACCTGCCAGGTATGCTCGAACCTGCCCTCCAACGCAACCATGTAGCGACGGACGTGCTCATCCTCCTCGCTGACACGGTGACGTACCACCTCCGCGGTGTCCGGAAGCCTCGGCACCCTCATTGGCCCACGCGACCGCCACCAAACAAGGATCGGGTCAACGACGGGCTGGATCCTCACCAACCTACGCCCCCTGGAAGGTAGCACCTCCCAATACCAGCCGGTCGGGGGCCAGTCCCGGACAGGGCCCCTCTGATCAAGCAGGTGTCCTCCGCCGAGTCGACGACGAGGATGCGGGATAGGCATCGTAAAATGAACTAAACAATAAACTAGTTATATTAATTTTCTTGCTAAAAATAAACTATTAACACTTAAGCATATACAATAGCAAAATTAAACTATTAACACTTAAGCATATACAATAACAAAATTAAGCAATAATCTAAGAAACACTATTAACACTTAAGCATATACACTATACAATAACAAAATTAAGCATATACACTATACAATAGCAAAATTAAATGACACTATACAACATGTCTCCTCTTCTTCTACTTCTTCTTCTACTTCTACTTCTCCTCTTCTTGTATAGTACTTCTCCTCTTCTCTTCTTCTACTTCTCCTCTCCTCCTCTTCTAATTTTTTGTCTTCTTCTACATCTCCTCTTCTTCTATTTTTCCTCTTCTTCTCCTCTCCTCCTCTTCTTGTTCTCCTTTTTCTTCTTTTCTTCTCCTCCTCTTCTTATTTTCATTTTTCCTAATCTTATTTTCTTATTTTTGTTCATATTTCTTCTTCTTGTAACCCTAACCTAATTCTAAATATTACTAACCCTAATAATCTAGCACAAACCTAATAACAATAGGAATTAAATGAAAAAAAAATCTATTTCTTTTTCTTCTTTTCTTCTCCTTTTTCTTCTTTTCTTCTCCTTTTTCTTCCTTTCTTCTCCCTTTTCTTCTTTTCTTCTCCTTTTTCTTCCTTTCTTCTCCTTTTTCTTCCTTTCTTCCCTTTTTCTTCTTTTCTTCTCCTTTTTCTTCTTTTCTTCTCCTTTTTCTTCTTTTCTTCTCCTTTTTCTTCTTTTCTTCTTCTATTTTTCCTCTTCTTCTCCTCTCCTCCTCTTCTTTTCTTCTCCTTTTTCTTCTTTTCTTCTCCTTTTTCTTCTTTTCTTCTACTGGCCGGAGTGTTGGGGAGGAGGGGGCGGGGGGCTTACCGGCCGGAGGTGTCGACAGCGTGCGGCGAGGAGAACGGCGGCGCGCGGCGTGGAGGACGGCGGCGGCGAGGAGGACGACGGCGACAGCGAGGAGGACGGCAGGCGGCGGCGAGCAGGACGTCGGGCAGCCTGACGCCGTCGTCGAGTTCGTCGTCGTGCTGCGCCGGGCAGGAGAACGAGAGGAAGAAAAAGAGAAATGGACGATTTGGGTTGGAATTTTTCGAAGTCCCGCTTATATAGGTGGATCTTTAGTCCCGGTGCGTGGCTCGAACCGGGACTAAAGACCCCCTTTAGTCCCGGGTGGAGCCACGGCCCGGGACTAACGCCCCTCGTTTCCCGCCTGCTCGCCTGTCGAAAAGGGGTCTTTAGTCCCGGGGCGTGGCTCCAACCGGGACTAAAGGGGGTCTGTAGTCCCGGGGCGTGGCTCCACCCGGGACTAAAGCCCCTCCTCGGCTGCACGATAAGTTTAGTCCCACCTCGCCCAGCGAGGGGGACTAACACTTGTTTATAAGCCCCGTCGCAGCTTCTCCATCGAGCTCCTGTCTAAAGCAGGCTTACGGGCCTAAATTCACTGAAAATTGAAACTATATTAGAAATTATAGAGAAAATTCAATCTAAATTCAAATGAGAATTTAGATTGAATTTTCTCTATGATTTGGAATATAGTTTCAATTTTTTTCTATTTTCATAATTAATAATTTTGACTATCCAAACTATTATCTATTTTGTTATTTTCAATTAAAAACTATGTTTATTAAAAATTATTTTTGCATATTTGAGAATTTGACAAAACTATGATAATGAAAAGTGTTTGAAATCGAAGTCCTGTCATGTCGAAGCCTGAATACCGTTTGGAGATCAACGAGGCAACCAACTGGTATCTCAATACCGAAGCCGTGCCTCATCTTCAGCTTGTCGTTCCTTATGTCAACGCTAGCAAAAGTGATGCCGCTGCGAAGGAAGTCCATGAGTTTTGGACAATGCTTGTCATTCCTGCAACAGAAACAAATTAAAATGGAACAAATGTTACATACTGCTGCAATAAGGAAACATGTTTCACTACAACTAAAGAGAAAATTATCTTTAGGATTCAAATAGAACATATGCAATGGAACCTAGAGAGATCACTATAGCTATCCAATGGAACCTAGAGAGATCACTAGCTATATGCAATTTTCATGACTATGACATATCATATTGCTATCCAATGGAACCTAGAGAGATCACTAGCTATATGCAACTTTCATAACCTTGGATCAAAGAACACCGCATAAAATTGTATCACTACAATTATGATTTCAATGGAACATATTGAACCAATCAGATTTTTCAGATTGTGGAACACTATTCCAATCAGATTGTGTTCCCTTCAACTAATCAAAATTGTTTCACTACAACTATTTGAAGCGAACCAACTATGATTCCAATGGAACATATTAAACACTAGTTGATTCTAATACGATTTTTCAGATTATGGAACACTATTCCAATCAGATTGTGTTCCCCTTCAACTAATCAAAATTGTTTCACTACAACTATTTGAAGGGAACCGACTATGATTCCAATGGAACAAATTAAACACTAGTTGATTCTAATACGATTTTTCAGATTATGGAACACTATTCCAATTAGATTGTGTTCCCCTTCAACTAATCAAAATTGTTTCACTACAACTATTTGAAGGGAACCAACTATGATTGAAACAAATAAACTTACAATGTCATTATCTTGGATCAAAGAAAGCCTCAAAACTTACCTCGCCCATTGGAAGATCAAGACATGGCGTGCGAAGCATAGTTGGATGACGGCAACACCGCGTTGATCGTTCGTGTACTACAGATCAAGCCCCAAGAACTTCTCATGCTCCATTGCGTCGTCAAACCATTTTCCTTCAACTGTTCAAGAAAAAACGGCACCTCCCTGCTCTCGTTCGTGTACACGACATCGAGCTTGGTCGTGCCATGTGCGAGCACCTTAAGAAATTTAGTTGGCATGGTGGAAGAAGAGAAGGGAAGAAGAGAGGAGAAGAACAGAGAGGGAGAGCGAGAGAGAAGAAGAAACAGAGAAATGGCGACTGTACGCTTCGGTTCGTGCTTTTCATCGCCCGAAACGACGCGGGATGCAAACCGTTTGGGTCTTTAGTCCCGGCTTGAGCCACCAACCGGGACTAAAGAGGTATACCAACGGTTGCCACCACTACGGCAGGCCACGTGTTAGTCCTTTAGTCCCGGGTTGAGCCAGCAATCGGGACTAAAGAGGGATACGAACGGTTGCCACCACCACTGCCCGCCGCGTAGCCCTTTAGTCCCGGTTTGGGACACGAACCGGGACTAAGGGCTCCTTACGGGCCGGTACTAAAGCCTCGAGGGAGGCATTGAGAATTGGGTCGACGTGATCGGGTCTTTAGTCCCGGCCCAGAGGCAGGCTGGGACTAAATGTTCCCGGCCAAAGGCCCGTTTTCCACTAGTGAGGTTCTGAGTCCCTGATATATGATATAGGATGACAAGAAGTTCTTGTTGGAATTATGCCCTAGAGGCAATAATAAATATAGTTATTATTATAATTCCTGTATCAAGATAATCGTTTATTATCCATGCTGTAATTGTATTGAATGAAGACTTATATACATGTGTGGATACATAGACAAAACACTGTCCCTAGCAAGCCTCTAGTTGGCTAGCCAGTTGATCAAAGATAGTCAGTGTCTTCTGATTATAAACAAGGTGTTGTTGCTTGATAACTGGATCACGTCATTAGGAGAATCACGTGATGGACTAGACCCAAACTAATAGATGTAGCATGTTGATCGTGTCATTTTGTTGCTACTGTTCTCTGCGTGTCAAGTATTTGTTCCTATGACCATGAGATCATATAACTCACTTACACCGGAGGAATACTTTGTGTGTATAAAACATCGCAACGTAACTGGGTGACTATAAATATGCTCTACAGGTATCTCCGAAGGTGTTCTTTGAGTTAGTATGGATCGAGACTGGGATTTGTCACTCCGTGTGACGGAGAGGTATCTCGGGGCCCACTCGGTAATACAACATCACACACAAGCCTTGCAAGCAATGTGACTTAGTGTAAGTTGCGGGATCTTGTATTACGGAACGAGTAAAGAGACTTGCCTGTAAACGAGATTGAAATAGGTATGCGGATACTGACGATCGAATCTCGGGCAAGTAACATACCGAAGGACAAAGGGAATGACGCACGGGATTATATGAATCCTTGGCACTGAGGTTCAAACGATAAGATCTTCATAGAATATGTAGGATCCAATATGGGCGTCCAGGTCCCGCTATTGGATATTGACCGAGGAGTCTCTCGGGTCATGCCTACATAGTTCTCGAACCCGCAGGGTCTGCACACTTAAGGTTCGACGTTGTTTTATGCGTATTTGAGTTATATGGTTGGTTACCGGATGTTGTTCGGAGTCCCGGATGAGATCACGGACGTCACGAGGGTTTCCGGAATGGTCCGGAAACGAAGATTGATATATAGGATGACCTCATTTGATTACCGGAAGGTTTTCGGAGTTACCGGGAATGTACCGGGAATGACGAATGGGTTCCGGGAGTTCACCGGGGGGGGGGGGGGGGCAAAGCCCATAGTCCTTGGGGGTGGCGCACCAGCCCTTAGTGGGCTGGTGGGACAGCCCAAGAAGGCCCTATGCACCATAGGAAGAAAAATCAAAGAGAAAAGAAAAAAAAAGAGGAGGTGGGAAAAGGGGGAAGGACTCCTCCTTCCAAACCTAGTTGGACTCGGTTTGGAAGGGGAGGGTTGCCCCCCTTGGCTCGGCCGAAGCCCTTGAGAGTCCTTGGACCCCAAGGCAAGGCTCCCCCTCTTCCCCCTATATATACGGAGGTTTTAGGGCTGATTTGAGACGACTTTTCCACGGCAGCCCGACCACATACCTCCACGGTTTTTCCTCTAGATCGCGTTTCTGCGGAGCTCGGGCGAAGCCCTGCTGAGATAAGATCACCACCAACCTCCGAAGCGCCGTCACGCTGCCGGAGAACTCTTCTACCTCTCCGTCTCTCTTGCTGGATCAAGAAGGCCGAGATCATCGTCGAGCTGTACGTGTGTTGAACGCGGAGGTGCCGTCCGTTCGGCACTAGATCGTGGGACTGATCGCGGGACTGTTCGCGGGGCGGATCGAGGGACGTGAGGACGTTCCACTACATCAACCGCGTTCACTAACGCTTCTGCTGTACGGTCTACAAGGGTACGTAGATCACACATCCCCTTTCGTAGATGGACATCACCATGATAGGTCTTCGCGCGCGTAGGAAACTTTTTTGTTTCCCATACGACATTCCCCAACAGTGGCATCATGAGCTAGGTTCATGCGTAGATGTCTTCTCGAGTAGAACACAAAAGTTTTTGTGGGCGGTGATGTGCGTTTTGCTGCCCTCCTTAGTATTTTCTTGATTCCGCGGTATTGTTGGATCGAAGCGGCTCAGACCGACATTACTCGTACGCTTACGAGAGACTGGTTTCATCGCTACGAGTAACTCCGTTGCTCAAAGATGACTGGCGCGTGTCAGTTTCTCCAACTTTAGTTGAATCGGATTTGACCGAGGAGGTCCTTGGATGAGATTATATAGCAACTCATATATCTCCGTTGTGGTGTTTGCGTAAGTAAGATGTGATCCTACTAGATACCCATGGTCACCACGTAAAACATGCAACAACAAAATTAGAGGACGTCTAACTTGTTTTTGCAGGGTATGCTTGTGATGTGATATGGCCAACGATGTGATGTGATATATTGGATGTATGAGATGATCATGTTGTAATAGATAATATCGACTTGCACGTCGATGGTACGGCAACCGGCAGGAGCCATAGGGTTGTCTTTATACTAATGTTTGTGCTTGCAGATGTGTTTACTATTTTGCTAGGATGTAGCTTTAGTAGTAATAGCATGAGTAGCACGACAACCCCGATGGCGACACGTTGATGGAGATCATGGTGTGGCGCCGGTGACAAGAAGATCGTGCCGGTGCTTTGGTGATGGAGATCAAGGAGCACGTGATGATGGCCATATCATGTCACTTATGAATTGCATGTGATGTTAATCCTTTTATGCACCTCATTTTGCTTAGAACGACGGTAGCATTATGAGGTCATCTCTCACTAAAATTTCAAGACGAAATTGTGTTCTCCCCGACTGTGCACCGTTGCTACAGTTCATCGTTTCGAGACACCACGTGATGATCGGGTGTGATAGACTCAACGTTCACATACAACGGGTGCAAAACAGTTGCGCACGCGGAACACTCGGGTTAAGCTTGACGAGCCTAGCATGTGCAGACATGGCCTCGGAACACATGAGACCGAAAGCTCGATCATGAATCATATAGATGATATGATTAGCATAGGGATGCTTACCACTGAAACTATGCTCAACTCAGGTGATGATCGGACTTGAGCTAGTGTAAGTGGATCATGAACCACTCAAATGAGTAGAGAGATGTACTTTTTGAGTGGGAGTTTAGCGAGTAATTTGATTAAGTTAAACTTTAATTATCTTGAACATAGTCTAAGTCCACTTTGAATATATTTGTGTTGTAGATCATGGCTCACGCGACAGTCACCCTGAATTTTAATACGTTCCTAGAGAAAGCTAAGTTAAAAGATGATGGAAGCAACTTTGTAGACTGGGCTCGTAATCTTAAGCTAATCTTACAAGCTGGGAAGAAGGATTATGTCCTTAATGCTGCGCTAGGAGATGAACCACCCGCTACGGCTGATCAGGATGTTAAGAACGCTTGGTTAGCACGTAAGGAGGACTACTCAGTAGTTCAATGTGCAGTCTTGTATGGCTTAGAGCCGGGACTTCAACGTCGCTTTGAGCGTCATGGAGCATTTGAGATGTTCCAGGAGTTGAAGTTTATCTTTCAGAAGAACGCCCGGATCGAGAGGTATGAGACCTCCGATAAATTCTATGCTTGCAAGATGGAGGAGAACTCGCCTGTCAGTGAACATGTGCTCAAAATGTCTGGGTACTCAAACCGTCTAGCTGAGCTGGGGATTGAACTCCCGCAAGAAGCTATCACTGACAGAATCCTTCAATCACTGCCGCCAAGCTATAAAGGCTTTGTGTTGAACTACAACATGCAAGGGATGAACAAGTCTCCCGCGAGTTGTTTGCGATGCTGAAAGTCGCAGAGTCTGAACTCCGTAAAGAGCATCAAGTGTTGATGGTGAATAAGACCACTAGTTTCAAGAGAAACGGCAAAGGCAAGAAGGGTAATTCGAAGAAGAGCGGCAAGCCTGTTGCCAATCCGACGAAGAAACCCAAAGCTGGACCTACGCCTGAAACAGAGTGTTACTATTGCAAGGGTATGGGTCACTGGAAGCGCAATTGCCCCAAGTATCTGGCTGATAAGAAGGTGGCCAAAGAAAAATCAGGTATATTTGATATACATGTTATTGATGTGTACTTAACCGGCTCTCGTAGTAGTGCCTGGGTATTCGATACCGGTTCTGTTGCTCATATTTGCAACTCGAAACAGGAACTGCGGAATAGACGAAGGCTGGCGAAAGATGAAGTGACGATGCGCGTAGGAAATGGTTCCAAGGTTGATGCAATCACCGTCGGCACAGTTTCACTTCAGTTACCATCAGGATTAGTTATGAACTTGAACCATTGTTATTTAGTGCGTGCGTTGAGCATGAACATTATATCTGGATCTTGTTTATTGCGAGACGATTACTCTTTTAAGTCAGAGAATAATGGTTGTTCTATTTCTATGAGTAACATCTTTTATGGTCATGCACCCAATGTGAGAGGATTGTTCATATTGAATCTTGATAGTGATACACACATACATAACATTGAGACCAAAAGAGTTAGAGTTAACAATGATAGCACCATATTTTTGTGGCACTGCCGCTTAGGTCATATTAGTGTAAAGCGCATGAAGAAACTCCATGCCGATGGACTTTTGGAGTCACTTGACTTTGATTCACTTGACACGTGCGAACCATGCCTCATGGGCAAGATGACTAAAACTCCGTTCTCCGGAACAATGGAGCGTGCAAGTGACTTGTTGGAAATCATACATACCGATGTGTGTGGTCCGATGAGCGTAGAGGCACGCGGCGGATATCATTATTTTCTCACCTTCACTGACGATATGAGTAGATATGGTTATGTCTACTTAATGAAGCACAAGTCTGAAACATTTGAAAAGTTCAAGCAATTTCAGAGTGAAGTTGAAAATCATCGTAACAAGAAGATCAAGTTCCTACGGTCTGATCGTGGGGGTGAATATCTGAGTTTCGAGTTTGGTGCTCACTTAAGAGAATGTGGAATTGTTTCACAGTTGACACCGCCTGGAACACCACAGCGTAATGGTGTGTCCGAACGTCTAAATCGTACTTTATTAGAGATGGTGCGATCTATGATGTCTCTTACCGATTTGCCGTTATCATTTTGGGGTTATGCATTAGAAACAGCTGCATTCACTTTAAATAGGGCACCATCAAAATCCATTGAGACGACACCATACGAACTGTGGTATGGCAAAAGGCCAAAGTTGTCGTTTCTTAAAGTTTGGGGACGTGATGCTTATGTCAAAAAGCTTCAGCCTGAAAAGCTGGAACCCAAAGAGGAAAAGTGCATCTTCATAGGTTACCCAAAAGAGACAGTTGGGTACACCTTCTATCTCAAATCCGAGGGCAAAATGTTTGTTGCTAAAAACGGAGCTTTTCTCGAGAAGGAGTTTCTCTCGAGAGAATTGAGTGGGAGGAAGATAGAACTTGATGAGGTTGCCGAACCTCTCACCCCTCTGGATGGTGGCGCAGGGCAAGGGGAAACCTCTGTCGTTGCGACGCCGGTCGAGGAGGAAGTTAATGATGATGATCATGAAACTCCGGTTCAAGTTTCTGTCGAACCACGCAGGTCGACGAGACCACGTGCTGCTCCAGAGTGGTACGGTAATCCCGTCTTGTCAATCATGTTGTTAGACAACAATGAACCTGCAAATTATGAAGAAGCAATGGTGGGCCCAGATTCCAACAAATGGCTAGAAGCCATGAAGTCTGAGATAGGATCCATGTATGAGAACAAAGTGTGGACTTTGGAAGTACTACCTGAGGGCCGCAAGGCTATTCAGAACAAATGGATCTTTAAGAGGAAGACGGACGCTGACGGCAATGTGACCGTTTATAAAGCTCGACTTGTGGCAAAGGGTTTTTCACAAGTTCAAGGAGTTGACTACGATGAGACATTCTCACCCGTAGCGATGCTTAAGTCCGTCAGAATCATGTTAGCAATAGCTGCATTTTTCGATTATGAAATCTGGCAGATGGATGTCAAAACGGCGTTCCTTAACGGTTTCCTTAAGGAAGAGTTGTATATGATGCAACCCGAAGGTTTTGTCGATCCTAAGAATGCTAACAAGGTGTGCAAGCTCCAGCGATCCGTTTATGGACTGGTGCAAGCATCTCGGAGTTGGAACAAACGCTTTGATGAGGTGATCAAAGCATTTGGGTTTATACAAGTGGTTGGAGAATCTTGTATTTACAAGAAAGTGAGTGGGAGCTCTGTGTCGTTTCTAATATTATATGTGGATGACATATTGCTGATTGGAAACAACGTAGAGTTTTTGGAGAGCATAAAGGATTACTTGAATAAAAGTTTCTCTATGAAGGACCTAGGAGAAGCTGCTTACATTCTAGGCATTAAGATCTACAGGGATAGATCAAAACACCTGATAGGACTTTCACAAAGCACATACCTTGATAAAGTTTTGAAGAGGTTCAAAATGGAACAGTCCAAGAAAGGGTTCTTGCCAGTTTTACAAGGTACGAGATTGAGTAAGACTTAGTGCCTAGCAACTGATGAGGATAGAGAGCATATGAGCACCGTCCCCTATGCTTCAGCCATAGGTTCTATCATGTATGCAATGCTGTGCACTAGATCAGACGTTAGCCTGGCCATAAGTATGGCAGGCAGGTTCCAGAGTAATCCAGGAGTGGATCACTGGACGGCGGTCAAGAATATCCTGAAGTACCTGAAAAGGACTAAGGAGATGTTTCTCGTGTATGGAGGTGACGAAGAGCTCGCCGTAAAGGGTTACGTCGATGCAAACTTCGACACAGATCCGGACGACTCTAAGTCGGAGACCGGATACGTATTTATTCTTAATGGGGGTGCGGTAAGCTGGTGCAGCTCCAAGCAAAGCGTCGTAGCAGATTCTACATGTGAAGCGGAGTACATGGCTGCCTCGGAGGCGGCTAAGGAGGGTGTCTGGATGAAGCAGTTCATGACGGATCTTGGAGTGGTGCCAAGTGCACTGAATCCAATAACCTTGTTCTGTGACAACACGGGTGCCATTGCCTTAGCAAAGGAACCACGGTTTCACAAGAAGTCCAGACACATCAAACGACGCTTCAACCTCATCTGCGACTACGTCGAAGGGGAGGACCTAAATATATGCAAAGTGCACACGGATATGAATGTAGCAGACCCACTGACTAAACCTCTTCCACGGGCAAAGCATGATCAACACTAGAACTGTATGGGTGTTAGATTTATTACAATGTAATTCGCATGATGATGTGAGGGCTAGATTATTGACTCTAGTGCAAGTGGGAGACTGTTGGAATTATGCCCTAGAGGCAATAATAAATATAGTTATTATTATAATTCCTGTATCAAGATAATCGTTTATTATCCATGCTATAATTGTATTGAATGAAGACTTATATACATGTGTGGATACATAGACAAAACACCGTCCCTAGCAAGCCTCTAGTTGGCTAGCCAGTTGATCAAAGATAGTCAGTGTCTTCTGATTATAAACAAGGTGTTGTTGCTTGATAACTGGATCACGTCATTAGGAGAATCACGTGATGGACTAGACCAAACTAATAGACGTAGCATGTTGATCGTGTCATTTTGTTGCTACTGTTTTCTGCGTGTCAAGTATTTGTTCCTATGACCATGAGATCATATAACTCACTGACATCGGAGGAATACTTTGTGTGTATCAAACATCGCAACGTAACTGGGTGACTATAAAGATGCTCTACAGGTATCTCCAAAGGTGTTCGTTGAGTTAGTATAGATCGAGACTGGGATTTGTCACTCCGTGTGACGGAGAGGTATCTCGGGGCCCACTCGGTAATACAACATCACACACAAGCCTTGCAAGCAATGTGACTTAGTGTAAGTTGCGGGATCTTGTATTACGGAACGAGTAAAGAGACTTGCCGGTAAACGAGATTGAAATAGGTATGCGGATACTGACGATCGAATCTCGGGCAAGTAACATACCGAAGGACAAAGGGAATGACATGCGGGATTATATGAATCCTTGGCACTGAGGTTCAAACGATAAGATCTTCGTAGAATATGTAGGATCCAATATGGGCATCCAGGTCCCGCTATTGGATATTGACCGAGGAGTCTCTCGGGTCATGTCTACATAGTTCTCGAACCCGCAGGGTCTGCACACTTAAGGTTCGACGTTGTTTTATGCGTATTTGAGTTATATGGTTGGTTACCGAATGTTGTTCAGAGTCCCGGATGAGATCACGAACGTCACGAGGGTTTTCAGAATGGTCCAGAAACGAAGATTGATATATAGGATGACCTCATTTGATTACCGGAAGGTTTTCGGAGTTACCGAGAATGTACCGGGAATGACGAATGGGTTCCGGGAGTTCACCGGGGGGGGGGGGGGGGGGGGGGCGACCCACCCCGGGGAAGCCCATAGGCCTTGGGGGTGGCGTACCAGCCCTTAGTGGGCTGGTGGGACAGCCTAAGAAGGCCCTATGCGCCATAGGAAGAAAAATCAAAGAGAAAAAAAAATAGGAGGTGGGAAAAGGGGGAAGGACTCCTCCTTCCAAACCTAGTTGGACTCGGTTTGGAAGGGGAGGGTTGCCCCCCTTGGCTCGGCCGAAGCCCTTGAGGGTCCTTGGACCCCAAGGCAAGGCTCCCCCTCTTCCCCCTATATATACGGAGGTTTTAGGGCTGATTTGAGACGACTTTTCCACGGCAGCCCGACCACATACCTCCATGGTTTTTCCTCTAGATCGCGTTTCTGCGGAGCTCGGGCGGAGCCCTGCTGAGATAAGATCACCACCAACCTCCGGAGCGCCGTCACGCTGTCGGAGAACTCTTCTACCTCTCCGTCTCTCTTGCTGGATCAAGAAGGCCGAGATCATCATCGAGCTGTACGTGTGCTGAACGCGGAGGTGCCGTCCGTTCGGCACTAGATCGTGGGACTGATCGCGGGACGGTTCGCGGGGCGGATCGAGGGACGTGAGGACGTTCCACTACATCAACCGCGTTCACTAACGCTTCTGCTGTACGGTCTACAAGGGTACGTAGATCACACATCCCCTCTCGTAGATGGACATCACCATGATAGGTCTTCATGCGCGTAGGAATTTTTTTGTTTCCCATGCGACGTTCCCCAACAGTTCTGGGACAATACAATGGTCTGACTATAGTCTTGGTTCTCATATCCTACAAGTAGCATCAAGACTGATGAAAACCACTCCAGATGGACAATAAGAAAGATGACTACACATGGACAATAAGCATAGTACCCACATATGATGAAGTTCGACACAAAACCTATGAGTGATCCAAGTTCAAAGAATACCATGGAGTTCAACACACTACCATACCTACATATGGATCATTGCAAACTAAGATAGTAAACATGCTCCGATTCACAAGCTAGTACCATGTCTATCATAATATCGTTGAAACCACACTACTAGGAAAAACCCTATACACAGAGCCTTAGCAGCAGCGCTGGACAAACGACAGCGCTACTACTAAATATATATAGCGCGCATCCAGTAAACGCACTATTGCTTAGCGTAGCTTTAAGAAACACACTACTACTAATATTGCCCCACCGTTGCCGTCAGGCTAGATTTAGTAGTAGCGCGCCCCAGATAACATCGCTACTGCTAACAGAATAGTAGTAGCGCGTGTTTTTGACCGGCGCTACGGCTAAGTGGAGCGTACACTTATATCGTCTTCGCCCCCGCACACACCTCTCTCTCACTCTCTCCTTCTCCACACTTTGCGCCGCCGCCGTCGCCCCTCACTCCCTCCCTCTCCACTCTACGCCGCCGCCCCGCCCCTCACTCCCTCCCTCTCTCCCTCCTCACTCCCCCCCTCTCCACTCTGCGCCGTCGCCCCGCCCCTCACTCCCTACCTCTCCCGTTCCTCACTCTCTCCCTGTCCACTCGGCGCCGCCGTCGTCGTAGGTCCTCCCCGAAGACCTCGCCCCCGGCCCCGACCCCGACCTCGACCCCGACGACCTCAACCCTGGCCCCGATCCCGACATCGACACCGGCGACCTTGACCCCTGCCCCGACCCCGACACTGACTTCGACCTCTGGTGAGATATCCCCACACCTAGGGTTCTTGCTAGGATTCTTGCTAGGGACTAGATGATGCCCCGAATGTTGTTGCGGGAATATTTGCAATATATATATATATATATATATATATATATATATATATATATATATATATATATATATATATATATATATATATATATATATATATATATGACATATTTTATCTACAAGCAGTGGTAGTTACCACCTAACCCGTTGGCCTCCACGTGTCTCTCAAATTACAGCACCAATCGGGTTAATGGATAGCAGAATACCCGTTAGTGCTCAGCTCTTATTTAATCATTTAGTTATTAGTTAACTAGCAAAAGGGCCCGTGCGTTGCAATGGGAGAAAAAAAATACCACACGCTTTTAATCTTTTTTATAATCATTTTAATTTATTAAAATAATAAACCAACTAATTAATGTAGTCAGTCCTATTCTATTTTGTTGAGGAATCAATCCGTCCATTGTTAATTCCACCATGATGAGAAATTGAGTAGGACAAGCAAAGCAAAACAAAAGAGGCTACGTGAATTGATCAATGGACTGTTATCTTATTTCACTCATGGGGTAGAGAATGTGGGATCAGATGACAAACTGAAGGTGGTTTTTCATTCTCTGTCTCTACAACAATACAATCTTACATTCAATACATTCATTCATCAACAAATAAATCCCCACAAAACAAAATTTCTTGCCGGTGCGCACGGTTGGAGGCATGGGGAAGGGATCTCATCAGATGATGAGTTCCTGCCGGAGGAGGGGATACGATGAGGGGAGCAAGGGTTAGGCGTCTCTATCTGGCCATAAGGAGTCGCCGTTGCCACGCCATAACCTCGGAGTTCCCCGTGTGAGCTATGGAGGCCCGCCTCTACCTGCAAGTACTTCGCTCCGCCGCGCCGCCCGGCCTGGGCTCATGCCAGGATGGACCAGGGTCGATGCGATGCGCTCGAGCGCCGCAACGGGGGCAGTGAGCGGGGAGAGGTACGGCCGCGGAGGCGGGTGGGTTAAGATCGGCAGCGGTGGCGCTTGAGGTCGGCCGCGGCGGCGAGTGGTGCGGCGGCGGCCTGGGCACATGCCAGGATGGCCCAGGATCGACGGGAGGAGGCGATGCGTACGGGTATAATTTCTGCAGCGAATCATTTTTTCCTTTTACGTTGCAGATAAATGATGAAGTGCGGGTTAAATAACAAAAATTACAGGGGTTTTTTCATAAAAATGCCACGGTGGGTTTTTCGACGAAAGCAATAGCCGCTTTATTATTAGGTATAGATATGCTTTAGAAGCCAACGAATTAGCAACAACCTCCTAGCTTCATGGCCGGATGCAGCGCGCCTCACCGGATGGATAAGTACTAGGTAGCTATCCACTAGGAGACATTGATTTTAAAACAACCAAGCTGTATATACTGCCCATACAATCTACATACACATGATTTGAAAGTTCCTTATTATATTTTGCTCCTTTATTCCAAGGAAACCATAGTTTTATATGTGCTCCAAAACGTTTATTTTCCAAACATTCTGAGTATACATACTATATATTCAAAAAATATATCCTAAAAAATATATTTGGTATTTAGATGTAGTATGAAGAGCTGGAGTATGGAGTATGAAGTATATATAGTATGTACACTCAGAACGCTTGAAAAATAAACGTTCTGGAGCACATACAAAACTATGGTTTCCTTGGAATAAAGAAGCAAAATATAATAAGGAACTTTCAAATCATGTGTATGTAGATTGTATGGGAGTATGGAGTATGTTGTATTTCAGAGAAAGTATGTTGTATATATGGAGTAAGGAGTATATTGTATTTGAGAAAAGGTATGTAGTATGGAATAAGGAGTAGATTGTATTTGTGAAAGATTATGTAGTATGGAGTAAGGAGTACATGATATAAGAGTGTTGTCTGCAGCTTGATAGGATAAAATACAGAAAGTATGAAGTATATAGAAACTGCAGTGTGTAGTTGTACAAATATTACGGAGTATATACCATTTATATAAGCAAGTATGTAATATAAATTTATGGTGTATATAAAAACGAGTGTACGTATACGCGGCGCCCGGCCGGCGAACCTAATTCATTGGAGGCCTTTAGAAAATTGGAATATATGAAACAATAAATATTTACAAACTTAAATTCAAACAGTTTACTGTTACCCTAAGAAAACAGTTTACTGAGAATATACACCGGAGTATATTTACTTCTAGATGGTGCTTGTATGAAGTTACGAGATGGCAAAATCTTTTATGTATACATGCACGCGTTGTCATCCATACATCATGCAGTTTGCCATCCATTCATGTGACAGTGTTCTCGTGATATTCCCGTTTACTATGGGAAATTCAATTGCAGCTGTACATCGCGGCCGTCGCCGTTGCCTTCACTGATCTACGTGTATGTTCATTGTGTACCGTCGTACAGCGTCATAAGAGATGCGCTATTCGTATCCAATGTGGTTCACCGAGGGAACACCATTCATTCACCAATTGGACATGTGCAGGGTGCGTCGTCGTTGAGGTCATTGATGGGCTCACTCTCGTGTCATAGCAGGTGGATCTCACTTAATTTTTCAACCGATGTCCCTGCAGATGATAAGATATCAAAGGATTATATCATGAGCTCGTCTAGCATTTGGTTCTGCATGTGCTGATGCAAATGAAGAAAGATGGTACCGCTTATCTGGTCACGAAGTAGAACGGGCCAACGCTGGTCAACCGCTATTTTGTTGTCTCACCGGCGGCAGAAAATTACGAGGGACGACGCCGGGCCGGCCAACCGGCCGGTGACGAAAGAAACTCCGAAGAGATTGAACAATTAGATAGAGAAAAGAGAGACCAGCTTGTTTTGTTATTGGTAACTAGAAGGTACACATAAAAGCTTTTTTCACGTAGAGAGACCAGCTATGTTCGTTAGTAGCCGGATAAGGATGACGTACCATGGATTCAAAATAAGGGATAAGCTCACGATGGGACCATCAATTCTAAACGGATCCGGTGAAACCTCATTTAACCCGTTATAAGTTCTCGAGACAATCTAGGATAAAGGTTATGCTCCATCCGTGCACATCAGATCAACGGTGGATTCTTAGATGGTAACTACCAATAGGTGGTAGAATCTATTTTCCATATATATATATATATATATATATATATATATATATATATATATATATATATATATATATATATATATATATATATATATATATATATATATATATATGGTGTTTTATTATTGTATATTTGCTTGATGAGGTGTCATACTTTCATATTGATAAAAATAGATTAGTGGGCGCTAGCTAAAATCAAATGAGATGATTGCTGCACAAATGATAACTAGAAAGTAAAACATTAAACGATAAGAAAATTTTCTCATAGGAATTTAACTCGACGTCAGTGATGCCTGACCCACATCCTCGTCGTCGAGTGGTAGGCGAGAGCCTGCTTGATAGGCGCCACGTCCGGGACTCGGCTCCGCCGGGCTTACACTAGGAGGTGCTATCTTCCGGGGCGCACACCTTTGTGAGGAATCCGGGTCTCGTAGTCGACCCGAAGCTTCTTTGGTGGCGATCGCGTGGGCCACTATCGGTGCGGAGGGAGCCGGCCCCCACGTAGGTGTTACGTCGCTGTGTCAGGGAGGAGGACGAGCACGTACGTCGCTACATGGCTTCATTGGATGCCAGGTTGTCCAATACCTGGCAGGTTCTTCAGGGATATCTTCCGAGCTATGATCCTGTGATGGTTCCTTATCTTTGGGTTGCCACCGTCTGCGTCGTGAGACGTCAACTGGATTTGTATTAGTGATATTATATGATAATATTCAAGATGTATTAGTGATAATATTCGATGATGCATTAACTGAATTATTTGAGATGATGTATTAGTGATATTATATGATATTATTCGAGAGTTTTTAGTATAAAAAATCAGGTACTCTCGGTTTGTCGTTGCTCCTTGTGTGACTTTCATGTGTGTTTTTAATCGAGGAACCCCGACTGTTGTCGTGGGGGGCGCTTCCTCCTCTTCTCTTCTTCCGATATATACCTTGGTATAATGCGCAATGAGAGGAGAGGAGAAGCGCCCATCATCAATCGTCGAACTATTAGTGTGAGAAAGTGTCCACCAACATATATACATCATTATATCAGTGTGAGAGAGTGTGCACCAATACACCATGAGATATGAGAGTTATGTAAGGAAAGCCTCGACTAACCGAAAGTCAACCAATATTGAATTAGGTCTATTCAGACATGTGTATGTTATTGCAGGGAACACCTCATAGTGCCTAAGTTTTGTCGGAACGTTGATTTATTTCTGTTCTGACAAATTTCAGGCGCTCAATATGTCTTATTTTAATAATGGTCATGCCGAATTTTGGAACACAGGAAATGTCCGACGATGATAGGATCCCTGAGTGTGAAGACTGCAGTGAAGATCACGGTTTGTGCAACAGGCCTCACCTGCGAGAGGGCAGGTTCTTCACCATCAAGCTTGACGAGAGGGCAGGCCTCACCTTACATTGCTAACTAGACTAGTATTATGTTCTTCAACAGAAACTGCCGAATTATGTTGTGCCTCCGTTGATGCATAGCCAATGTAACTTGTATAGATATATCATGATTATGATGTGACGACATGATGTATGTTGAATGATATGATGAGACTATTATATGTATGATAATTATATCATAAACGGGCAATATGCTCATCATAGAATACTGTATAAAATCTGTAAAAAACATCGCAAATACGTAGCAAAAAAATATGAAAATATAGTAGTAGCTCTCTTTAGCGCTGAACAGGAAAACGCTACTGCTAAGCCACTTAGCAGTAGCGTTGGTATGGACAGCGCTACTGCTAAGTAGCTATAGCAGTAGCGAGGGCCGAAGCAGCTAAACGTTAGCTGTAGCGTCGTATCAGTAGCGCGGTGCCCCTCGCTACTGATAGCCCTTAGAACCACGCTGCTGCTAGGCTTTTCCCTAATAGTGCCAATACGAAAAACAACATGAACATGATCAAAGACTTTAAGCAAAACCTAGCATGCTAGCAATCCATCACTACTATCTATCAAAATATCACATGCTCACAGATTGACAGTCTACAACACCACTAGATGCTCACAGATCTACTCCTACCACATGCTCATAGATCTGAACTCGAACGAGTAGGGAGGATGGTCTTATCAAACTTAAAACCATTGCTGAAGTTGGATGGAGGCGTAAAACAAGTTGAAGAAGAGGAGGAAGATAAATCGCCGCCACCATCTACCACCGTCAGGCGAAGACTCGACGCTTAACTGCTCGTCAGTGAATAATCCTCATGGGACAGAGAGCTCAAGGAAGGTGATTAGTGACGGGGCTTCGACGGTCAGCCGAAGTTTACTAAATAGGACGACTGATTCGGCGGGACCCAGTTCGTCGTGCCATCTCCAAGCTCACATGAGGTAGCTGTCGATTTGATCGTTCCTATTGGGCATTGCTGAGAAATGTTTTAAATATCATGCGAATCAAGATTGGAATGCATGACAATCTACCAAACAAAACTATTTTTGCTCAGCGAAATAAAAAATGATATATAGGTTCATGGTATTTCATTTTTTCGTTGAATTTTCATATATGATGTTGAAATTATTTTTCTTTCGAGGGGTGAAATAGACTTCTTTCTTCTGTTACACCGAAACGAAATAGAAGTCACCACATAACGCGATCCCCTCTGCCAGTTTCTCCGCTCGCCGGCACCTGCACTGGCACTGGCGCCATGTGCAACATGCTCCGCCTCCTGAAGTGCATCCTAACCCAACAGCTCTCTTCTTCCTCGGCCTCCACCATACCCCCTTTCTTCTTCCTCCACCCTGCTCTCAACCACGGCACCCCCTGTTCTTGCAAACCCCGGCGCCGGCGGCTTCGTCGTCCAAAACTACCTCGTACCACACCCGAGCGCAAGGTCTCAATCTACTCTGCGCCAAAGTGGAGGGAACCCTCTCCCCCATCGTCACCGGGCTCACCTCGCCTCGCCTCGCCTTGCATTCCGAGATCGCGCTCATTGCCTCGCTCACCGGTTTCCAAGCTGCGGTACTATCAGCTCCTCCGACAGGCTCCTCGGGGTGCCCAAACACAGCCCCCGCCTTCTTTCGTACAGCCTCGAGACGGTGGTCGATCAAGCCCAACGTCGCGTTCCTGGGGGAGTGCGGGGTAGGTGCTCGAGATATTGCCTCGCCATGCATCAATGTGCCGATGCTACTGACCACCAACCCCGAACGCGTCCGGGCGATGGCAACATGCGCCGAAGGCTTACGCATGCCCCTCAGCTCTGGGATCTTCAGGGAAGCGCTGCAGGTCGTCGTGTTCCAAACTGGACTACTTGAAGAACACCTTCAGGTGGTCCGATGCCGTGGTGCGCGTTGCTCCCTCCTCCCTGTAGGTATCCATCTTTGCCGAGGAGATCAAAGGACAAGCTCCTGCGTAAGTCCGAGTTCATTATGTATAAGGTGGGGTTGGAACCGGCCTACGTTGCTCGTGTGCCCGGAATTCTCTGTCTTAGCCTCGAGGGCCGACTCAGGCCCAGGTACTACGTTATAAGAGCATCTTCAACAGCCGCGTTTCGCGCCGCGCCTAAAAAATACACTACGTTATAAGAGCATCTTCAACAGCCGCGCTTCGCGCCGCGTCTAAAAAATGTATTTACAGCGCACACCGGCTGATTTAGCGCAGGGATAGGCGCTGGCTCCAACAGCCGCGCTATAATGCACAGCGCGCGCCGCTCCAGCAGTGCCCAAAAATGCAGCGCGCGCAGCACGCACAAACCACATATACATTTTAAAAAATAGGAGAAAAACGATCAAACAAACAAAATAAATTAACAATAAATAGTTATTACAACTCAAACAAATAGTTTATCGTTCAATACAACAAATAATGCAATAAATACAACCAATAGTTCATGAACAATACAATACAAATAATGCAATCAAATCATGCTCTTTGTCGTCCATGCCATGCCCACCACTCTTCAATCAGATCCTTCTGAAGATCATTGTGTTGCGGGACGTCGAATGGCATGATACGAGGCAACAAAATGGGCTACCCTTTCAGCCCTCCGTCGCACTCGCACGGGATGTCCCAAGAGCTCATACTGTGAGTAGTCTACATCTTGGCCACGCTGATTCTCGATGATCATGTTGTGCATGATCACACAAGCGTGCATGATGTACCAAAGCATTTTTTGATCCCAAAATCTAGCCGGTCCTCTCACAATAGCAAATTGGGCTTGCAAAATCCCAAATGCTCTCTCCACATCTTTTCTAGCAACCGCCTGAGCATTGTGGAAATCAAGATTTTTCTTACCTTCTGGCTTTTTCAACGGCTTCACGAAGGTTTGCCACTTTGGATAGATGCCATCCGCTAGATAATAGCCATAGTTGTACGTACGGCCATTTGCTACAAACTGCACGGTGGCAATTCACCATTCGCAATCTTATTCATCAGTGGTGACCGGTTGACAACATTGATGTCATTCAAAGATCCAGGCATTCCAAAGAATGCATGCCAAATCCAAGTCTCATGATCGGCCACCGCTTCAAGGATTATAGTGGAACCCTTTTTTTGGCCGTGGAATTGCCCATGCCATGCCTTTGGACAATTCTTCCAACTCCAATGCATGCAATCTATTGAGCCAAGCATGCCAGGAAAGCCGCGAGATTTGTTCATCGCCAATAGCCTTGCGGCGTCTTCAGCAGTGGGAGATCTCAAATACTCGTCGCCAAACACTTGCACAATTCCCACTGCAAAGCGCTTGACACACATGATGGCTTGGCTCTCGCCCATAGCCAAGTGATCATCAACTAGATCAGCCGGGATACCGTATGCCAACATACGCAAACCGGCTGTCACCTTCAGAAAGGTGCTATGCCCGAGCTCTCCGACGGCATTCCTCCTTTGCTTGAAAAACCGGTCATGGCTCGCTAGTTTCTCTGCAATGCGCTTGAACAAGTCTGTGCTCATCCTAAACCGGCGACGAAATACGACTCCGGATATGTGGGATTCTCCACGAAATAGTTCTTCATCAATCTGTTATGGGCATCAATCCTATCTCTCCAAATTTTTTCCCGACCCATAACCGAACCACCGTGCTTGGGTTTTTTTATTGATATGCATAGCTATGATCATTGCAAGATCCTCCTCCTCTTCCATATCAAATTCTTCTTCGGAAGAATCATACGACGAACTCATCTACAATGTTCAATACTATACTATAAAAACTACAATTCAAAACATGCACCAAATTCATAAGTTTGAAGCAATACATACCTTGTAGGCGTTTTGTCGAACACCTTGCTGGCGCGGCGCGGCAGCGAGCGCTCGGGCGCTATTCCTCGGACGTCGGAGTCACGCGAGGGCCGGCCGGACTAGGAGGGGGTGGGGCGGAAGCGCGGCGGCGCGGTGAGGCCGGGGAAGCGCCTGAACGGTTGCCGGGGGGCGCGGGCGGCGGCCGCAGCGGAGACAGGCCGGGGAAGCGCTTGAGTTGTCGCCGGCGGCGCGGGGATAGGCCGGGGAAGCGCTGAACGGTCGCCGGGGGCGCGAGCGGCGGCAGCGGCGCGGTCGGATGGGGGCGGCGGCGCGGTCGCGAGAGTGCAGGAGCGAGCGCAGGAGAGAGCAGGAGCGAGCGCGGGAGAGTCGCGCTCGCGGGAGCCGGCACAGCAAATAATGGGCGCGGGATTGCGTTTCGGCCAGCGTGCTGAACTGGAAATGGCGTGCGCGCCGTTTTTGCGCGCCCGCTAGAGCTGCCGCCGCGTTGCGCGCGCGCTAAAACTGTCTTTTTTTTACGGCGCGGCGCTTGTATAGCGCGCCTGTTGGAGATGCTCTAATGTTGGGAAAATCTAATTTGCACCGCCGCATCCAATCCTTCCCGTGCGTTCACGTCCAAGCATTAAAAAAAAGGCACCCGTCGCTTTCAAACTGCTCCACAACAGCATGGGCTCATACATGCATGCATGTGGCTGAAAAAATGATTTTATCTCACAGATTAATAATTTGATTAAAGATTCGCCTTTACCATTAGGTTCGTCTCGACGAAACCTTCAAAATAAGATCCCATGTGTACATGTTTCGTTGATTTTTTTTCGTCGTTCCTAGTTGTCACATTTATGTCATGATAGTTGTCATCTTATGGGTGTGCAGTTATCACAAAAATTATACATAGTTACCGGGGCAATAATTTTATACCTTTTAAGTATTGCAGTGTTATGTGGAGCTAAAAATGGTTATTAAAGCACTAACAATAAGCAAGTAAATGCATGAACCAACACAAGCACAATGAATCAAGTTTTTCGGTGGGGTATATCGACATTCATAAACCTGATAATCAAGTTAATTTAATATGAGAACTATGTGATAAATAATGTGACAAGTAAATAATAGTATTCTGGCAACTATCGATGAAAAAAATATTGTCGAAACATATCAACATGGGATCTAGTTTCGAAAATCTCAATACGAGAAAGTTAACAATGAAAACAGATCGTCAATTGAATTTATAGTTTAAGAGATAAAACTTTTTTAAAGTTTAACATTAGAGGAATCTTTGCTGATGTCATGCAGGTGTATTAGTTTGCATGTGCGTGAAGGAAACTGCGGCACCGAAAGACGCATGTGCTGCGCCGTTATGTAGTGGCTCCCTATAATGTTTCTAATGGAAATCGATTGCACAAGCGCATCCCCAAGTACTATACAATCTTCAAGGCAACCAATCAGGTATTCTTTGAGGCGTATATATTCCCTCATAAGGAAGCTGCATCGCACCTTGCTAAGTACTATGACACAGCTTGCCGAGGGGAAGTGCCCACTGGATTCACATTGACAGGAACCGAGAATGGTCTATGAAAATTGGGACTGCCTACGACACAACCAAAATTTCTCCCCGTGTGGTAAGGTGCTAATTCCTTTCGCGGTGTTCTTTGTCTTAGTGGATGTTGTTTGTCCGCTTTGACTGTTATATGTCTATTCGACACCTGCTTGGTCGTTGCTAATGCGTGATGAAACTGATAATTTGATTCCCGAATCCTGATATGTCAATGCCATCATGTTTATGTGTGGTTGATCCAAATCTGAGATAATGTACATGTAGAAGGGCATGATATATGTAAATCCTTAGTCAATTGCAAGCCTTCAACTTGCATTTTCTTTTCTTAACATTCATGAATCTAGATGATGTACATCTTTATGAGATGCATGAAGATTGCAATGATATATCAGATGCAACTCAGCAACACTGTAGGGTGAAAGAGTGAAAGAAGTTGAAATCAATATCTTCATAGCTATGTACTATGTCCTTTCTCCAATAAAATTATGTTAATTCAACAACTCTGACTATACTGACAAACTTCATATTTGTGTACACTGACCATATTGACCAGAATGCAATATGTATTTTATTAGATTAGTGCTTATGATAAGTTGGCGTACTTAAAAGTAAATTTGGGAATGGGAATGCAATATGGCTTCCTATGTTGAGCAGAATTAGGATTTCTCAATAAGATGAAGCTCCTGTTTTTGGGGGGATAAGAGACACATGTTCCTCTATTCTTACACTATGCAATCTTTGCACTCTTTTGCTAAAAAACAAATATCTACACTCACGTTTTGGTAAGTATTGTTGGTCAGTTTCTCTGTGGTGCTTATATAGAATTTTTAAGCCTGATAAATTTCCATTTTAATTGTTCTTAACAGATGCTTTGTTGCCAAAGCTTGCAAATTGCATAAACATTTATACATTATACTTTGTGTCTTGGTGCTTGTTCAATGCCTAGCATGGCTATAGTTTACACTTGTCCCTTGTGAACCTGTTGAGACAATGTGGAGCAACAAGAAGTAGGATCATATTCAACAATACATCAGGCGCATTTTTCTTGCTTGGAATGATGCATCAGGCTTTAATTCAACAATATCTAACCTTTTGAGGCGCTCCGGAAGAAAGAAAGGTGCACATTGTGCGGTTACGAGCATGATGTTGGTGTGTTTCTTGATACTAGAAAAGTGCCTTGCTTTGCAACGGATCCAAAATAGACTAATGCATTTTCATAAACTTGAAACAAAATCAACTTTTTTTCTGGTATATATATCACTTAAAATATTTTAGGTTTTGCCCAAAATTTATTCCTCATTCATGTTTGGATGAGATGGTGGAGAGACGAGGATGGTCTGGAGAGACTAAGGGGTTTTCTGCCAATGTATAGCATAGTGGGAGGGGTGTTTTTGCCAAAAGTATAACAACTTGCCTCGCATGCATTAGATGCAGATGAGATGGTTAGAAATGATGGATGGCAGACACACCATCATTACCAACTGGGTCTTTTATAAGAGTAGAGTTGACTGTAACTCCAAAATGGTATCTGTTGGTTTCTGAAAGTGTGCACCGCGATGCTCCCTGTTATATGCACGCACCTTGCTGAAATCCTGCAATATGTGTTCTATTTTGAATTTTAAGAGGCAGATGTGTGTGATCATCATGGTGCAGATCAATGTCTTAAATGAATCTGCCATGCTGCCCTAGCTACTATATATACACATAAAACCTCTTTTTTTTTTTTCTTTTCGAGGTGTTGGCGATCGTGTTGTATACTTTTATAAAGCTGACTTGAAAGGTTTAGATTTACCTTTATTTTTGTGGCATCTGTTTAGCACTAGGGAATGAGAGAAGTCAGTTTTGTCACTCAAAAATGGAAATGTTCTATCCTTTGCACCTGAACAAAACTTGAGACGGTAGATAGATAGAGCCAGTTCAACATGTAACATCCCTAAATGGTGGAAAGCTCCAGGAAGAATCAGTTCATTCTTCACGTTGTTGACCTACTGAATCAGAAAGCAATGTGGAGTCGGCTATATCGTCACGGTAACTCCAGAAGAGGACTCTAGAGATGAACGGTTCATCACATTTCAGATAAAAATCCCAATGCATCTCATTCCCCGGGAAATTGCACTATCTGACTCACTAGTAGAAAACGGGCCTTTGACCGGGACCATTTAGTCCCGGCCTGCCTCTGGGCCGGGACTAAAGGCCCGGCCTGCCTCTGGGCCGGGACTAAAGGCCCGGCCACGTCGCCCCAATTCTCATATCCTCCCTCGAGCCTTTAGTCCCGCCCCGTAATGAGCCTTTAGTCCCGGTTCGTGTCCCAAACCGGGACTAAAGGGCTACGCGGTGGGCAGCCCGCATGCGCGCCACCTTTAGTCCCGGTTTGCCTCTCAAACCGGGACTAAAGTCCTCTGCCTATATATAGCACAGCCCCCCTCTCCCCTCTTCGTTGCATTTTTCTTGGATGGAGGATTGTGGGTGGGTGCTTGCTCTCCACTTTTTTTGATGCACTAGAGGTGTTTGTTGAAATGTGTGTTAGAGCGATGCCGCTTCAGTTCACCGAACACAACTACGATATGAGATGCCCGAGCCACGCTTAAACCTCTTCCTCTTTATTTCTACTTATTCTAAAAGGTTAGCAACTATATTTCCTCGTTTAGACCGTGCGGTACTAGTTTTTAGGATCGTGATTGTATTTGATATACTGTCGTATAACGCAGATGAGCCATCCATGGATGTACGGTGATCGACGCACATCCGCTTACAGAGAAGGCGTGCATTCTTTTCGAGATGCAGCCGATGCGAACAAGCATGGTGGTGGCTATATGTTTTGTCCATGTGTTGAATGTCGGAATGAGAAGGATTACACTTCTTCAAGAGTCATTCAGAGCCACCTGCTTCGGTCCGGTTTTATGTCAGGCTATAATGTTTGGACCAAGCACGGAGAAAGAGGGGTTATGATGGAAGACGACGATGAAGAAGAAGAGAATGATGATGACAACTACCGATCTATGTTCCCTGAGTATGCTGATACCGCAATGGAAGACAATGAAGAAGAAGATCAGGATGAAGAACGGGAACCAGATGAGCCCGCTGATGATCTTGGCCGGGTCATTTCTGATGCACGACGAGGTTGCGACACAGAAAAGGAGAGGTTGCAGTTCGAGCAGATGTTACAGGACCACAACAAATTGTTGTACCAAACTTGTGAAGATGGCTAGAAGAAGCTGGGTAGCACACTGGAATTGCTGAAGTGGAAGGCAGAGACCGGTGTGACTGACTTGTCATTCGAAAAGTTGCTGGTACTGATGAAGAAGATGCTTCCAAGAAAGAACGAATTGCCCGCCAGCACGTACGAAGCAAAGAAGCTTGTCTGCCCTCTAGGATTAGACGTGCAGAAGATACATGCATGCCCTAATGACTGCATCCTCTACCGCGGTGAGAAGTACAAGAATATGGATAAATGCCCGGTATGCACTGCATTGCGGTATAAGATCAGAAAAGATGACCCTGGTGATATTGAGGGCGAGCCACCCAGGAAGAGGGTTCCTGCCAAGGTGATGTGGTATGCTCCTATAATACCACGGTTGAAACGTCTATTCAGAAATAAAGATCATGCGAAGTTGTTGCGATGGCACATGGAAGATCGTATGAAAGACGATAAGTTGAGGCACACCGCTGATGGTCGGCAGTGGAGAAAAGTCGAGAGAGAGTTCCCGAGATTTGCAGCTGACGCAAGGAACTTATGGTTAGGTCTGAGTACGGATGGCATGAATCCTTTTGGGGAGCAGAGTTGCAGTCACAGCACCTGGCCCGTTACTCTATGTATCTACAACCTTCCTCCTTGGTTGTGCATGAAGCGGAAGTTCATTATTATGCGAGTGCTTATACAAGGTCCAAAGCAACCCGGCAACGATATTGATGTGTACCTAAGGCCATTAGTTGATGAACTTTTACAGCTGTGGGCCGAACCAGGTGTACGTGTGTGGGACGAGCACAAACAAGAGGAATTTGACCTTCGAGCGTTGCTTTTCGTAACCATCAATGATTTGCCTGCTCTTAGTAACATTTCAGGACAGTCAAACAAGGGATACAATGCATGCACGCACTGTTTGGATCAGACAGAAAGTATATATCTCGACAACTGTAGGAAGAATGTGTATCCGTACAATCGTCGTTTTCTTCCGCCCAAGCATCCCTTAAAGAAAAAAGGCAAGCATTTCAATGGCAAGGCAGAACCCCGGGGGAAGCCTGTCATCCGTACTGGTGTTGAAGTATTTGATATGGTCAAAGATTTAAAAGTAATCTTTGGAAAGGGTCCTGGCAGCCAACCTGTTCCTAACGGCCCTGATAAGCGCGTACCCATGTGGAAGAAGAAATCTATATTTTGGGAGCTACCCTACTGGGAAGTCCATGAGGTCCGCTCGGCAATCGACGCGATGCACCTAACGAAGAATCTCTGCGTGAATATTCTAGGCTTCTTGGGCTTGTATGGGAAGTCAAAAGATACACCGGAAGCACGGGAGGACCAGGAACGTCATAAAGGAAGAGATGGCATGCATCCAGGGCAGTTTCAAGGGCGTGCCAGCTACGCTCTTACTAAGGAAGAGAAGGAAATCTTCTTTGAAGTCCTGTTCAGTATCAAGGCCCCGACTGGCTTCTCGTCGAAAATAAAGGGAATCGTAAATATGAAAGACAAAAAATTTCCAAAACCTAAAGTCTCATGACTGCCACGTGCTTATGACGCAATTGCTTCCGGTTGCATTGAGGGGAATTCTACCGGAAAATGTTCGCCTGGTAATTGTGAAGGTATGTGCATTCCTCAATGCAATTTCTCAGAAGGTAATCGATCGAGAAAGTCTATCAGGGTTACAGATTGATGTGGTCCAATGTCTGGTCAGCTTTGAGCTGTTGTTCCCGCCATCCTTCTTCAATATAATGACACACCTCCTAGTTCACCTAGTCGAAGAGATTAGAATTCTCGGTCCTGTGTTTCTACACAATATGTTCCCCTTCGAGAGGTTCATGAGAGTCTTAAAGAAATATGTTCGTAACCGTGCTAGGCCAGAAGGAAGCATCTTCAAGGGCTATGGAACAGAGGAGGTCATTGAGTTTTGTGTGGACTTTCTTCCTGACCTTAAGCCGATTGGTGTTCCTGAATCTCGGTATGAGGGTAGGCTGACAGGAAAAGGCACACTAGGAAGGAAAGCAAAAGTATGTATGGACGGGCATTCTTTCTCTCAAGCACACTACACAGTTCTACACAATTCCATCGTGGTGGCTCCGTATATCGTGAGACACAAGAATATTCTACGCCCCGAAAACCCGGGGAAGGCTGACTCTTGGATTAAAGGGGAACACGAGAAGACTTTCGGCAGTTGGTTGCAGACACATCTCATGAATGACGACACCGTTGAAGATGAGATGTATTGTTTGGCCAGGGCACCATCTTCGACTATATGTACTTTCCAAGGGTATGAGATAAATGGGAATACATTTTACACGGTTGCCCAAGATAAAAAGAGCACCAACCAAAATAGCGGTGTCCGCTTTGATGCAACAGACGAGAATGGGCACTGTTTGGAAACATATTACGGGTACATAGAGGAGATATGGGAACTTGACTATGGACCTACTTTTAAGATCCCTTTATTTCGGTGCAAATGGGTGAAGCTGACAGGAGGCAGGGTAGTTGTAGACCAAAAGTACGGCATGACAACAGTGGATCTCAACAATCTTGCGTACATGGACGAACCATTTGTCCTAGCCAATGATGTCGCTCAGGTTTTCTATGTGAAGGACATGTCTACATTAACGAGAAAAAGAAATCAGCAAAAGAAGATATCGTCCGATGAGCCAAAACGCCACATAGTTCTTTCAGGGAAAAGAAACATCGTGGGAGTAGATGACAAGACAGACATGTCAGAAGATTATAATAAGTTTCATGAAATTCCGCCCTTCAAAGTGAAAACTGACCCAAGAATCCTACTGAATGATGAAGATTCTCCATGGCTACGACCCAGAAGAAAACAGAAATAATAGATAGGAATATTGGTGCAATAATGAAATAATGTATTAAACCTTTTATGTAATGCATGTATGGAATGTACTAAATTTCAAACACTTTTCATTTTCATAGTATCCATATAAGAGATGAGTTCTCGTTCGAAACCCTGATACTTCGACAGAGATTGTCCGTTTTGTACACGAAGTGCATCCAGTTTTTGTCGTAGCCCTCTCAACTTTTTAACACATGCTATGTGGGTGAAATGATGATAGCATGCCAACTTTCAACATTTTCAGAGTTCATTTGTAGTGCTTTTCAATTTCAGGGTCAACTAGCTCAAAAAAAAAGTAAATGCACGAAATATATCAAATGAAGTCAGAAATTGTTGAAATTTTGTGGTGTGCCTTTGAATGGTGCATTTTGAACACACGAAAAGTATGGAGTTCAAATAATTTCAAAAAAATGAAATCCCTTTGTAAGAGATGAGTTCTCGTTCGAAACCGTGATACTTCGAGAGAGATTGTCCGTTTTGTACACGAAGTGCATTCAGTTTTTGTCGTAGCCCTCTCAACTTTTTAACACATGCTATGTGGGTGAAATTATGATAGCATGCCAACTTTCAACATTTTCAGAGTTCATTTGTAGTGCTTTTCAATTTCAGGGTCAACTAGCTCAAAAAAAATAAGTAAATGCACGAAATATACCAAATGAAGTCAGAAATTGTTGAAATTTTGTGGTGTGCCTTTGAATGGTGCATTTTGAACACACAAAAAGTATGGAGTTCAAATAAGTTCAAAAAAATGAAATCCCTTTGTAAGAGATGAGTTCTCGTTCGAAACCCTGATACTTCAAGAGAGATTGTCCGTTTTGTACACGAAGTGCATCCAGTTTTTGTCGTAGCCCTCTCAAATTTTTAACACATGCTATGTGGGTCAAATGATGATAGCATGAGAACTTTCAACATTTTCAGAGTTCATTTGTAGTGCTTTTCAATTTCAGGGTCAACTAGCTCAAAAAAAAAAAAGTAAATGCATGAAATATATGAAATGAAGTCAGAAATTGTTGAAATTTTGTGGTGTGCCTTTGAATGGTGCATTTTGAACACACAAAAAGTATGGAGTTCAAATAAGTTCAAAAAATGAAATCCCTTTGTAAGAGATGAGTTCTCGTTCGAAACCCTGATACTTCGAGAGAGATTGTCCGTTTTGTACACGAAGTGCATCCAGTTTTTGTCGTAGCCCTCTCAACTTTTTAACACATGCTATGTGGGTCAAATGATGATAGCATGCCAACTTTCAACATTTTCAGAGTTCATTTGTAGTGCTTTTAAGTTTCAGGGTCAACTAGCTCAAAACAAAAAGTAAATGCACGAAATATATCAAATGAAGTCAGAAATTGTTGAAATTTTGGGGTGTGCCTTTGAATGGTGCATTTTGAACACACCAAAAGTATGGAGTTCAAATAAGTTCAAAAAAATGAAATCCCTTTGTAAGAGACGAGTTCTCGTTCGAAACCCCGATACTTCGAGAGAGATTGTCCATTTTGTACACGAAGTGCATTCAGTTTTTCTCGTAGCCCTCTCAACTTTTTAACACATGCTATGTGGGTGAAATGATGATAGCATACCAACTTTCAACATTTTCAGAGTTCATTTGTAGTGCTTTTAAATTTCACGGTCAACTAGCTCCAAAAAAAAAGCAAATGCACGAAATATACGAAATTAAGTCAGAAATTGTTGAAATTTTGTGGTGTGCCCTTGAATGGTGCATTTTGAACACAGAAAAAGTATGGAGTTCAAATAAGTTCAAAAAAATGAAATCCCTTTGTAAGAGATGAGTTCTCGTTCGAAACCCTGATACTTCGGGACAGATTGTCCGTTTTGTACACGAAGTGCATCAAATTTTTGTCGTAGCCCCCTCAACTTTTTAACACATGCTATGTGGGCCAAATGATGATAGCATGCCAACTTTCAACATTTTCAGAGTTCATTTGTAGTGCTTTTAAGTTTCAGGGTCAACTAGCTCAAAAAAAAAAGTAAATGCACGAAATATATCAAATGAAGTCAGAAATTGTTGATATTTTGTGGTGTGCCTTTTAATGGTGCATTTTGAACACACCAAAAGTATGGAGTTCAAATAAGTTCAAAAAAATGAAATCCCTTTGTAAGAGATGAGTTCTGGTTCGAAACCCTAATACTTCGAGAGAGATTGTCCATTTTGTACACGAAGTGCATTCAGTTTTTGTCGTAGCCCTCTCAACTTTTTAACACATGCTATGTGGGTGAAATGATGATAGCATACCAACTTTCAACATTTTCAGAGTTCATTTGTAGTGCTTTTCAATTTCAGGGTCAACTAGCTCAAAAAAATAAGTAAATGCACGAAATATACGAAATGAAGTCAGAAATTGTTGAAATTTTGTGGTGTGCCTTTGATTGGTGCATTTTGAACACAAAAAAAGTATGGAGTTCAAATAAGTTCAAAAAATGAAATCCCTTTGTAAGAGATGAGTTCTCGTTCGAAACCGTGATACTTCGAGAGAGATTGTCCATTTTGTACACGAAGTGCATCCAGTTTTTGTCGTAGCCCTCTCAACTTTCTAACACATGCTATGTGGGTCAAATGATGATAGCATGCCAACTTTCAACATTTTCAGAGTTCATTTGTAGTGCTTTTCAATTTCAGGGTCAACTAGCTCAAAAAAAATAAGTAAATGCACGGAATATATTAAATAAAGTCAGAAATTGTTGAAATTTTGTGGTGTGCCTTTGAATGGTGCATTTTGGACACACCAAAAGTATGGAGTTCAAATAAGTTCAAAAAAATGAAATCCCTTTGTAAGAGATGAGTTCTCGTTCGAAACCCTAATACTTCGAGAGAGATTGTCCGTTTTGTACACGAAGTGCATTCAGTTTTTGTCGTAGCCCTCTCAACTTTTTAACACATGCTATGTGGGTGAAATTATGATAGCATGCCAACTTTCAACATTTTCAGAGTTCATTTGTAGTGCTTTTCAATTTCAGGGTCAACTAGCTCAAAAAAAAAGTAAATGCACGAAATATACCAAATGAAGTCAGAAATTGTTGAAATTTTGTGGTGTGCCTTTGAATGGTGCATTTTGAACACACAAAAAGTATGAAGTTCAGATAAGTTCAAAAAAATGAAATCCCTTTGTAAGAGATGAGTTCTCGTTCAAAACCCTGATACTTCAAGAGAGATTGTCCGTTTTGTATATGAAGTGCGTCCAGTTTTTGTCGTAGCCCTCTCAACTTTTTAACACATGCTATGTGTGTGAAATCATGATAGCATGCCAACTTTCAACATTTTCAGAGTTCATTTGTAGTGCTTTTCAATTTCAGGGTCAACTAGCTCAAAAAAAAAAAGTAAATCCACGAAATATACCAAATGAAGTCAGAAATTGTTGGAATTTTGTGATGTGACTTTGAATGGTGCATTTGGAACACACAAAAAGTATGGAGTTCAAATAAGTTCAAAAAAATGAAATCCCTTTGTAAGAGATGAGTTCTCGTTCGAAACCGTGATACTTCGAGAGAGATTGGCCGTTTTGTACACGAAGTGCATCCAGTTTTGTCGTAGCCCTCTCAACTTTTTAACACATGCTATGTGGGTGAAATGATGATAGCATGCCAACTTTCAACATTTTCAGAGTTCATTTGTAGTGCTTTTCAATTTCAGGGTCAACTAGCTGAAAAAAAAGTAAATCCATGAAATATACCAAATGAAGTGAGAAATTGTTGAAATTTTGTGATGTGCCTTTGAATGGTGCATTTTGAACACACAAAAAGTATGGAGTTCAAATAAGTTCAAAAAATCATTGCAGAACATATGGCCAAATTAATACAAGTTCATCATCACATTAAAGCCAAAGAACAGTAGTGAGCAAATGTTATTATTGCAAAAAATAAATACATAAAGTTCTCTCATAAAACAACATACAACTATGTAAAACATTTAAATGCAACAACAAACGCGATCAAAATCGCAACTAAGGTAACAATTGACCCAACAACATAATGATACCAAGCCTCTTTATCAATGGCATATTTTCTAATATTCCTAATCTTCAAGCGCATTTCATCCATCGTCAAGCGCATTGCATCCATCTTCAACCGCATCGCATCGATCTTCATCTTGCGATCATCGATGACATCGGCGACATGCAGCTCCAGTTCCATATTCTTATCCTCAATTATTTTCAATTTTTTCTTCAAATATTTGTTTTATTTTTAACCAAATTTAACTTCTCGACAAGAATTTTTATGTGGGTTGTAATTTCCGGTTCACATACCTCCTAGATTAAAAAATATATGTCATATTGGTCGTCATAGTTGTCATAAACACTAAATAAAACAAATAGTTATAAATGATAATATATACCACATCCGAATCATAGACAGGACGAGGGCCGACGGAGGCGGATACCAAAACCATCGCACTATAATAACAAAAAATAATGAAAGTGAGTAATTTATACAAGTATGTATCTAAATCATACAAGTAAGATTTTTTTGATTTTAAAAAGAAGATAAGAACAAGAGGCTCACCACGGTGGTGCTCGCAGTTGGTGTGCACGGCCAAACCTAGACAAATATTAAGGAAAATGAAGCTTGGAGGTCGAGTTTGGAGAGGAGAAAGCTTAAGTAGAGTGGCTCGGGCATTTCATCGAACACGTCATGTGCATGAACTAGAGTGGCAAGAGCATGGCATGGTCACACTTCAACAACCAAAAAACAGGGGATATGGCGGGCAGGGGCGAGGGTTTATATAGGCAAAACCTTAGTCCTGGTTCTTGCCACGCCCCGGGACTAAAGGCCCCTGCTTCCCGCCTTCTTGTCCGCCGAAAAAGGGCCTTTAGTCCCGGGTCGTGGCTCCACCCGGGACTAAAGACCCCCTTTAGTCCCGGTTGGAGCCACGCCCCGGGACTAAAGTCCCCTGTTTCCCGCCGTCTAGTCTGCCCGAAAAAGGGTCTTTAGTCCCGGGTCGTGGCGCCACCCGGGACTAAAGGGGTCTTTAGTCCCGGATCGAGCCCCGAACCGGGACTACAGATCCACGTGTATAAGCGGGAGTTAGAAAATTTCGAACCCAAATCGTCCATTTTCTCTTCTCTTCCTCCCGTTCTCCTGCCCGGCGCGGCAAGCGACGAACTCGACGACGCCGTCAGGCTGCCCGCCGTCCTGCTCGTCGCCGCCTGCCGTCCTCCTCGCCGTCATCGTCGTCCTGCTCGCCGCCGCCGCCGTCCTCGTCGCCGCGCGCCGCCCTCCTCCTCGCCGCGCGCTGCCGTCCTCCTCGCCTTGCGCCGTCGACACCCCCGGCCGGTAAGCCCCACGCCCCCTCCTCCCCAACACTCCGGCCAGCACAAGCAAAGAAGAAAAAGGAGAAGAAAGGAATAAAAAGGAGAAGAAAGGAAGAAAAAGGAGAAGAAAAGAAGAAAAAGGAGAAGAAAGGAAGAAAAAGGAAAAGAAATGAAGAAAAAGGAGAAGAAAGGAAGAAAAAGGGAAGAAAGAAAGAAAAAGGAGAAGAAAGGAAGAAAAGGAGAATAAGAAAAGGAGGAGAAGAAAAGAAGAAAAAGGAGAATAAGAAGAGGAGGAGAGGAGAAGAAAAGGAAAAATAGAAGAAGAGGAGAGGAGACGAAGTAGTAGAACAATAGGAGAAGTAGAAGTAGAAGAAGAAGTAGAAGAAGAGGAGAAATAGAAGAAGAGAAAAAATTAGTTTAGGGTTACAAGAAGAAGTGTATATGCTATTGTATAGTGTATATGCTTAAGTGTTAATAGTGTTACTTAGATTATTGCTTAATTTTGCTATTGTATATGCTTAAGTGTTAATAGTTTAATTTTTCTATTGTATATGCTTAAGTGTTAATAGTTTATTTTTAGGAAGAAAATTAATAAAACTAGTTTAATTTTGCTGTTGTATATGCTTAAGTGTCCGGGACTGGGCTCCGCCAGGCTCGTATTTTAGAGTTTAGGTTCTAGCCAAGACCCGGGACTAAAGGTCCTCCTATATAAAACGAGCCTTCGAAGTTTCCAACCCCTCTTATATAGTTTGTTAGTTTATTAGTTAATCAAATGTCCGTTTTTTGCAGAACTATGGATCCACATATCAGGAACCTCGAAGAGGAAGAACTTCTTGAAGATATAATCAAAGACGGCCCCGACGTTGAACCAGCCGAATCTCCGACGTCATATCTAAATGACTCCGGATATGGAATGGAGGTCGAGCGACACGAAGATGAAGCCTATGGGGCAGGAGATAGGTCCAATGAAGGAGAAGGCGATGATAGCTCCACTGATGGAGAAGCCGGTGGAGAAGCCGGTGAAAAAATAATAAAGTCCGGCGAGGTATACATATGAAGTTCGACAATCACTTGTAATATGTGAAAAATATTGGAGATAGCTCTATATTGTATACATATACATTCATTTGATGAATGTTTCTCCCTCTTAGGCCTCCACATCGAGCAAATCTACGAAACGAGGCCCGACTAGAAAGTTGGATGCACGGACGCATTACACCTTTGAGGTGATAATGCCTACGGGCGAACCCAAGCTTCCTAAGAATGCTGCTGACACATTCAAGAAGAAATGCCGAGTTCTCGTTAGGGATCACGTCCCGAACAGCGTTCGGGAGTGAAACAAGCGCAAAGGGGCAGCCGATAGTGACTATGTCGCTGAAAGGTACAAAGATAATCTTTGGAATGATCTCATGTCACATTTCAACCTGTCAGAATATGAGAATGAAGACGCCGCAGACAAACTGAGGGCCAAAGTCAAGTAGTGGACTCTAAAGAAGATGGCCGAACTGTTCCGTAGCTGGAAGAAGAAGCTATGGAAAAACTATCTTGAGACCAAGAAAGTGCTAGTATTCGAGGGGTATCTAGCCAAGCAGGCGAATCACTGGAAGGAATTTCAAGAGTACAAGGAGTCAGAAGATGCCCAGGCATTATTAGAAAAGAACAAGATAAATGCAGATAAGAAGAAATATCACCACAAGCTGGGGCCAGGGGGCTATGAGACTGCCATCCCAAAGTGGGAAAAGAAAGAGCAAGATCTGATAGATAAAGGCATCGTACCTGAACCACTCCGTGATGAGTGGGAATTGAGAGCAAGAAATTGGTTCCTTGCGCATGGTGGGTCGTACGACGAAAAAACAGGGGACCTCATCTGCAATGACAATCTTAGGATACCCAGGGAGAATTGGAAAAGGATAGTGAAAGAAATTAAGGAGGGACAAAGAAAGTTCACTGCAGATAGAGATAAAGATTTGCTCACACTGGTCCTCGACAATGACGAACATGGAGGACAAACGCGAGGCTTCGGTCCATCTTACCCGTGGTGGCTTGGGTTTGCCAGAGACCAAGACACTTACAGAAGCCGAGAGAGAGCAAAGAAGCGCCAGCAGGATGAGGAGAATGACAAGTTCAACCAGTTGCTTGCGAGGATTAACGAGCAACAGAAGCAGATTGATGAGCTTAGAGGAGTACCGCGCCAGGAAGATCCTGCACTTGATATTACCGGCGCCCCATCTAAGTAGAAAAGCAGCGCGGCTGAATTTGAGGCCCCGCCCGGCGATGAACGAAGAATAATACAGGGCGGTCCCGGCTACCCCGTGGATGGAATCAAGGAGTCAACATCATGTGAACTCCATCAGAAATTCAAGAACATATACATGAAGGTGGCTGTTGGACAAGCTTTACCTTCTGGCCCTGATGCACGCTGGCATGGCCGTGAGATTCCAGCTGGCTTTGCTAAAGTCGGGGTGGATGAAATCATGACGGGGTTTAGTGATATGGAGCTCGACATAGCTGGACCCGAAGATGAGAGGACACTCGGAGAAGTACTGGGTGGAGTCATCCTATGGGACAAGAACTACATCAAGCTTCCAGGCTCGGCCCCAAGGACAACACCGCCTCCGAGTCGTCGCAGGTCACCTACACCTCCATTACCTCCAAGCCCTCCACATGACGTCGGCCAGCACAACACGAGTCCATCTCTATCTCCGCCGCCGCCCGCTCCGGATACAAAGCCTGAGCCTGCCACGGATACAAAGCGGGAGCGTGCCACCAAGAATGCTCCGCCGCCGCCCGCTCCGGATACAAAGCCTGAGCCTGTCATGGATACAAAGCGGGAGCGTGCCACCAAGAACGCTCCGCTGCCACCCGCTCCGGATACAAAGCCTGAGCCTGCCACGGATACAAAGCGGGAGCGTGCCACTAAGAATGCTCCGACGTCGCCCGCTCCGGATACGCAGCCTGAGCCTGCCACGGATACAAAGCGGGAGCGTGCCACCAAGAACGCTCCGGATACGCAGCCTGAGCCTGCCACGGATACAAAGCGGGAGCGTGCCACCAAGAACGCTCCGCCGCCGCCCGCTCCGGATACGCAGCCTGAGCCTGCCACGGATACAAAGCGGGAGCGTGCCACCAAGAACGCTCCGCCGCCGCCCGCTCCGGATACAAAGCCTGAGCCTGCCACGGATACAAAGCGGGAGCGTGCCACCAAGAACGCTCCGCCGACGATTCCTAAGCCACAGAGCACCCCAAAGCGCAAACGGTCGCCCCTCCCAAAGGTATGTCATGATAATCTTCCTATCGGACCTTATGATCGTACCCCCTTCCATCACAGTATGACTTACACCATAAGCCTGATGACTATACATGCACATTGCCAGCACAACACGAGTCCATCTCGATCACCACCGCCGGACTTGGGTCGTCCGTCTCTACCGCCTCCCGCTCCGGATACTAAGCGGGAGCATGCCACCAAGAACGCTACGCCGACGATTCCTAAGCCACAGAGCACCCCAAAGCGCAAACTGTCGCCCCTCCCAAAGGTACGTCATGCTAATCTTCCTATCAGACCTTATGACTTACACCATAAGCCTGATGACTATACACGTACATTGCAGAAGGAAGTGAAAAAGAGCAGATCACGTGCAAGTGCAAGTGGGAGCAAATCAAGTTCAACTACAAGCAAGAAAAAATCAGACGTTCCTCAGCTTGGACAACAGGCCAAATAGTCGATCCCACCCCTCAAGGTGTTAATCGAGAATGTTCCCCCTTCGATGCAGGGTCTAGCTTTAGAAAGTGCAAAGAAGTTGGTGGCTGCATGTGGTGTCTCGGTTGAAGAATTGCTGTCTTCCCAAGACGACAAGATACCCAAGGCTGTGGTAGCCCCTAAGCCACAGTTTGTCTTGGGTGAGCTTTGGTCAGCAAAGATGATCTCCCAACAAATATGCGTTACTTGCATCAATGGTACTTAAGTGAATCAAAGAACGGGAGAACGATGATCGTGCTGAGTGTCCCCAAGGAGTACTACGGCCGCCCTGCACAAATCCATATCGACTTTGATGAACTCTTCCAAATGTACAATGGCGACGCCCTCGACAAATCGTATATGAGTTGCTATTGTCTGTAAGGTTTTCAATTCGTTGTCTACATATATATAACTTGTTTAGTTATTTCAATTCATTATCTATATATAACTTGTACTCTATTATGCAGAATGAAGATTCTGTATTGTAAAAGTAAGTGCATCCTAAATATTGGGTTTATTGACCCAGATAAAATACATATAGCGACGCTAACTAATTATCCCAAGGAGACGGAGGAAAACCTTCTAAGGTTTCTAATAGATCAAAATTTCTGTGACCACATACTGTTTCCATACAACTTCAGGTGAGGGTCTTTACTCTGTTGTGTCCATTCACTTATAAGTGTGATTGATAAGTTACTGACACTTATATATATATACATGTGCAGCTTCCATTGGATTCTGTTGGACATTCAAATTGATAAGGGAAGAGTTGATGCCGTCGACCCATTATCGAGACCCTTGAAACAGTTCCAAAGCCTGCAGGACATGCTCCAAGGGTAATTTTAATCATTCTTGCGCTCTATCGGTCTCTTTCGATGATTTTCTGATATATCAATTAATGAAAAACTGAGCAAATCATTATCCTTGTCGGGCAGGGTTTGGAAGCGGTTCAAGTGCGTGACTCCCGGTAACTTTCATTAGAAGCTGACCTTTAAAGCGGCTCAGGTAAGTAGTAGTATGATATACTTCTATTAATTTTCAATACATTTATGATGCTAGATTATTATTTTGATTATATATATTCTATTCTCGTAAAGTGCGACCAGCAGCCACGGGGAACACATCTATGCGGATAGTATGTTTGCGAGACCATTCGCATGTTTACCTCTGAGCACAAGGATCACAGATTCGACGTAAGCAATAAACATTCACACCTCTATTTTTACCCGTCATTCTTTGCTATCATGATTGATATTCATATTCATCTCCTCTTCTTATATAGCACACGGCCATGACGACGAAGGTCCTACCAGAGCAACGCGCGATTGCTGTTGCAGAGGAGCTTGCGACCTTTCTGAGGACGCAAGCTATAGATGACAAAAGACGATTTAGTGTAGCTAGGGGCCATTACTGATGTCCGTCCATGTAATCGAATAGACGGACTCTAGTCCCGATAATTCAGATCTCCATATAATTGTATATATATGCTCGCTTGTAAGATAAGTTAATTATATATGTATATATATATATATATATATGCATAATTATTTCTATTTTAAATTATATTGAAACTAATACCCGAACACCAAACTAGGCATCACGTTAATCTTCCGAACACCTAAACCCTACAACCCTAAAACCCAAAAATAATTTCATTCAAAAAAAAAGCCAAAAACCAGCAAAATCTGAAAATCTTTAGTCCCGGTCCGTGTAACGAGCCGGGACTAAAGGGCACGAGCCGGGACTAAAGGGCCTGCCCCTGGGGCGCTACGAGGCGGCCACGTGGAGCACCTTTAGTCCCGGCATGTAAGAGGACCGGGACGAAAAGGTTAGGCCTTTAATCCCGCCCCTTTAGTCCCGGTTGGTGAACCGGGACTAAAGCCCCTTACGGGCCGGGGCTATAGGCCCTGTCCCCACTAGTGACTGGTGATACTCATTATGCTCGTTATTTTTGCTCTCCTTGTATACTTTCATGCATTTTCCCTCTAGCAACTAAATGTGATTGAGCTACATAGGTGAGGTAGTTATTTATAGAAGGTTAGCAAATGGAGATAGTGTCTAGCCGAGATATCATTCCTTCACCAAACTTCACATGATAGCCATTCATTTCTACCCCTTGTGAAATTTATTCTCATAGCAGTTGATGCAATTGTTTAAGAATTGTTGATGCTTTGTGGTGCCTATCTATGGTTTAAGCAACCCAAAGCTGAATACTGTTGCACAGAAAAGGATAAATCAACTATTGCGAAGTAGAACAACGAGAAATAATACTCTCTTCTTTTTATGAGAGAGTACGAGAATATCCTAGTCAACATTTAGAAAAAAGGAGAATATCCTATTATATATTATTAAAAACATATAAGTATGTAAATAAAAACTTATTAGTATTTCTTGATTTCTATCGCGGTACAGAAATAAAATATATGTGCTACCAAACCCAGTTCGTAAGACCATCTACAGCCGGACTAGAAAACCCGCCTCCTAAACATCCGCGGGCGCACCCGTGCACGACTCCGGACAGCGTTGGACGTCCCCTCAAAAGTCCTAACGAGCAACCACACTCGTCGTATCAAAACCCTCAAATTGATGCAAATCCATGGACATGAATAATATAAGACAAATTCGTCACCGATTTAACAATTCAACAATGCAACAAAGCAAAATAAACTACGATTCAACAATTCAAACATGTCAAAATGAAATTCATCGTCTATGCGGCGTCTGGCCAACATGATGAATGAATCGACGGTCGCCATCTGGGTCACGCCAGCGACTGATGTGGCCGCTCTCGCCCCCTCGTACTAAATGAAAAGCAACTCTGAGTGACAAGATTTATGTTACGGGTGGGATTGGATTAACAGACAAATCACCTAATTCTTGGGACATCTATGACAAAGCCACATAATCTTGGTGCTCCCACAAGAACCCGATGCTCACCCCTGACATCGTCAAATTCATGGTGTTGGATGATGACTTGGTGAACATCAACAAGGCATCCAGGAACATGATGTACTTTGCGGGTATATAAGACACGGTCGACCAGTCCTTGATGGCCAAGGAGAATGAGGTTTTCGCCCTATCCCCTAGTTGAAAATTGAAATGATGTCATGACTGAGTGGCAATCCGTGTAACTTTACGCTTGGGATTTTCCTCCCACATGAGGGTAACTCTGAAAGTTGCAATAGCTGAACAACATAGCTGCACACTGGAGGCCATTAGATGAGGGTGAGAGAACACCCACGGCAAGCCTCTTGTTTCATCATGCCACTGGAATGAGTAATCAAGGTAATGCTAGACGAGGACTCCAGGGATATTTAGTTCGTTATAGTTCCAATCAAATTCCCAACACATCTCATTCCGTGAAATTGCACTATCTGACCGGAGACACTCATCATGCTCATCATTGTTGCCCTCCATGAAATTGCAATATCTAACTGGTGACACTCATCATGCTCATCATTGTTGGCCTCCTCACACACTTGGTCATGCTTTCTCCCTCTAGCAACTAGACATGACTCTGCCATACAATTAAGGTAGTGGTTATTTATAGAAGGTTAGCGAATGGACATGATGTGTGGCCCAGACATCATTCCTTCATCAAGCTTCACATGACAGTTGTTGTGGCCATTCATTTCTACCCCTTGTGATATTTATTATGATAGAAGGTGATGAATAGTTTTCTTTTTGAGGGTTAGGCGACACAATTCTTGAAGAATTGCTGCCGCTTTGTGGTTCCCATCTACGATTTAAGCGACCCAAAGCTGAACAAACAAGGACAAAGCAACAATTGGAAAGTGAAACAACAGAGAAATAAAACTCTTGCTTTTTATGAGAAAATAGAAGATGTATAACAAAGCTTGATTTCCATCACGGTACAAAATTGAAACATATGTGCTACCAAACCCTATTCGTAAACATCCGCAGCCGTGCCCGGGCACAACTCCGAACAGTGTCGGATGTCCCCTCATAAGTCGTACCAAACAACCACGCTCCGCATATCAAAACCCTAAAAGCCATGCAAATCCATGAACGTCAATCATATGACACGAATTCATCACCAATTCAATAATGGAACAATGTGGCAAAGCAAAATGAACCGCAATTAAACAATGCAAACATGGCAAATGAAACTCAACGTAAGGGCCGCATGCGGCCAACATAACGAATCACTCAACAGTCGCCATATGGGTCATGTCTACGGTTGCATGCCGTGGCCGCTCTAGCTCCCTTACACTCCCTACGTGGGTTGATCTCCTTCCACCTCACCTCAAGCCTAATGTGCGGATCCAAAAGATATACATTGACCAACATTATCCTCGAATCCTACGTGTCTTGAGCAAGTTGCAACCACTCCTACAACTTCTTCTCTTCGTTATTCGATCCAATCGATTGTTGGGAGCTTAAGCCATCATTTCCCTTCAACCTCTTGTTGTTCTTGAGGTGATCGTCAAGTTGTTGCCACTTTGGTGTGACATTTCATTTCAACCAAAATAGCTTAAAGTGAATGGATTCTTCTTGATTTCTTGGTACAAGTGGCCGCCAACCCCATCTATCAAGCAAGAATTACTAATGGGAATGCAACAATCAAAGCTAGCATTTGAAATGATGACAAAATAAAGAAAGTCAACTTACATGACTATTGATTCCAACCCCACCATGAGTCCTGCAATCCACAGAGGAATGGTGGCCGACATACTTGTTCACGTTGTCTTGAACGATGGACCATCTATGTTGGAGAGAGGCCTCATTGCGGGTGACATGGATATGGTCCGACTGCACATATTTCTTATGTTCATGGTAGTGCTTATGAATCTTTTCCTGGTACTTATTCCCTTCTGCTCCATTCCAAATATAAGGTCCATGTTGTGGCCAACCAAGCTTCAACCAACAAAACATCATGAAGGGTTGTATCGGTAGGTCTAAACGACAAGATTTATGTTACCAAAGTCCTCATACTAACAAACAAGTCAGCTAATTCTTGGGATATCTATGACAAACCACAAACTCCTGGTGCTCGCACAAGAACAAATTCTCACCCCTCACATTTTCAAATCCGTGATGTTAGATGATAGAGATGGTGACCGTCCACAAGGTGTCCCGGAACATGACATAATTTACACTTATATATGACCTCACTAACCAACTTTTAGAGGGGCAAGGAGAATGAGATCGCCTTGTGCTGGCCCGATGATGATCATTGTTGACGGGATGATCTACATACTCGATCAATCCCTCTATACCAAGCTGATGATGTTGATTAATGGGATGAAGGAGTGGGTGATGTATGGCAGGCTACCAGACAAGCTCACGCGCCCGCCCTATGAGCTTTTGGCTATCGACAGGAAGATCTACATGATTGGCCGAGGGATGAGCACGATGACCATCACTATGGACATGGCGCCCAGGATGGACGGGTTCCTTGTGTCCTCGTCAACGGGCCCAGCGATGGAGCATGACTTCCCACCAGAGAAGTGCGGGCTCATCACCACGTGAAGAACTGCAATTACAGTGGATACTTTTTCTTTTCTTTTAGTTGTATATCGACTTATGTATTTTTGGTTGTATTGTACGTTGAATTTTAAATGTAACATGAGGAAAGTAAACCTCAGGTTGTTTATTCCTCGGTGAGTTGTATGTTTGTACTTGTTGAATGTGAATGAATCTGATCTTTCACATCATGTCAAACCGTCTTTTCCCTGTTCACTCGCTAAGAACTGAAACAGTGTCATGAACCTATTCATTGGCCATCCTTCATTTGACCACATTTGACAGCCTAGTAACCATCATGGTTATGTCCCGGAATCCTGGTAGATCATCTTGACGGAATGCCATCCAGTCTCAAAGAGATGGATGGATACTTCAAGACCGGAAATCTTACGTGTGCAACCACAAGTAATTATTGGGTCTAGCTTGGTTAACCTTAGTCGTGACTCTGGTAGGTCAGATTGCTACGAGATTGGATGGTCACTAACTCTCTACCGGAGGATCGCTTTGGAATACCATGTTTCAATTGTCCCGTTTTCAAACACCTCTACTGGAGGATCGCTTTGGACGACTATGTTTCGATTGTCCCGTTTTCAAACACCACGTAGTGCGAGTACACAACAAGAGGGATTGAATCTTGCGTGTAAAGTGTACAAACCTTTCCAGAGTGTTAAACTAATCGATTAGCCGTGTCCCCGGTTACAGATATCATGAGCACCGGAGATGATACTATCAGCTAGTCTCAACACAATTAATTATGATGAGTGGGTTTATTAATAATTTTGGGATATGTGAATTGGTTGGCGGAACCATCTCATTAACAACCAATTTTATAGTAGGGATATTACGTTTGCCTCTTTGTTGTAGGGAAAATAAAACCATCTTTTATGCAAAACCTCAGACAGAGAGCCACAAAGCCATATTGCATATAGAATAGTTTTATCATCTGCTTCTTATTGTGAGCTTGCCGATACATTCAATGTACTGACCTAAACGGTTGCAACGTATTATGTTGCAGATACTTCTCCGACAAGTAATAGTACGATATAGGGTTATGGTCTACACTCAACTTGCCGTTGGCGTTGATGGGACTCCACTCCCGTTTGACTGTTTCCGCTGAGATATATCAGGTATATATAAGTTTTACGTTATTTACATGTGATCGCACTTTGATATATATATACAGAATAATTAAAATATTAATAATAAATCTAAACTATATTAAGTTATAAATTTAGGTTTTAATGTTGATATACGTGATTACGTATACGAGTAAATACAAACTTATTTATTTATTTTATATAATTTTTAATACGAAGTGTTTTTAAATTATTTCGCTTATATTGCAGGATCTTTGAGGGACTGTCGAGGCCAACAAGACGACTGAGGTGTACGCAGTGGTGTAATATCCTACTCAGTACTCACCATATTTATCATTATGTTGTTTCAGATGTAGCTAAGTGTTGGGGAACGTCGCATGGGAAACAAAAATTTTCCGACGCGCACGAAGACCTATCATGGTGATGTCCATCTACGAGAGGGGATGAGTGATCTACGTACCTTTGTAGATCGTATAGCAGAAGCGTTACAGAACGCGGTTGATGTAGTGGAACGTCCTCACGTCCCTCGATCTGCCCCGCGAACAATCCCGCGATCAGTCCCACGATCTAGTACCGAACGGACGGCACCTCCGCGTTCAGCACACGTACAGCTCGACGATGATCTCGGCCTTCTTGATCCAGCAAGAGAGACGGAGAGGTAGAAGAGTTCTCCGGCAGCGTGACGGCGCTCCGGAGGTTGGTGATGACCTTGTCTCAGCAGGGCTCCGCCCGAGCTCCGCAGAAACGCGATCTAGAGGAAAAACCGTGGAGGTATGTGGTCGGGCAGCCGTGAGAAAGTCGTCTCAAATCAGCCCTAAAACCTCCGTATATATAGGTGGGAGGGAGGGGGGCCTTGCCTTGGGGTCCAAGGACCCCCAAGGAGTCGGCCGAGCCAAAGGGGGGGAGGACTCCCCCCCCCAAACCGAGTTGGACTTGGTTTGGTGGGAGGAGTCCCCCTTCCTTCCCACCTCCTTCCTTTTTTATTTCTTTCCTCTTGATTTTTCTTCTCTTGGCGCATTGGGCACTTGTGGGCTGTCCCACCAGCCCACTAAGGGCTGGTGTGGCTCCCCCAATGCCTATGGGCTTCCCCGGGGTGGGTTGCCCCCCCGGTGAACTCCCGAAACCCATTCGTCATTCCCGGTACATTCCCGGTAACTCCGAAAACCTTCCGGTAATCAAATGAGGTCATCCTATATATCAATCTTCATTTCCGGACCATTCCGGAAACCCTCGTGACGTCCGTGATCTCATCCAGGACTCCGAACAACATTCGGTAACCAACCATATAACTCAAATACGCATAAAACAACGTCGAACCTTAAGTGTGCAGACCCTGCGGGTTCGAGAACTATGTAGACATGACCCGAGAGACTCCTCGGTCAATATCCAATAGCGGGACCTGGATGCCCATATTGGATCCTACATATTCTACGAAGATCTTATCGTTTGAACCTCAGTGCCAAGGATTCATATAATCCCGTATGTCATTCCCTTTGTCCTTTGGTATGTTACTTGCCCGAGATTCGATCGTCAGTATCCGCATACCTATTTCAATCTCGTTTTACCGGCAAGTCTCTTTACTCGTTCCGTAATACATGATCCCGCAACTTACACTAAGTTACATTGCTTGCAAGGCTTGTGTGTGATGTTGTATTACCGAGTGGGCCCCGAGATACCTCTCCGTCACACGGAGTGACAAATCCCAGTCTTGATCCATACTAACTCAACTAACATCTTCGGAGATACCTGTAGAGCATCTTTATAGTCACCCAGTTACGTTGCGATGTTTGATACACATAAAGCATTCCTCCGGTGTCAGTGAGTTATATGATCTCATGGTCATAGGAATAAATACTTGACACGCAGAAAACAGTAGCAACAAAATGACACGATCAACATGCTACGTCTATTAGTTTGGGTCTAGTCCATCACGTGATTCTCCCAATGACGTGATCCAGTTATCAAGCAACAACACCTTGTTCATAATCAGAAGACACTGACTATCATTGATCAACTGGCTAGCCAACTAGAGGCATGCTAGGGACGATGTTTTGTCTATATATCCACACATGTAAATGAGTCTTCATTCAATACAATTATAGCATGGATAATAAACTATTATCTTGATACAGGAATTATAATAAAAACTATACATTTATTATTGCCTCTAGGGCATAATTCCAACAGTCTCCCACTTGCACTAGAGTCAATAATCCAGCCCTCACCTCACCATGTGAATTACATTGTAATAAATCTAACACCCATACAGTTCTGGTGTTGATCATGCTTTGGCCGTGGAAGAGGTTTAGTCAGCGGGTCTGCTACATTCAGATCCGTGTGCACTTTGCATATATTCACGTCCTCTCCCTCGACGTAGTCGCGGATGAGGTTGAAGCGTCGTTTGATGTGTCTGGTCTTCTTGTGAAACCGTGGTTCCTTTGCTAAGGCAATGGCACCAGTGTTGTCACAGAACAAGGTTATTGGATTCAGTGCGCTTGGCACCACTTCAAGATCCGTCATGAACTGCTTCATCCAGACACCCTCCTTAGCCGCCTCCGAGGCAGCCATGTACTCCGCTTCACATGTAGAATCTGCTACGACGCTTTGCTTGGAACTGCACCAGCTTACTGCACCCCCATTAAGAATAAATACGTATCCGGTTTGCGACTTAGAGTCGTCCGGATCTGTGTCAAAGCTTGCATCGACGTAACCTTTTACGGCGAGCTCTTCGTCACCTCCATACACGAGAAACATCTCCTTAGTCCTTTTCATGTACTTCAGGATATTCTTGACCGCTGTCCAGTGATCCACTCCTGGATTACTCTGGAACCTTCCTGCCATACTTATGGCCAGGCTAACATCCGGTCTAGTGCACAGCGTTGCATACATGATAGAACCTATGGCTGAAGCATAGGGGACGGAGTGCATATGCTCTCTATCTTCATCAGTTGCTGGGCACTGAGTCTTACTCAATCTCGTACCTTGTAACACTGGCAAGAACCCTTTCTTGGACTGTTCCATTTTGAACCTCTTCAAAACTTTATCAAGGTATGTGCTTTGTGAAAGTCCTATCAGGCGTTTTGATCTATCCCTATAGATCTTAATGCCTAGAATGTAAGCAGCTTCTCCTAGGTCCTTCATAGAGAAACTTTTATTCAAGTAACCTTTTATGCTCTCCAAAAGCTCTACGTTGTTTCCAATCAGTAATATGTCATCCACATATAATATTAGAAACGCCACAGAGCTCCCACTCACTTTCTTGTAAATACAAGATTCTCCAACCACTTGTATAAACCCAAATGCTTTGATCACCTCATCAAAGCGTTTGTTCCAACTCCGAGATGCTTGCACCAGTCCATAAATGGATCGCTGGAGCTTGCACACCTTGTCAGCACTTTTGGGATCGACAAAACATTCGGGTTGCATCATATACAACTCTTCCTTAAGGAAACCGTTAAGGAACGCCGTTTTGACATCCATTTGCCAGATTTCATAATCGAAAAATGCAGCTATTGCTAACATGATTCTAACGGACTTAAGCATTGCCACAAGAGAGAATGTCATTTTCTTAGTCAATTCCTGGAACTTGTGGAAAACCCTTTGCCACAAGTCGAGCTTTATAAACGGTCACATTACCGTCAGCGTCCGTCTTCTTCTTAAAGATCCATTTGTTCTGAATAGCCTTGCGGCCCTCAGGTAGTATCTCCAAAGTCCACACTTTGTTCTCATACATGGATCCTATCTCGGATTTCATGGCTTCTAGCCATTTGTTGGAATCTGGGCCCACCATTGCTTCTTCATAATTTGCAGGTTCATTGTTGTCTAACAACATGATTGATAAGACGGGATTACCGTACCACTCTGGAGCAGCGCGTGATCTCGTTGACCTGCGTGGTTCAACAGAAACTTGAACTGGAGTTTCATGATCATCATCATTAACTTCCTCCTCAACCGGCGTCGCAATGACAGAGGTTTCCCCTTGCCCTGCGCCACCATCCAGAGGGATGAGAGGTTCGACAACCTCGTCAAGTTCTATCTTCCTCCCACTCAATTCTCTCGAAAGAAACTCCTTCTCGAGAAAAGCTCCGTTTTTAGCAACAAACACTTTGCCCTCGGATTTGAGATAGAAGGTGTACCCAACTGTCTCTTTTGGGTAACCTATGAAGATGCACTTTTCCGCTTTGGGTTCCAGCTTTTCAGGCTGAAGCTTTTTGACATAAGCATCACATCCCCAAACTTTAAGAAACGACAACTTTGGCCTTTTGCCATACCACAGTTCGTATGGTGTCATCTCAACGGATTTTGATGGTGCCCTATTTAAAGTGAATGCAGCTGTTTCTAATGCATAACCCCAAAAGGATAACGGCAAATCAGTAAGAGACATCATAGATCGCACCATCTCTAACAAAGTGCGATTACGACGTTCGGACACACCATTACGCTGTGGTGTTCCAGGCGGTGTTAACTGCGAAACAATTCCACATTGTCTTAAGTGAGCACCAAACTCGAAACTCAGATATTCACCCCCACGATCAGACCGTAGGAACTTGATCTTCTTGTTACGATGATTTTCCACTTCACTCTGAAATTGCTTGAACTTTTCAAATGTTTCAGACTTGTGCTTCATCAAGTAGACATAACCATATCTACTTAAATCGTCAATGAAGGTGAGAAAATAACGATATCCGCCGCGTGCCTCTACGCTCATTGGACCACACACATCGGTATGTATGATTTCCAACAAGTCACTTGCACGCTCCATTGTTCCGGAGAACGGAGTCTTAGTCATCTTGCCCATGAGGCATGGTTCGCACGTGTCAAGTGAATCAAAGTCAAGTGACTCCAAAAGTCCATCAGCATGGAGTTTCTTCATGCGCTTTACACCAGTATGACCCAAGCGGCAGTGCCACAAAAATATGGTGCTATCATTGTTTACTCTAACTCTTTTGGTCTCGATGTTATGTATATGCGTATCGCTATCAAGATTCAATATGAACAATCCTCTCACATTCGGTGCATGACCATAAAAGATGTTACTCATAGAAATTGAACAACCATTATTCTCAGACTTAAAAGAGTAACCGTCTCGCAATAAACAAGATCCAGATATAATGTTCATGCTCAACGCAGGCACTAAATAACAATGATTTAAGTTCATCACTAATCCCGATGGTAGCTGAAGTGACACTGTGCCGACGGCGATTGCATCAACCTTGGAACCGTTTCCTACGCGCATCGTCACTTCGTCTTTCGCCAGCCTTCGTCTATTCCGCAGTTCCTGTTTCGAGTTGCAAATGTGAGCAACAGAACCGGTATCAAATACCCAGGCACTACTACGAGAGCCGGTTAAGTACACATCAATAACATGTATATCAAATATACCTGATTTTTCTTTGCCCGCCTTCTTATCTGCCAGATACTTGGGGCAATTGCGCTTCCAGTTACCAATACCCTTGCAATAGAAGCACTCTATTTCAGGCTTAGGTCCAGCCTTGGGTTTCTTCGGCGGATTGGCAATAGGCTTGCCGCTCTTCTTCGAATTGCCCTTCTTGCCTTTGCCGTTTCTCTTGAAACTAGTGGTCTTGCTCACCATCAACACTTGATGCACTTTACGGAGTTCAGACTCTGCGACTTTCAGCATCGCAAACAACTCGCCGGGAGACTTGTTCATCCCTTGCATGTTGTAGTTCAACACAAAGCCTTTATAGCTTGGCGGCAGTGATTGAAGGATTCTGTGAGTGATAGCTTCTTGCGGGAGTTCAATCCCTAGTTCAGCTAGACGGTTTGAGTACCCAGACATTTTGAGCACATGTTCACTGACAGACGAGTTTTCCTCCATCTTGCAAGCATAGAATTTATCGGATGTCTCATACCTCTCGATCCGGGCGTTCTTCTGAAAGATAAACTCCAACTCCTGGAACATCTCAAATGCTCCATGACGCTCAAAGCGACGTTGAAGTCCCGGTTCTAAGCCATACAAGACTGCACATTGAACTATTGAGTAGTCCTCCTTATGTGCTAACCAAGCGTTCTTAACATCCTGATCAGCCGTAGCGGGTGGTTCATCTCCTAGCGCAGCATTAAGGACATAATCCTTCTTCCCAGCTTGTAAGATTAGCTTAAGATTACGAGCCCAGTCTACAAAGTTGCTTCCATCATCTTTCAACTTAGCTTTCTCTAGGAACGTATTAAAATTCAGGATGACTGTCGCGTGAGCCATGATCTACAACACAAATATATTCAAAGTGGACTTAGACTATGTTCAAGATAATTAGAGTTCAACTTAATCAAATTATATGCTAAACTCCCACTCAAAAAATACATCTCTCTAGTCATTTGAGTGGTTCATGATCCACTTACACTATCCCAAGTCCGATCATCACGTGAGTTGAGTATAGTTTCAGTGGTAAGCATCCCTATGCTAATCATATGAACTATATGATTCATGATCGACCTTTTGGTCTCATGTGTTCTGAGGCCATGTCTGCACATGCTAGGCTCGTCAAGCTTAACCCGAGTGTTCCGCGTGCGCAACTGTTTTGCACCCGTTGTATGTGAACGTTGAGTCTATCACACCCGATCATCACGTGGTGTCTCGAAACGACGAACTGTAGCAACGGTGCACAGTCGGGGAGAACACAATTTCGTCTTGAAATTTAAGTGAGAGATCACCTCATAATGCTACCGTCGTTCTAAGCAAAATAAGGTGCATAAAAGGATTAACATCACATGCAATTCATAAGTGACATGATATGGAGATCATCACGTGCTTCTTGATCTCCATCACCAAAGCACCGGCACGATCTTCTTGTCACCGGCGCCACACCATGATCATCCATCAACGTGTTGCCATCGGGGTTGTCGTGCTACTTATGCTATTACTACTAAAGCTACATCCTAGCAAAATAGTAAACGCATCTGCAAGCACAAACATTAGTATAAAGACAACCCTATGGCTCCTGCCGGTTGCCGTACCATCGACGTGCAAGTCGATATTTCTATTACAACATGATCATCTCATACATCCAATATATCACATCACATCATTGGCCATATCACATCACAATCATACCCTGCAAAAACAAGTTAGACGTCCTCTAATTTTGTTATTGCATGTTTTACGTGGTGACCAAGGGTATCTAGTAGGATCGCATCTTACTTACGCAAACACCACAACGGAGATATATGAGTTGCTATTTAACCTCATCCAAGGACCTCCTCGGTCAAATCCGATTCAACTAAAGTTGGAGAAACCGTCACTTGCCAGTCATCTTTGAGCAAAGGGGGTTACTCGTAACGATGAAACCAATCTCTCGTAAGCGTACGAGTAATGTCGGTCCAAGCCGCTTCAATCCAACAATACCGCGGAATCAAGAAAAGACTAAGGAGGGCAGCAAAACGCACATCACCGCCCACAAAAACTTTTGTGTTCTACTCGAGAAGACATCTATGCATGAACCTAGCTCATGACGCCACTGTTGGGGAACGTCGCATGGGAAACAAAAATTTTCCTACGCGCACGAAGACCTATCATGGTGATGTCCATCTACGAGAGGGGATGAGTGATCTACGTACCCTTGTAGATCGTACAGCAGAAGCGTTAGAGAACGCGGTTGATGTAGTGGAACGTCCTCACGTCCCTCGATCCGCCCCGCGAACAATCCCGCGATCAGTCCCACGATCTAGTACCAAACGGACGGCACCTCCGCGTTCAGCACACGTACAGCTCGACGATGATCTCGGCCTTCTTGATCCAGCAAGAGAGACGGAGAGGTAGAAGAGTTCTTCGGCAGCGTGACGGAGCTCCGGAGGTTGGTGATGACCTTGTCTCAGCAGGGCTCCGCCCGAGCTCCGCAGAAACGCGATCTAGAGGAAAAACCGTGGAGGTATGTGGTCGGGCAGCCGTGAGAAAGTCGTCTCAAATCAGCCCTAAAACCTCCGTATATATAGGTGGGAGGGAGGGGGGCCTTGCCTTGGGGTCCAAGGACCCCCAAGGAGTCGGCCGAGCCAAAGGGGGGGGAGGACTCCCCCCCCCAAACCGAGTTGGACCTGGTTTGGTGGGAGGAGTCCCCCTTCCTTCCCACCTCCTTCCTTTTTTTTTCTTTCCTCTTGATTTTTCTTCTCTTGGCGCATTGGGCACTTGTGGGCTGTCCCACCAGCCCACTAAGGGCTGGTCTTGCTCCCCCAATGCCTATGGGCTTCCCCGGGGTGGGTTGCCCCCCCGGTGAACTCCCGGAACCCATTCGTCATTCCCGGTACATTCCCGGTAACTCCGAAAACCTTCCGGTAATCAAATGAGGTCATCCTATATATCAATCTTCGTTTCCGGACCATTCCGGAAACCCTCGTGACGTCCGTGATCTCATCCAGGACTCCGAACAACATTCGGTAACCAACCATATAACTCAAATACGCATAAAACAACGTCGAACCTTAAGTGTGCAGACCCTGCGGGTTCGAGAACTATGTAGACATGACCCGAGAGACTCCTCGGTCAATATCCAATAGCGGGACCTGGATGCCCATATTGGATCCTACATATTCTACGAAGATCTTATCGTTTGAACCTCAGTGCCAAGGATTCGTATAATCCCGTATGTCATTCCCTTTGTCCTTCGGTATGTTACTTGCCCGAGATTCGATCGTCAGTATCCGCATACCTATTTCAATCTCGTTTTACCGGCAAGTCTCTTTACTCGTTCCGTAATACAAGATCCCGCAACTTACACTAAGTTACATTGCTTGCAAGGCTTGTGTGTGATGTTGTATTACCGAGTGGGCCCCGAGATACCTCTCCGTCACACGGAGTGACAAATCCCAGTCTTGATCCATACTAACTCAACTAACACCTTCGGAGATACCTGTAGAGCATCTTTATAGTCACCCAGTTACGTTGCGACGTTTGATACACACAAAGCATTCCTCCGGTGTCAGTGAGTTATATGATCTCATGGTCATAGGAATAAATACTTGACACGCAGAAAACAGTAGCAACAAAATGACACGATCAACATGCTACGTCTATTAGTTTGGGTCTAGTCCATCACGTGATTCTCCCAATGACGTGATCCAGTTATCAAGCAACAACACCTTGTTCATAATCAGAAGACACTGACTATCATTGATCAACTGGCTAGCCAACTAGAGGCATGCTAGGGACGGTGTTTTGTCTATATATCCACACATGTAAATGAGTCTTCATTCAATACAATTATAGCATGGATAATAAACTATTATCTTGATACAGGAATTATAATAACAACTATACATTTATTATTGCCTCTAGGGCATAATTCAAACACTAAGTTGGTTCACTTGATGTTTTAGTTGCAAATTTATGGAGTAAATTCCTATCGTCTTCCCAGGCAGTTCCACCCAAAGGGAACACTTCTCTACGGCCATAAGGTTCTCATTCAAATGCCATAAAAGGCTACACAGAGAACTACCGGCAGAGTTTTCTCCTATAGGATCCCTAGCATAAGAACTCGTTCCATAAATTCAAAAATAAAATACCAAGTGAAAACACGAAACTACATCATTTCCACAACATAATTTACATATGGTTTTCCCTTTCGGGAACCCCCGAAGGGTTTACACAAGGGTAAAGAAATTACCTTCTAACTACCTTCGCGAGCTTACAAATGCTCTAAATATTGTAGCTCTTTATTACACGATGAGGAAGTACTACTACTACTACTACTACTACTGTGCAAAGAGCTTGCTAGCAGAGTTGCAACTCTGTGCTCTATCTGTGGCTGGTTCTTCTCCGTCTGGTGTCTCTCTTCGCAGCAAGGCTCCTCCTTTTATAGGCAAGAGAGCACCTCTTGGATGGCTTCTGGGAGAAGGCTCCTCTATTATTTCGTCCTTCTTTCTCCTTGTCCATCATGCACCTAGTTTTTAGGCCTACTAGGCTTTATAGGCTTTGTAGCCATTATAGCCCTTCTTTCTAGGGTATTGAGTGCATGTTGGAGAGGTTTGCACACCGTGTATTGGCTGCCAATGGAGGTGTCATTGTCTTCTTTTTTGATTTTCTTCTTCGTCATGATTTTGTCTTGGACTTTAATCTTAAGGAATATTACAATCTTTGGATACGCATGTGCCCGTACACTGCCTGCTGATATGTGTATGCGGGCATACTTGGCTGGAAACATGCACATGTGTGTGCATTGGCTATTGATATGCGTACGCATACATGCTGCATTTTTTTTTGAGGGGGGTCTTCCCTGCCCATATAATTGATATTTCATATCAATATACACTAAGATTCTAGATTCCTATCAGCATTCAGTCGGAGTATATGTCCTCCGCGCCCTAATAATTGATAGAATCTTCAATTTCAGGTACCAAATATACAGAATAATTATATATATATATATATATATATATATATATATATATATATATATATATATATATATAATGTACTGTGTGTGCCAGCATACTGATCCAAGAATGGCATAGTAACATAGATGCTTGACTCGTTTTGAATCGGGTTGCTACAGATATGATATCATAGCACATGTCGACGATAGGACGTGACCCTAGAAATTGGAAAGCCTCTAGGAAAGGATATCTCTAAATTGGAAAGCCTCCAAATAGTTAGACAATACCCTTTCCCCTCTGACCACATGAAGGATCAACTGAGACCACTTCGAGAAGGACAAGATATCGAAACAACTGATGGCCTGTTCAGAGTAAATAGAATTTCACCATGCATTTGAAGAATTGAAGTTGCACCAACTGAAGACTCTCAAGACCCGAATAATTCGAAGACCCTGAAGCATTCCAGTATTTATAGGACCTTTAGAGGACCAAACCCCTGTTATATAATCACGTTAGAGCCGATGAATTGTGAGCTATCATTGTGTGTTTTATCGACAATCACAAGTAAAACCTATTTAAAAACTACTGTTTGTATTGTGTGTATCTCCCTCTATATCTCTCTCGTATCTCATCCCAAAACCCTTGGACCCAATAGATGGTGAATAAAGATGGGCTTGTATTCTCTGGACCGATGACCCAGCTGGAGGTAGAAGTATGGATTCAGAACATGGAGAATCACTTTGGGAACAACTTGATTACAAGGCAATATGAGGTTCGATATGCTCTTCAGTACTTTATACAAAGTGCCGCAACCTGGTGGAAAATGCATCAAGCCGTAGAAGGATGTAATGGAGAAAAAACTTGGGAAGAGTTCAAGAAGACTCTGTTAAGATCCCGTCTCATCCAGAAGCACTGTGATAGCCAAATGAAGAAGCCTTGTGCATGCAAGATTTGTGGACAAATAGGACACAGACATGAAGAACACAAGGATGAACACAAGTAGGGTCAGTCACTTGAATGGTAGAAATAGAGACACACGTGTAAGAACACTCAACTGAACTGGTCCCTTGTAGGGTGACTAGTTCTGCATTCTGATGGAAGGATATACATTGTTCTATCTAGTCAATCTTTATTGGGCTATGTTGTGCTAACCAATCCAAGCCAATGATACCATCATAGGTGTTGAGAGGTAACAACCTGAAGTCAGACACAAACTGAACCCCATTACTCGACCAAACACAATCAGGTATGCCTTGTTGACAAGACATTAAAGCTCCCCTGCAATAGTAACATTCACTAGAGGAATAGGAGTGACCCCAATTAGTGACTGCTATTTATTATCCAAGAAGGAATGGGTACTGCCAGAATCAACCAGGAATTTGAGGTTTTGGCCTTGAAGCAACACCTCTAGCTGTAAGACCGGGGCCTCTGGTTCCCTTCCCGAAGCAGCAGCTGATAACCTGATGGAATGCACTAAAGAAGTAGAACTGGTTTTGTGATCACTTTCTGAAGATTCAGAGTCCTCGGGTGCACTTGACTGTAACTGTTCAATCAGCTCATGGACAAAATGCAACTGAACTGTCGACTTGCAAGCATGATCCCTAGACCAACGTTCACCACACACATAGCAGAAACCCTTAGATCTTCTAAACTCCCGTAGTGTAGACGACTTGTCTTCGGAAGGCTGTGCCTTGGCAGTATGAGGAAGTTTCTTGCTGGAATTAACAATAGAGGAGGCAGTAGACACTTTTCTAGCAGAATAACGGTTAATTGGTGTGATGCCTTCTCCCAATTCCTCATGCAAGAGAGACAACTCATATGCAGCACCCAAATCCTTGGGTTTCTGTAGGGCAACTGCAATTCTCACACCTGGTTTCAACCCATCTAGGAATCTGATAGTGTAGTGTAAAGCATTTGGAGTATCCTCATAAGCTGTCAATTGATCATACAACTCAGCAAAGCGTTCAACATAGTCTTCTACTGTGCTAGTCTGAGCTATACAAAATAACTTGCGTAGTAGAGTTTCATGTTGGTTGCGGCCGAACCTGTTGTGTAGTACTGTGCAAAATTCAGGCCAACTAGAGTGAGGCAGGCAGTGTTGAACTGATTCTAGCCACCATGCAACAACCCCTTCAAATTGAGCTGTGGCCAAGGAAATACATCGATAACTAGGAACAATGCTAAGGCGGAACTGGTCCTCGCATCGGTTTTGCCACAGCCAGGGATTGGCACCATCAAATTTGGGCGTATCCAATTGCAGGGAAAATGGACATGGTTCAGTAGCATCCGTCATAGAGCAATCACGCGGTGAAAATTTTGTTGGGAAGGAATTTGATTCTCGTGCACGTCTAACTGGAGGAGGGACATATATATTATGTGCCTACCCCCGATGGTCATTGTCGTAGCCAAGGGTGTCGGTGGTGGCGCCGCCACTACCTTGCCCAACGTTGCGTGATGACGAACCCCCGTCATGCTTCGGACCCAGATCTACGGCCTCGATCTTGTTGACGTCCACCCTGATCTGCTCGAGATCGAGCATGACCTCGTCGTGAATGGCGTCGGCCCATGCTGACATGAGGCCGTCGAGCGTGGAGTTGTTGGCCTCCAGCGTCGTGCTCATGGACTGGAGAATTGACTCCTCTTGTGCATTGATCTTCAGATCAAAGTCCGTGGAGATCTCATGCCGAAGCAGATGGTACATGGCACGACCCTCGTCGCTGAGGTCCTCCATAGCTTGACGCCGGCGACGACTCTGATTACCAACTGTGAGGAATTTGGATCTCACATACTAGATAGGACGAATTGGGAAAAATTGTACTAGAGGAATTCAAATTACATGAGGAGTTCTTCTTCTCTCTCTTCTCTCACGCTATCCTATCCAGACACGCAACGGCTGAGCCGCTAGTCCGTTGCCACCTGGTCCAGGAAACATGCTTTGTTTAAGTAGTTACACCCGCCTAGCGGGCCAGTGTGGGCTTGCTAGACACTAGGGTAAGCGTCTGGGCCGAGTTGACTTGGGCTTTTTTGCTTGTAAAACATTCTTCTCGGCCAGGTCGTCAGCTCCCTTGGCCTCGTCGCTATCCTAAGCATGAGTGGTCGCCAGAGCCGTTGGTGGTTTCCTGACATTGGATGAGTCCTGGATATATATATATATATATATATATATATATATATATATATATATATATATATATATATATATATATATATATATATATATATATATATACATACATACATATATATATATATATATATATATATATATATATATATATATGTTGTCTGTAGGGGTAGAGGCTTCAAATGCTATGTTGTTGTTCCTAACCCTATGACCCGGTCCTCGAAAGTCATCCAAGTCATGGAGCCTCCCTGCTCAGGGCAAGAAGGCGTTTCCATAGAGGCCTTGGACATGGTGTTATTTCTTATGGGTGGCTGTAGTTGGCTAAAGGATGCTAATGATGAAGTGTATTTTTATGATGTTGGTTTAAATCACTGGAGCAAACCAGCACCAATGCCTACTGCTAGGTACTCCTTCAGCCCCTGCTCCCTGTTTGTTTTCTCTGTTGCATATGTATCCTATCATCTTGGTTAATTGGGCAGCTTACTGAAACATTTGCTACTTTGATTTCAGATGCTATTTTGTATCTGCATCTCTGAATGAAAAGATTTATGTTACCGGAGAATTTGGGTTGATAGACAAGTCACCTAATTCTTGGGACATCTACAACAAAGCCACAGATTCATGGTGCTCGCACAAGAACCCGATGCTTACCCCTGACATCGTAAAATTCGTGGGTTGGATGATGAGCTGGTGACCATCCACAAGGCGTCCTGGAACAGAATGTACTTTGCGGGTATATACGACCCGGTTGACCAGACCTGGTGGGGCAAGGAGAATGAGATTGCCCTGTGCTGGTCTGGCCCGACGGTCGTCGTTGATGGGACACTCTACATGCTTGACCAGTCCCTCGGCACAAACCTGATGATGTGGATTAACGAGACCAAGGAGTGGGTGATGGTCTGTAGGCTGTCGGACAAGCTCACACGCCCACCCTGTGAGCTTGTTGCAATCTGCAGGAAGATCTATGTGGTCGGCCAGGGCTGAGCACGGTGACCATCGACACGGACACAGCGGCCAGGGTGGACGGGTTCCTGGTGGCCTTGTCTACGGCGCCGTTGACGGAGAATGACTTCCCGCCTGAGAAGTGCAGGGTGATCACCATCCGAAGACCCTTTCTAGCTGGGCTTGTTTGTGCTGTGAAACAGTGGACAATTTTCTTTTATTCTGGCTGTATATCGACTCGTGTGTTTTGACGAGATGGTTGTACATTGATTGACTTTTTAACTGTACCAAGAGGAAAGGAAAGCTCAGGTTGTTTACCCCCCAACGAGCTTATGTTTCTGTACTTTGTTGCGTGTGAATAAATTCTTATCGCAACACATCTTTTGCTGTGTCAGATTCAGTGGCAATCGGTGTAACTTTACCCTCAAGATTTCGATTTTCCTCCCACATGTACGTGGGGGTAGAGCAAATTGCACTATCTGACCGGTGACACTCGTCATGCTCATCATTGTTGCCTTGCTCACACTCTTCGTCATTTTTTCCCTCTAGCAACCGAACGTGACTATGCTATACAAAGTAAGGTAGTGGTCATTTTGCTCATGATTGCACTATGTGAGCACGGTTACCATCGACATTGACACGACGACAGGGAGGATGTTTACTGATGTCCTCGTCAACGGGCTCCTGATGGAGCGTAACTTCCCGTCAAAGAAGTGCAGCGTCATCACCATTTGAAGACCACTTGCTATCTGGGTTGCTTGTACCTTGAAGTGAAATAACAAACGTTTTACTTTTCTTCTGGCTGTATATCGACTTGTCTATTTTGAGAAGATGGTTGTACATCAACTTTTAATTGTTAACATGTTTGAAGAAAAGGTTTTTGTTACTAGAGTAGAATGTGAATAAATTCTTATGGTACCATGTATTCTGGTTGACAAACATATTTCAACAGCAAGGCACATTGGAAGATGAAAGTGGAACCACTTGTAGAGGTAACGCTCAGAAAGAGTTCGAACACTCATGGTAAGCTTTTTGTAGGAAGTAACGCCAAAGGCCCCCATTTCCTTGCTCAATTGCATTGTACCACTCCCGTGAGTAATCATGGTAATGCTAGAGGAGGACTCCAAGGATAAAATATCCCTCCAAGTTCCAATCAAATTCCCAACACATCTCATTGCCCGGGAAATTGCACTATCGTCATTGTTGACCATCTCGCACACTTGGTTATACTTTCTACCTCTAGCAATTATTGTGATTTTATTACACAAGTAAGGTAATAGTTATTTATAGAAGGTCAGAGAATGGACATGATGTGTGCCCAAGACATCATTCCTTCACAAAATTTCACACGGCGGTTGTTGCGGCCATGTATTTGTACCCCTTGTGACATTTAGGTGACGGTAGCTGGTGCAATTGTTGACGCTTTGTGGTGCCCATGTCTGGTTTAAGAAACCCAAAACTGAATATTGCAACAAACAAGGACACATCAACGCTTGCGAAATGGAACAAAAGAGAAATAAAGCTCTTAGTTTTTTATGAGGAAGTAGGAGAATATCCTATTGTATATTATTAAAAAGTTATACGTATGTAAACAAAAATCGTTTAGTACTGCTTGATTTCTATTGTGGTATAGAAATAAAATATATGTGCTACCAAACCCAGCATGTACATCCGGACCAGGCAAATCCGCCCACTAATTATCTGCGGATGCTCCCGAACACGACTCCGAACAGCTCCTCACAAGTACTACCGAACAACCACACTCGTCATATCAAAACGATAAATCTAAGCACGCCAATCATATACCACAAATTTATCACCAATTCAACAATGCAACAACGCAAAGTGAATCACAATTAAACAATATAAACATGCCAAAATGAAACTCAACATCTCGACCACATTCGGCCAACATGATGAATCGCTCGACGGTCGCCACATGGATCACATCTGCGACTGCCATGCGCTCTCGCCCCACGTATGGCCTACACGGGTTGACTTCCTTCTTTGTCACCTCAAGCGACTTATTGCCTTATGAATACACGAGGTTTTTGTAGGCAAACATTATCCTTGAATCCTACGTGTCCCGAGCAAGTTGTAACCTTTCCTACAACTTCTTCCTCTTCCTCATCCAATCCAATCAATTTTTGGGAGCTTGACCCACCATTTCTGTTCAAGCTATTGTTGTCGTTCTTGAGGTTATCGACAACTTATTGACACTTTGCTTTGCCATTCAATTTCAACCAACAATGGGTTAAAGTGAATGGCTTCTTCTCGGTTTGTTCATAGAAAGTGGCTGCAAATCCCATCTAACTAACCATAATTACTCACGAAAATGCAACAAGCAAAGCTAGCAATGCAAATGGTGAAAAAATGAAGAAAGTCAATGTACGTGACTATTGACTCCAATCCACTTTGATTCTTGTTAACCACAGAAGAATAGTGGACTATAAACGTGTTCACGTTGTTTTGGATAGTGGACCATGTATGTTGGGGTGAGGCCTCCTTGTGAGTGACATGGATAGGGTTCGACTCCACATATTCCTTGTGTTCATGGTATTGGTTGTCAATCTTTTCCTGACACTTGTTCCATTTTTCCTTTTTCCACATATAGGGTCTATGCTTGTGACCAATCATGGCTTGCAGATATTAAGGATTGGGAGAACTCATTCCATTTACATTCTTTAACTTCCAGCTTCACCCAGAGTTTTCGGAATGGTCTTCCAAGAAAAGGGTTATCTCATCTAGTGGTGTGGGTGCTTGGAAACACAAGAGAGTTTGCAGCTCTCCTCGATGGTTCGGGTGTCGGTGTCAAAACCAGCTAATCTCGGGTATGGGGTCCCGAACTGTGGATATTGGATCGATGGGTAACATGAGAGAAGGGAGATGATGTTTACCCACGTTCGTGCCCTCTTGAAGGAGGTAAATTAACCCTGCATCCTTCTCTTGTTTACATTGATGATGGATTATCGAATACAGAGTTGATCTACCTCGATATCGTATGTTGTGGTCTAAAACCTAGGAATAATGATCTTAATCTGTCTTATGGACTAGAGCCCACTGGTTTATACAAATACCAGGGATACTAGGGTTACACATTGCCGGTTACACCAAGGAGTAAATATGTCGATATTATCATCTTGCCTTGGAGCATACACCAAGTCTTCGGAAGAGTCTGTTCACGATACAGTGTTATCTTGTAATTCAGACTTCAAAGACAATCATAGGGCGGCCCACGAGTCTGGCTCATGAAAAAGGTCAGCGGCATGAGGACCCCTTAGCCCTGGACTCCCTCACTGGATGCTTGGGTTCCCTGGACCCCTAGGCACCTGGCAAACTCTTGAGTTCATATGGGTGCCTAGTGCTCCCTAGAGCTCAGCTACAGTTTTTTGGGGGTTCCCGGGCCTACCATATTTCGTTTCGTTGGTCCACCTGTTGTTCAACTACGGTTTTATCCAGGAGCCCGGAGTCCTATACTCGCAGGTGACCGGGCCTACTATATTTACTATGGTCGGTCCGGGTGCCCGGAGATGCCGGATGGGCACCGGTCACCTTGCCCTTGGAGGGTATATATAGCCACCCTTATCCTACCTTCAACCGTAATATTCCTCAAGTTATATCCCACCATTGCCAAACTCAAAAATCTTTGAGAACTCCATCCTCATCCACCGAAATACTCTGATTGTTTGGGGTTTGGAGGAGATTCACCCGATCTATCTTACTACCAAACTGATTTGTGTTTCCCCAACTCGTTCATCTTCACCAACTTGTTATTCTTAGAGCTTGGGCTCCTAGACGGTCAGAGGCTCCTATGAAATCTTCCTTGCTTGTGGTGTGCTTCGGAGACGTATGTAAAGGTGTGGTAGTCACTTTCAAGACCAACCCCGGGTGATTCGTGGCCCATCTAACGGGGTTGTCTCGAGGAGAATACAATGAATCATTTTTTGAGTTCCCAAAACTTTAGTTCAAGCACTACTCGTACAAAGATTAGTACTTCTCCATGAAAGTGTGAACTTCGGGATTAAATATGTGTCACCGACTCACTTGTGGTTTATCCTTTCCCATACTTTACTCTGCCTTGTATGCTCGTTGGATTGCTATCTATATTGTTGCCTAGCATATCTTGCTTTAATTTTGCTTGCCATGTAGGTTGTGTTCACTTTGTTGCATTTCTAGTGAACACTATTTATCCTCTTACCCTTAAAATTGGAAACTAAGCTTAAAATTTCTAGTATCCTATTTACCTACAACCTCTAATCAATCGTATTTATCCTTTCGGTTATGCGCAAGCAACAAGATTAATCACCGCTAGCACAACTGATGGATTTCTAGTAGGCTCCTCGAAGATAGATCTGAATCTGGAGGCACGTGCTCAACAATTGGAGGTTCGGAGTCCCAGATATAGGACGACAAGAAGTTCTGGGACAATACAATGGCCTGACTATAGTCTTGGTTCTCATGTCCTACAAGTATTAGCATCAAGGCTGATGAAAACCACTGCCATGGACAATCAGAAAGATGACTACACATGGATAGTAAGCATAGTACCCACATATCATGAAGTTCGACACAAGATCCTATGAGTGATCCAAGTTCGAAGCATACCATGGAGTTCAAGACATTACCATACCTACATACCGACCATTGCAAACTAGGATAGTTAACATGCTCTGGTTCACGAGCTAGTACCATATCTGCCATAATATCGCCGAAACCAATACGGAAAACAACATGAACATCATCAAAGACTGTAAGCAAAACCTAGCATGCTAGCAATCCATCACCACCATCTACCAAAATATCACACGCTCACAGATTGACACTCTACAACACCACCAGATGCTCACAGATCTACTCCTACCACATGCTCATAGAACTACTCCTATGACATGCTCATAGATCTGAGCTCGAATGAGTAGGGAGGATGATCTGATCAAACTTAGAACCATGGCTGAAGCTGGATGGAGGCGCGAAACAAGTTGAACAAGAGGAGGAAGACAAATCGCCGCCACCATCTACCACCGTCCGACGAAGACTCGACGCTTAACTGCTTGTCAGTGAGTAATCCTCATGGGACAGAGAACTCGAGGAGGGGGATTAGTGACGGGGCTTCGACGATCAGCCGAAGGTGACACAATAGGACGAGTGATTTGGTGGGACCCAATCTCGTGCCATCTCCAAGCTCACATGAGCTCGGCGCCGCGTTCCCCTACATGTACGATGGGAGCCCGACTGAGAGAAAGCTGCCGATTTGATCGTTCCTAGTGGGCATGTGTGTGAAATGTTTTATATATTATCCGAACCAAGATTCGAATGCATGAAAACCTATCAAAGGAAACTATTTTTGCACCGTGTGGGCTTGGTTGGGTGGTATTTCATTTTTCGTCGGATATGATGTTGAAACTCGTTTTCTTTCGAGGTGTAAAATAGACTTATTTCTTTCCGTGGGAAGGTGTTTTCTTCTGTTACACAGAAACAAAATACAGCCCCCGCCTTCTCTCGTACAGCCTCGAGATGGTGGTCGAGCCCAAAGGCGCGTTCCTGGGGGAGTTCAGGGTAGGTGTTTGACATATTGCCTCATTGGGCATCAATGTGCCGAGGCTCCGAACCGCGAACCACGAACGCGTCCGGGCGATGGCGGCATGCGCCCAAGGTTTAGGCGTGCCCCGCGGCTCTGGGATGTTAAGGGAAGCGCTGCAGTCTGTCGCGTTCCTTGGCGAGGAGGAGATCTCCACGAAACTGGAGTACTAGCTTGAAGAACACGTTCAGGTGGTCCGATGCCGAGGTGCGCGTTGCTCTGTCTAGGTGTCCATCGTTGCTGAGTAGATCAAAGGACATGCTCCTGTGTAAGTCCGAGTTCCTTGTCTCTAAGGTGGGGTTGAAACCTGCCTACGTTGCCTGTCTGCCAGCAATATCTGTTCTATTTTGAATTTTAAGAGGCACAAGTGTGTGATGAGAGCAGTGCAGATCAATGTCTTCAATGAATCTGCCATGCTGCCCTAGCTACTATATATACGCACCAAACCTCAGATGTTTTAGGTGGCGCATAACGTGTTCTAACTAGTCTACCCCAACTTGTTTGGGACTAGAGGCTTTTTTTGTTGTTGTTATTGTTGTTGCTGCATATCGTGTTCTAACTGTCTACTTTTATAAAGCTGACCTGAAAGGTTCAGATTTATCATTTTACGTGTGGCATCTGTTTTGCACCTGGGAATGAGATAAGTCAATTTGGTCACTGGAAGATGTAACAGTGCCATCTTCTGCACCAGAACAAAAGCTGAGGGGTGAGGGCTGGTAGATAGACACAACAGTTGATCATTAGCGATTAGGCTGTCATCTTGGCGTCAACAACCAGCATGGAATATCTCTGAATGTTGGAAAGCATTGAGGGCTGAGGCAGGATCAGTTCATTCTCCGAGTTGTTAGCCAATAACAATTCATTTGAACGTATTCACAACCTGTCATCATTCATCGAGTTTCAGAGAACGCCAGCTTTGACCGGTGCACTTTGAAAAGGAACATATGGTTCGAAAGGTCTTAAATTCGTTCATCTTTCAATTTGATGGAAGGGAACATAGAAGCAGCAAACAGAATGAAGTGACAGGACAAGTAATTGGGAACCTGAACGAAAAGTAACTCTACAAAAATGGCAATTGAATTTATCAGGGAGAATAACTTGGATGCAAAAAAATAAAAGATTGAAAAATATCAGAGCCAGGTTTTGATCCTGGGTCGTGTGGGTTATGGGCCCACCACGCTTCCACTGTGCCACTCTGATTGGATTGTAATTGCTGCGATTTTGTCCTATAAATAGATACACGCGCGGAGAGAGATTTGACGACGCATTTATTTTGGATACCTGATTTGGCGACGCATTTGTTAGACAAAGAACGATGGGATAGTCTCAATTAAAACTCTATCCAAACTCTTCACGAGGTATTTGTTAGACAGGTACGGGTATCGACTAGAGGGCTGGATCTCGATTCAAACTCTTCAATTTGAGGAAAATTTAGTTTTCTTGGACTGACATGTGGGTCCCATATGTCATAACGATCAAAATAACAGTTAACATAACGGAATTGCCACGTTAACACTAATTGATGGACCCAACCAGTCATAAACCTGCTTAAGCCGGACCGAATCAACCACTTTTCGCACTTGATAGTTTTTTGTTAGGTCAGGTCGAATTGTGGTAGTTTTTGGTTAAATACTCTTTTTCTATAGATAAAGATGTATTATTTTATAACTAGTATAAGTAGTTGCATATAGAATTCATGGTTGAGAGCTGAGATAGAGTGACAACTAGTAAAGCTCTGAACCAACAACCATTCTTGTATGTTAAACATATTTTCTGTCATGTTACAATTGTATCTCATAGCTAGCCTTGGAGGGCAAGTCAGGTTAATCAGCAGAGGCTTATCTTCTGTTTTGCTTTATCCCTATCTCCGTTGTATCTTCTCTCATTGTAACAACATGGTGTATGCCTCTACGAGATCTGGCCTCGTTCAATCAATATATAACATACGGGCTCTCCCTGTTGGAGGGTTGGGACGCTTTAAAATTCCTTTCATGGTATACAGAGCCTCCCTCTTCCTTCTCATCTAGGTTTCGACCATAACCTATCTTTCGCCATGTCCACACATCAAACCAGACCCCTTCTGCCAGCCTCAACAACAACATATCTGAACCCCTCACCCGTACCAACTACATCCTATGAAGAGCTCAAGGACGTTCCCAAATCATTGGGGCAGGTTTGTTTGTCTACCTTGAGAAAACCATTGTCGAACCCTTAGCCACCATTACCGAAAAAACCCAGAAGGAAAAGATGAGATCATTCCAAACCCGGAGGGATCTTACTTGGGGTACGGTGCAATACACTCCAGGTGCGGGAAGTCATTTTGGGTGATTTCACAGTAAAATTTAGAATTAGAAACAAGGAAGATGGTTTTCGGTGGGCCCTAGTAGCGGTATATGGTGCCGCTCAACAAGAGCACAAGCCAGCTTTCTTGGCTGATCTGGTTCGAATTGGTGATGAAAATCTACCACTCGTGGTGGGTGGAGATTTCAATATCATCAGGAGAGCTGATGAGAAAAGTAATGATAATTATGACGGTAGATGGCCCTTTATGTTTAATACGATCATAGAGAGTCTCAATCTACGGGAGATTGAACTCTCCGGTCAGAAATATACTTGGGCCAATTCTTTACGTAACCAGACTTTTGAAAAATTGGATAGAGTATTGACTAGTGTTGACTGGGAACAGAAGTTTCCTTTCGTCACAGTTGTTGCTATGCAGAGGGCTATATCTGACCATACCCCGTTATTATTAGACTCTGGCCAGGCTACTCATAAAGGAAAGAGAGATGCTTTCTCTTTTGAGGCCAGTTGGTTCACTCGTGAGGGATTTTTAGACATTATTGCCAGAGAGTGGAACAAACCTACGGAGGGGAACTCAAGTATAGTTATCTGGCAAAGCAAGATCCGACACCTTAGACAATTCTTGAGAGGATGGGCTAAGAATGTGTCCGGACAGTACAAAGATGAGCAGGATCGACTGCTTCACTTTATAGATGCCCTCGATCGTAAAGCCGAGACTATCATGTTGGATGAACATGAAAGGTCGGCAAAATATGTGGCAGAACAGCGGGTGCGTGTTCTCCTAAGGGAAGAGGAAATGAAATGGGCTGTCAGGGCCAAGGTCAAGGCAATTGTCCAAGGGGACAACAATACTAAGTTTTTCCACTTGATTGCAAATGGCAAACATAGGAAAAAGAAAATTATACAACTCGAGCAAGATGAGGGTACCATAGTAGGACATGAGAACCTCAAACTATATATTACAAATTATTATAAAAGGTTGTTTGGTGCTCCGGAACATAGTTTTGTTTCTATGGACGAGTATCACACTGCGGACATTCCTCAAGTCGGTCAGGCCGACAATGAAAGTCTATCCGCACCATTCCTAGAGAAAGAGGTGTTACAAGCAATTGAGGCAATGAAAAATGGTAAAGCTCCTGGCCCAGATGGGTTTCCAGCTGAGTTTTATAAACATTGTTGGCATATTATCAAGGAGGATCTGATGACTATGTTCCATGATCTATATTCTGGTCACCTTCAACTTTTTCATCTTAATTTCGGAACGATTACGTTATTACCGAAAAAAGAAGGGGCATCCAGAATTGAACAATTTCGTCCTATTTGTCTGCTAAATGTCAGCTTCAAAATTTTCACAAAGGTGGGAACGGATAGGCTAACTAAGATGGCACATTCGGTCGTGCAATCTTCGCAAACAGCTTTTATGCCTGGTAGGAATATTCTTGAAGGGGTGGTCGTCCTTCATGAGATTCTGCATGAACTACATTCCAAGAAACTCAATGGAGTTCTGTTTAAGGTTGATTTTGAAAAGGCATACGACAAAGTTAAATGGTCTTTCCTGCAACAAACTCTACGAATGAAAGGGTTTGGGGACATTTGGCGTAGGCATGTGGATTGTTTTATAAAAAAAGGAAGTGTCGGTGTTAAAGTAAATGATGATGTTGGTCATTTCTTTCACACACTTAAGGGACTTAGGCAAGGAGACCCTATGTCACCTATTTTATTTAACATAGTTGCGGATATGTTAGCGCTGATGATCAGGAGGGCTAATGACAAGGACTTGGTAGGGGGACTAGTTCCACATCTAGTTGATGGGGGTGTCTCGATCCTACAATATGCAGATGACACGATCCTTTTCATGGAACATGACTTCAAAAAGGCTAGAAACTTGAAACTTATTCTTTGCTTGTTTGAGCAGTTATCAGGGTTGAAAATTAATTTTCACAAAAGTGAGCTTTTCTGTTTTGGGGAGGCACAAACTGAACAGCTCAAGTATTACCAACTTTTTGGGTGTCAGGGCGGTACTTTACCATTCTCGTATTTAGGGATCCCTATTCATTATCGCAAGTTGACCATCAAGGAGTGGAGATGTATCGAGGATCGTTTTGAGAAAAAACTTAGCTGCTGGAAGGGTAAGCTATTATCCTACGGAGGACGGTTAGTTCTTGTCAACTCAGTGCTGACAAGTATGCCGATGTTTCTCTTATCCTTTTTCCAAGTGCCTGTTGGGGTAAGGAAAAGATTGGATTTCTATCGATCTCGATTTTTTTGGCAGAACGACGAGGTCAAGACTAAATATAGGCTTACTAGATGGGACATTATTTGTAGACCCAAGGATCAGGGAGGCTTGGGCATTGAAAATCTAGAGGTCAAGAACAGGTGTCTGCTTAGCAAGTGGTTATTCAGATTATCTGTCGAATCGCAAGGGATGTGGGTACAAATTCTAAAGAACAAGTATCTGCAGCATAAAACCCTAGCCCAGGTCACTGCGCGACCGGGTGATTCCCCTTTTTGGAAGGGTCTAATGAGGACAAAGACCGCTTTCTTTAACAGAACTAGATTCATTATTGGTAACGGTGAAAAGACTAGATTCTGGGAGGATACTTGGTTAGGCCCACAACCTTTGGCTCTACAGTATCCGCAATTATATAACATTGCACAACGAAAACAGACCTCAGTCGCAACAGTGTTACGGCATATTCCTCTTAACATTCAATTTCGCAGAGCATTGTTCGGAAACAGATGGGTTAGTTGGTTACATCTAGTAAGATGACTGATGGATATTAACCTCTCTGATCTACCAGATACTATTCGTTGGAAGTTGACCACGAATGGTACATTCTCTGTGAAATCGATGTACGAGGATGTTATAAATACGTTGCCTATCTCAAAGTCCATGCATATATGGAAGGTCAAGGTTCCCCTTAAGATAAAAATCTTCATGTGGTTTGTTCACAAGGGAGTGATTTTAACTAAGGATAACTTGACTAAAAGGAATTGGAAAGGGAATAAAAGATGTAGCTTTTGTCAAACGCATGAGACGATTAAACACCTCTTCTTGGAATGCCCTATGGCCAAACTATTATGGCGCTCATTACAAATTTCTTTCAACATTGAACCACCTACTAGCATTCACATGTTATTTGAAACATGGCTAAATGGGGTTAATGTTCATTTCGCCAAACTAATTCGGGTTGGAACTTGTGCCATGCTGTGGGCGATATGGAACTGCAGAAATGATCTAGCTTTTAACAGACTGAATTATATTAACTTTTTGCAGGTCATCTTCAGAGCTACCGCCTCGATCCGCACATGGTCCTTACTCACTCCTATGGAAACCAGGGAGCCTTTGGTTACTGGGTGTGTCCGATGGGAGATGGTAGCTCAGGTTATCTTCAACCAATTTGGATGGAGGCATGCTAATAGGATTGGACTTTAGTCCAGTTTATTAGAGGGTTATTCTTAGCTATTTGGCGGTCTGAGCGCCCTGTAATTTTAGTCTTTGGCTTTTTCTTTGTTGGGAATCTTTTGTTTCTTTTCAGACTATTTTGCTATTAATAAAATGGCTATATGCATCAATCGATGCAGAGGCCGGGGCGTCGCCTCCATTTCTAATAAAAAAAAATTCCAAACCTAGCCTATGTTGCGTGGTTGATCCATGATCAGGAGCTAGTAGCCTACTTGCTCATAAATCTTTCGAAGGAAGTTCTTGTGCAAGTTGCCTCCCTTGAGAAATCCCATGCCATCTAGTCGGCTCTAGGAAACTTGTTTGCAGCCCAATCCAGGTGACAATTCAATAACTGCCGCACTGCTCGTTCCAATGCCTAGAAAGGTTCCTAGTCCACCGCATCCTTTTTTAGCTAGATGAGAGTCCTAGCCGATGAACTCGCTGTTGCAGGAAAACCCATCTCAGAGGACGTGCTAGTCTCATTCCTAGATATGGACTATCAACCTCTTATCTCGGCCTTAGGTGTCTGCACTAAACAACTTTCTGTTGATGATCTCTTTGGCATGATGGCTAACTTTGATGAGCGCGTGGAGCTATTCCATTTACATGGCACATGTGCGGGTGCCTTCAAGCCATCGGCAAACAACGCTTCACGCGGGCATGGTGGTGGCTCAAAGAGCTACCGAAACAACTCAAGGGGTGGCGGCAACCGTGGCTACAACAACTACTACGGCGGATACAACAACACCTCGGGCACCAATAACAACTACAACGCCAACAGCTACCGTGGAAACGCGGGCGGCTGCGGCTTCAACAACTAAGGCGGCTACCGTGGAAACAGTGGTGGTGCTGCTGGCTACAACAACCACGGCGGTGGTGGGGGTTACTAGAACAACAATCCCCCATCGCTTCTACAACAACGACGGTGGACGTCAAGGAGGTGGCGTCCGCTTCTCAGGGTATGCAAGAAAACTAACCATATCACGAAAGAATGCAAGTGGCGCTATGCAGAGGATAATTCCCAAAGAAAGAGAATTGTAGCTGCGGGAGACACTTCGTATGGAGTGGACTCAAACTAGTATGTTGACAGTGGTGCAAAGGAGCACATCACTTCTGAGCTTGAGAAGATGACCATGCATGAAAAGTATCACGGCCACGAGCAAGTCCACACTGCAGAAAACGGACTAGGTATGATGATAAGTCATGTTGGCAACTCTATTATTGAAACCCCACATCATGATATCCTCCTCAATGATGTTCTCCATGTTCCCAATGCATTAAAGAATCTTCTTTTCGTACATCGCATCACTCTTGGTGTTTCCGTAGAGTTTCATCGTTTCTTCTTTTTTTTTATCAAGGATTAGGTCACGAGGAGGGTGCTTTATCGCGGTAGATGTGTGCAAGGTTTCTACCCGTTGATTCCCAAGTTTTGCGAATCAAATAGGCAAGCTTTTGCAGCTTTGAGAGTGTCTTCAGAACGATGGCATAATCGTTTAGGCCACCTCTCATTTTCCATTGTTTATCATATTCTTAGAAAAATTAAGCTCCCACTTGTGGGTGAGCGTGATCATGAAACTATTTGTGATTCTTGCCGAAGAGCCAAAAGTCATCGGTTGCATTATTCTATTTCTACTTGTGTGTCTACAAAACCCTTGCAACTTATCTTTTCTGATGTTTGGGGACCACCTCCCTCCTTTGTTGATAGGCATATTTATTACGTAAGCTTAATTTATGATTTCAGAAAATAGACTTGGATCAATTTACTTAGGAAACGTGGTGATGTGTTTCAAGTGTTTCTTAATTTTCAAGCTCTAGTTGAAAGATAATTTGATTGCAAAATGCTTGTCATGCAATCAGACTGGGGTGATGAATATGAGAAACTTAATTCCTCTTTTCAGAAAATATGAATTTCCCATCATGTTTCATGTCCTCATGCTCACCAACAAAATGGTTCAGCCGAGCGTGAACATAGACATATGGTTGACATAGCTCTCTCACTCCTTGCTGAACATCCATGCCATTAAAATTCTAGGATGAAGCTTTTGTTACTGTAGTCATCTCATTAATATGCTACCGAGTGGTGTTATCAACAATGAAACACCCATTGAACGACTCCTTTATGTCAAACTAGATTACTCTGTCCTTCGTGTGTTTGGTTGCGCTTGCTGGCCTAATCTTCGCACATACAACACTCGCAAGTTAAATTTTCGCTCTAAACAATGTGTATTACTTGGCTATAGTGCACAACACAAGGGTGCCAAGTGCATTGATTTTTCCACCGGTCGTATTTACATATCGCATGATATTGTTTTTGATGGAACTTATTTTCCGTTAGAAAAAGTTCACCCAAATGCTGGTGCTCTCCTTAGGCAACATATCCTCCTTCTTCCACCTTCGTTATCCAACGTTGATCAAGGGGGTGACAATACTAGTACAGGACAACTAATGGCTACTCATCATGATCTACTTGATTCTACTATTGCACATTTATCTTCGGCAAAAAATTTGAGTTCAAACAATGCAAATTACAATAAAAAAAACCATTACTTTCATGTGCCCCCAGCTGGAGACACCAAAGACCAAGGAGGATCTGCCTCGGGATCGCCCGTGCACGCGGCTGGGAGATCGACTTCGGCACCCGCACCTGTCTCGCCTGGCTCAGATGGGGCGTCTTGGTTGTAGGTGATCCCGACGATAGCGACCCACACCAACCTGCCGTCACCACATGGAAGACGAACCCGCATGATCCGATGCCAGATTCGCCTGGCCCTACCATGATGGCTCGGGCGTCCGCTGCGCCTTGGTTGGTCGCGACAGCGACAAGATCCCACTAGGGATCGGCGTCAGCAGCACTGACGCATGCATGGAGGGATCCCCTGCATCGCCCTCTCGATCCCCTATACCCGCACCACCTATGGTCTCTCCTGTGGCTCCTCGCACACGGCTCCCAAGGGGAGTTACAAATCGTTTGAATTACAATTTTCTCCAAATTTGGTTTGTTATGCACAACATGTGAACCTAATACTCTAAGGGAAGCACTTGGTGACTCTAGGTGGAAGGCATCTATGGAAGATAAGTTTGTGGCTCTACAAAAAACATGGCATAACAAGGCAGAAACGTGATTGATTGCAAGTGGGTATACCAAATCAAAAAGAAATCAGATGGGACAGTAGATCGGTACAAAGTTAGACTTGTGGCTAAAGGCTTCAAGCAAATGTATGACATAGATTATGAGGACACTTTCAGTCCAGTTGTTAAAGCTACAACGATTCATCTTGTTCTGTTCATTGCTGTGTCCAGGCGATGGGGTCTGAGACAGCTAGATGTGCAGAATGTGTTTCTTCATGGTGTGATGGAAGTTTATATGAAACAACCTCCTAGTTTTGAAGATAAAAATGCACCCTTTCATGTATGCAAGCTTGACAAAGATCTTTATGGATTAAAACAAGCACCCGGAGCATGGTACTCAAGGTTGGGTCTGAAACTTCAAGCACTTTGGTTTGTTCCATCAAAGTCTGACACCTCTTTAATCATCTATACTAAGCATCAAACGTCCATATTTGTTCTAATATATGTTGATGATATTATTTTTACTAGTTGTTCTAATGGAGCAATAACAACATTGCTTAACGGTCTAGGTTCTGAGTTTACTCTTAAGGACCTAGGAGATCTGCACTTCTTCTTGGGTATTGAGGTTAAGAAAAGTGGTAATGGTATTCATCTATCTCACGCAAAATATGCAACTGAACTGTTAAACAGATTTGGCATGCACAACTGCAAACCTTCACCCACTCCACTGTACAACTCAGAATCTCTATCCTTGACAGAAGGAGAGACTTTGAATCAAGATGACATTACTGGCTACAGAAGTTTAGTTGGTGGTCTGCAGTATTTGACTCTTAGCAGACCAGTCATTTCTTTTGCAGTAACTAAAGTATGTCAATTCCTTCTTCATGCGCCCACTACAGCTCACTGTACGGTAGCAAAACGGATTGTAAGGTATATCAAAAATACACTCACCAATTGTCTCACATTCAACAAGTCATCCTGCACACTTGTTAGTGCTTTCTCACATGCACATTGTGCTGGTTGCCTTGAAGACAGAAGGTCAAATAGTTGGGCTTGCAATTTTCTATGAACCTAACTTAGTCTCCTGGTGTTAAGAGAAACAAGCTAATTAATATGTCCAGGTCCATCATAGAAGCAGAATACAAGGCACTTGCCAATGCCACACCATAAGTCATTTGGATACAGTCTATGTTTAAGGAACTTGGAGTGTCCTAAGCTCAATCGCCTTGTTTATGGTATGATAATCTTGGTGCTACTTACATGACTACTAATCCAGGGTTTCATGCGAGGACAAAATATATTGAGATATATTTTCACTTTGACAGAGAACGTGTTGCAAACAAGAAGTTAGAGATCAGATTTATTCCTTCTAAAGATCAACTTGCAGATGGTTTCACAAAGGACTTGCCAACCAAGAGTTTTGAGAATTTTAGACGTAATCTCAACATAGTCCAGTTGTTAATATGGGTGAGTGTTAAAATATTTTCTCCCACGTTACAATTCTATCTCGTAGCTAGCCTTGGAAGGCAAGTCAAGTTAGTTAGCCGAGGTTTATCTTCCGTTTTGTTTTATCTCTATCCCCTGATGTATCTTCTCTCATTGTAACAACCTGGTGTATGCCTCTACCAGATCTGGCCTCTTTCAATCAATATATAACATGCGGGCTCTCCCTGTTGGAGAGTTGAGATGCTTTACAATTCCTTTCACTATACACATTTTCTTTAGTCAGTTTTTCAACACATGTTCTTGAAATGTCCCTTAAGCTACTAAGGCATCTCCAACAACGTTCATCAAACGGACTCCCATAAATGTCTGTCTCCGGATGTGTCGACTGATATCCGGTCGGGCGGACGCCATCCAACCCTATCCCTCGAACATGACAGACACAGTGCCATTCAACGTTGATGGGACTAATTCATAGGATTTTTGCAATGCAAAATGCTTCGATAGACCCTCTCTCAAAAAGTTACACAAATAGTATTAAAGTTACTTAAAAGGCTATATGGTCAGATTAGTATGCACATTAGTCATACTGTATATATTGATTTGGATAGCTACCTTACCCTCTTTGATTAAAGGGATAACTTGTAGTCTAGGGGATGGGGGGCTACCAAAGCAAAGTTTAAAACAACCAAATCACTCTCCTCCCCATCGAAGGTGAGGTCGACGACCCCCACACCAGAGTTGCCTGCCTCGTCGTCGTTGGACGCTGGTACAAACCTGCCAGAGCAATTGTCATGTGCCTCTTTGGCATTATCGTCGTCCTGCTCCACCTCCTCTTCATACTCACCCTCGAGCTCCTTCAAGAGTTAGATGTACCACGTCTTGTTGATGCGGAGTTGATAGTGTCCGGTTCCGGTTGATGATATCTAGGTCCACGAGGAGTGCCAAGACGACAACAACATCCACACGCTCCACCTCCAGTTGCTCCAGAATCGAGCATTGCTCCACTAGAACATGAGGCAAACCAAGGTTGTTAGAACTGTGATTCTAAATGGTGCTCCTCCAACTCCGCCATGGAGAAGAGGCTATCTGCGCCACTGCCCGAAGCCACGGCCTCAAGAGCCATTGCCTCCTCAGAGGGCGCCTCCTTGATGATACCCAAGTGGAGGGAGTTACTGTAGCACTTTTGAAAGTCGAGGTGATTCGTATGGAATATCGATATCCCAAAGAAGATAAAGGTAGGATTCATATTCTCTTAGGTTCTATCTGCTAATGATACAACCTTCCATAGACTAAGCTTTTGCTTTACCTAGACTCTCTAACTAGGTTATGATGATTTGGTGGTGGCCCTCATGGAGGTGAGCATCTTTGTCTGACACATTATTCCTGTCGGGGTTGGAGGAGCCTAGCTGCATCACCCTCTTCAAGTACGAATCTACTAGTTCTTCATCTCATTGCCTGCCCTTGTAGACTCATCACGATCAATTACCACCTAACCAATGAAAATAGAGCTGGGACCATTAGCATGGTAAAAAACAAAGTGTGAAATGTCATCATCTTTCTTGAGCTTTTTTTGCCATGAAATACGTTGTTTTCCTATGGGCTTCGACTTTGCATTCCGTTGAATTTTGTTCATATTTTCAGCATTTGATTTTGGTTCTGTAACGTTGTGTAAGTTTAAGAAATATTTAGATGGCCAGAGTCAAAGATGAGGTGGTTGAATGACTCAAAACTTAAATGAATCTGCCATGCTGCTCTAGCTACTATATATGCACACCAAAACTTGATTTTTTATTTTTCTGGATGGTGCATATCGTGTTCTAACTGTCTACTTTTATAAAACTGACCTGAAAGGTTCAGGTTTACCATTATACGTGTGGCATCTGTTCTGCACTTGGGAATTAGAGAAGTCAGTTTTATCACTGGAAAATGGAACAGTACCATCCTCTGCGCCAGAAGAAAACTTGAGCCAGTTCAGCATTGAATACACGCAAGAGATTTGGTTACGATTCTTGAATTCAAATATACGCCGAGAGAATTGGCGAGGGATTTATTGGTTATCTAGCTAGGTTGTCTTGACCGCAATCCGTGCCTGCTAATTTGCCTTGTAGTACCGACCCAGATACGCTGGCTATCACAAAAGTACATTGCGTTTGTCTTAGCAACTTGATGGCTACCGGACGAATCAAGATCTTCGTGAACCACTTTAGTGAAAACGTTTCCTAGCTAGCTCTACTCTTCACTCGCGTACTCTTGCAAAGCTAAGAAGTATACATGCTATCTGCACCACCTTGCTTATTACGGTTTCCAGCAACGACCATCTTCCTCATGCATGCGCTTATCATCCTGATGCTTCGCATGCTCACATTCGAATGGTTAAAACCAGGGAGAAAAGATCCAGATCTCGGATGTCACACATTTGGCAGATGTTTGAGAACGAACAACACTGCCTAGAATTAGAAGGTGTGCAGTGCAACTGCCCCTCCTCTGGGTGCTCAATGTCACTCACTCTATTGAAGCACAAACTAATGTAAAAAATCAATGTAGTCCATATGGAATATTTATAGTTGCTACCTTTCTTCTACATAAAGTTGCACTCGTTTTTATCGCTAGGAAGTAGTTGCATCTAGAATTAATGGTTGAGATCTGAGATGGAGTAAACACTACTCCCTCCGTACCTAAATATAAGTCTTTTAAGATATTTCACTAGATGTCTACATACGAAGCAAAATGAGTAAATCTATACTCTAAAGTATGTCTATATACATCCGTATGTAGTCCACCAATGAAATCTCTAGAAAGACTTATATTTAGGAACGGAGGGAGTAGTAAAGTTATTATGAACTAACAACAACTCCTACACACATTTTCTTTTGGTCACTTTCTTCTAGTATATGCCTTTGAACACATGTGCTTTAAATGACCATTAGGACATATACAATGATTGATAAGATAGTCATATCTTAACTTTTGCATATAATTTAAAGATGATAATAAAATCATGTCTACAATGAGTGGACGACTTACAATCCAATCAATTCCACCCCGCACACACAATAGTTGCACACATGCTCAATGAGATTGTGCAACCAGACGCCGGGCTTGCACCCAACAATACATCTTGGCTGTCAAGGGTGTTCATAACACAAGGTCATCGACATGCAGCTGATCTGATGACGTCTGAGGCGATCGGAGGGGCGCTCCCTGAGGCGACCGGAGGGGCGCTTCCTGAGGCCATCGGAGAGGCGCTCGGCGGGGCGAACGGAGAGCTAGGCGGCAGGGCGATCCGCACATCCCCTCTGACCGAGAGCGATGGCAAAGGGAACTGCGGGGCATCTCATCGGAAGTGGGCGGTGTCGTTCGAAGACACCTCCTCATAGGATCGAGTGCATCAATTCTGTTTCATCAAACTTCATCAGGTATCTCGCTGGATTACCATTCGGGATGAAGATAACGACATTTTGGCAGGTCGATACTTGCAGGATCAGGAAAATCCGAAGATCGGACATACCATGGAGATTGATGGGTTTCAGCTTATCGTTGGAGAGCTCTGTGAGGCTCATCAAGGGGATCTTCACACGAGCAAGGTAAGTTTTGACCTTCATTCTAATTCCCCTCGGTTTGGAGGGCGTTTTTGGGTCCTCGCAGATCAGGATTTGGATGATGAGGTAGAAGAGATCAAATACGAAGCGATAGACAGTACAAGGGCTGTAGCTCATGCTTTTCGTTTAGAGCCGGCTACCGGGTCGCAAGGTGTTAAAGCAGAAGCTAGAATCCCGAGGAAAGCCGTGACGAAGCAGAGGGTCCGTCCATGGATCGGTCCCTTGCCAAAAGGAAAGCTACCACCGATCACCTTGTCAGATTTCTTCCCGTCGGCGGCCTGGTGTGTAGTCAAGGGCAGGAAGAAGAAGAAGATGGTAGGTACGAGAATCATGGAGTTAGCGCCTGTTCCCGAGCCGAGATTTCCGCATGCAGAGGTACTATTCCAAAGGGAATCATTTTTTAAATCGGCTTCGGTTGCTGCAAGTTTAATGTTGGATTCCAACAGCCTGGGTACTAATGGGTATATGGCCCAAGCGATCAGGCCCGTTGTCGACAAGTCCAGGTCGGACAGCGCCAGTCTTGGGTATAGGGCCCAGGACTTAGCCCCTTCGACAGTTGATTCTGTCGTGCTATCGATTGGCTTGGGCAGATTAGATCACAACGCGGTTTCTCCCACCCTAGACGCCACCCTATGCACAAAGTTGCCTGGCCCTAGGGTTCTTCGGCGACAGAATCGCGGCTTCCCGGCGTTGGGAACAGGACGAGCTGCTCGGGTGCCGCCTCCTCCTACTGGTGGAAGGGACATGGCGGGCAGGGGTGCTTCCAAGCAGCCGCCGGCCACGCAACCCAGACCGCCTGGACTGGGGGAACGATCCACTACCGCAAAGCAGGTTGCTGCTGCGCAGGTCGCACGTCTTCCTCATAGCGCTGCACAGGCAGGGAGACCGCCCGGGGCAGCCGGTCAGGTGGGGGAGCCGGGGGACCATAGGGCTCAGTAGCGAGGACGCTGGGGCAATGATGGTAGTACCACGTATGGAGACGGTCACCGCGGGTCATCATCATATGGTACTGGGCATGGTCATGCGGCAACGAACAATGGGGCTAGCAACCAGGGTTTTTCTGCACCACCGGGCAAATTTGTGCCGGGGACGTCGGGACCTTCTCATCACAAGAGAGGTGGATTCCGACAGAATTGGGTGGGCAGAGGGGGAGGTAGGAAGCCAAGGCCTCCTATGCCTGCTCAAGAGACGCTGACAGAGATTGCTGAGCCTGTTCGGGCGACTGTGCCAGAGCCAGTGAATGAGGAGGCTGACCCTGCACTAGTTGAACAGAATTTTGTGGTAGCAAAAGGAGATGGAGGTGGTAGACCCTCCAAGTGGGCACGTAAGAAAGAGAAGATGGTGTGTTATCGTTGCAGTGAGGCAGGACAATTTGTTTCTGAATGCAAGGCTGAGCTCTGTGTGTATTGTCTTAAGCCGACGCATGGTAAAGCTAAGTGCCCTCTTACGATTGGGATTATGCCGGTGGTGACCATCTATGGTGTTTCGAGTCAAGAAATAATGTTCTTCGAGTCGCCGGCGGCGAAGGCGACACTACATACACCAGATGCTGGTTTCACGGGCACGGTGACGGTGACTCGGGGAATCTTGGCTGTGGAGCAGGTGGTGCAACAGCTCAAGGAGCTTGTATCATAAACTTTCCGGTGGGAACCGGTTCTGATTTCAGATAATGTCTTTAAGGTCATCTTTCCTACTAAGGAGGATTTGGCTCGTTTGCTTAAGTTCGGTATGTGCAGAGTGGCTAGCACAAGCTGTGTACTTGAGTTTGATGCCTGGAAGTGTGAGGAGCCCAAGGGTGTTCCGCTACCTCAGATTTGGGTACACTTTGCAGGAGCTCCTTCCAGGGCTATGAATGACTTTAGAGTTGTATGGAGTTTGGGCTCGCTTATTGGTAAAACAGAGGAGGTGGATATGGTGTTCACTAGAGCCAAAGGCGTCGCGAGGATGCTGGTGAGTGTGCTAGATATTCAGCTTATTCCAGATGAGGTCATTTGGACTTATGAGGGGATGCGATACACTCTCTAGTTGGAAATTGAGAGCCCTACTCTTTTTGATGCACCGGACACGGATAAGGATACCAATATGACTGCTGGTGATGATGCGGATGGTGCCAAGGATAATACGGATACTTCTTTTGATTCAGGGCCTAAGTTTTCTTCTCAGAAGACTACGCAATCACAACCCGCTCAGTCTATGCAACACTCAGGCACTGGTACTAAACACTTGGCCTCTGCTTCTAATATTGACTTCTGATTTGGTTCTTTTGAGCCTGCATCTGCGCCGGCAAAAAATTTTCGGTCGATGCGCAAGGATACTTACTCGCGGGCGAGACTGCCGAGGTTCATGGGAAAGAAGCCTCGGAGCAACATAGGTATTCTGCAGTCTACGAATAGGTTACAACCAGTTTCCTTGGAGACATATTTGGCAGAAGCAAAGTTGGTTAGTAACCAACTTGGGTCTATTAATTCGGATATGGAGGCTGAACCAGTTCGCCGTTTCGGTGGGGTTGGGGATGCTCCTATGATGGAGAACCTTCCCACTATGAAATCTCTGATAGGTGATGGAGAGCCGGTGCCAGCTGTTGCACCGGTTACAGCTTCAGGCGCGACGCTTGCGGCAGCTCAGCCACCTAAGGCTGCTGTACGTACACTGATGGGAGGCGGTTCATGCATGGGAGGAGACCCACAGGAGCTATATGCGTCGAGTAAGGCTGCACCTGTAGCTAATGCAACCGACGCTGCTGCTGTTTTGACTGTTACTGTTGAGCGTCTGGTGCATGGCGGTGCACAAGCATGCCCGGCCATTGGTAGGCCGGATGGCAGCAGAGGCGAGCTGGGCGCTGCTATGGGTGCTGCTAAATTGGGAGATGCGAGCATGGCCACGGACGGCGCTCTGCCTGTACCGGTTCGGCCTATGGTGGGAGAGGAGGATGCTTCTCTGACAGTTCCTACACCGCAGCCCGTTGCGATCTCCGTTGATGAAGTCATAGCATTTGGAGGAGTTCCAGATCCGATGGGTCCAGATAGACGGACTAGTCAACGGTTACAGTCTCAGCCAGATGCGGATGACTTGTAGATTGGGCGGGCTATGCAGGCGGCCAAAATGAAAGAGGTTCAGAATTCGGCAGGTATGTCAATTAATACTGAGCATTCCATTCTTCATTTTTCTCCGCAAGACATAATAGATAATGCTACCTCTGTGGGGGTCAACTTGGGTAGTACAAGCAAAGAGGTTTCCAAATCTATTAACGACTTATTGGACTTAGAAGTTGATAGGGCTTTGGATATTATTCGCAACCTAGCTGCAATTAAACAATGAATGATGAGGCAATATCTAATATGGGAGGTCTGAATTTACTTTGTGAAAATTTAGTCTCGCCTGAGGATAGAGAGGAGCCACAGGCGGTTCTGCATCATAACCAGCAACCCAATGTTACACTTAATGATGATGGCTAAGATACGACTGGTTATATGGACCAGGAGTATGCTTCTGAAAAGCGAAAACGAACTTATAAAAGGAGGGTTTATACAGTATCTGCAATACGTAGGAGCGCTAGATTCAAGACTGCTAAAAAAATTCTACGATGAAATATGAAAGGAATGTTTTGGAACAGCAGAGGTCTGAGAGACTTGGCTAAAATTCGGTTCCTTGCAAAAACAACATTACAACATAGTCTAGACTTCATCTCGTTGATGGAGACGGGACGGGATAATTTCACATCGCAATTTCTAAACTCTCTTTCGGGAGGTGTTGAATTTGATTGGCATTGTCTCCTCCAAGAGGAAGGTCCGGAGGGATCTTACTTGGTGTCCGTTGTCATACACTTCAAGTATGAGAAGTGGTGCTAGGGGAGTTTTCGGTCAAATTTCGAATTAGAACCAAGGAAGATGGGTTCCAATGGGCTCTGGTTGCGGTTTATGGGGCGGCACAGACAGAGCAAAAGCCAGCCTTTCTAGCGGATTTAGTTCGAATTTGCGATGTCACTTTACCACTAGTGGTAGGTGGTGATTTTAATATCATCAGGAGAGCTGATGAGAAGAACAATAATAACTTTGATGGCAGATGGCCTTTTATGTTCAACAGAATTATAGAGAGCCTAAACCTAAGGGAGATTGATCTCTCAGGTAGGAAATATACTTGGGCCAATTCTCTACATAATCAAACTTTTGAAAAATTGGACAGGGTACTTACTAGTGTTGACTGGGAACAGAAATTCCCGCTAGTCACGGTTTGTGCATTTCAAAGGGCTATATCTGACCATACCCCGCTCCTACTAGATTCTGGCCAGGCCACTCACAAGGGGAAAAAAGATGCTTTCTCTTTTGAATCAAGTTGGTTCACACATGAGGGGTTTGTGGACATGATTGCTAGGGAATGGAACAAGGATGGGGGGGAGTCTAGTGTTGATATCTGGCAAAATAAAATCCGCCAACTTAGACAATTCTTGAGAGGTTGGGCTAAGAATGTCTCTGGACTTTATAAAGATGAGCAAGATAGACTGCTCCAATTTATAGACACTCTGGATCGTCAGGCAGAGACTCGCATGCTGGATGAACACGTCAGGTCGTTAAAGAACGAGGCTGAACAAAGAGTTCGAATCTTCGAGAAGAGGAAATGAAATGGGATGTTAGAGCTAAAGTTAGGGCCATTGTCCAGGGGGATGACAACACAAATTTTTTCCACTTGATTGCGAATGGCAAGCACCGGAAAAAGAGGATAATACAACTAGAGCAAGACGAGGGTACAATAGTAGGTCATGAGAATCTAAAATTGTACATCACAAATTATTATAAACGGTTGTTTGGTGCTCCGACTCATAGTTTTGTGTCTATGGACGAGCATCAGATCGCGGATATTCCTCAGATCGGACAAGCCGACAATGTGAGTCCTTCCGCTCCATTCCTAGAGAAAGAGGTGTTACAAGCGATTCAGGGTATGAAAAACGGTAAAGCGCCGGGGCCAGATGGGTTCCCAGCTGAGTTCTATAAGAAATGTTGGCATATTATTAAGAAAGATCTTATGTCTATGTTTCACGATTTGTTCTCCGGGCACTTACAACTCTTTCATCTTTTACGTTGCTACCAAAGAAAGAGGGTGCTTCGCGTATTGAACAATGTCTGCTCAAGGTGGGAACGGATAGGCTAACTAAGATGGCACATTCTGTGGTGCAATCTTCGCAGACGGCCTTCATGCCTGGTCGGAATATATTTGAAGGGGTGGTCGTTCTACATGAAACCCTTCACGAATTGCACTCCAAGAAGCTTAACGGAGTCCTTTTTAAGGTAGACTTCGAAAAGGCTTACGATAAAGTCAAATGGTCTTTCTTGGAACAAACTCTACGTATGAAGGGGTTTGGCGAGATTTGGCGAAAACATATCGATTGTTTTATACAAAAGGGCAGTGTCGGTATTAAAGTAAATGATGATGTAGGTCATTTCTTTCAGACACTCAAGGGACTTAGGCAAGGAGACCCTATGTCACCTATTTTATTTAACATCGTAGCAGATATGTTGGCGCTAATGATCAGGAGGGCTAATGACAAAGGTTTAGTAGGGGGACTAGTGCCACACCTAGTAGATGGGGGTGTCTCCATCCTACAATATGCGGATGACACGATCCTTTTCATGGAACACGATCTCAAAAAAGCTAGAAACATGAAGCTAATATTATGCTTATTCGAACAGCTATCTGGGCTGAAGATTAACTTCTATAAAAGTGAACTCTTCTGTTTTGGGGACGCAAAAGCAGAACAACTCACCTATAATCAACTCTTTGGTTGTGAGGGTGGTACGTTACTGTTTACGTACTTAGGGATTCCTATTCACCACCGAAAGTTAACTATTAAGGACTGGAAGTGCATCGAGGATCGGTTTGAGAAAAAATTGAGCTGCTGGAAGGGCAAGCTATTATCCTATGGAGGACGGTTGGTTTTAGTCAACTCAGTGTTGACAGGCATGCCAATGTTTCTTCTATCCTTTTTTAAAGTACCAGTGGGGTGTGAAAAAGGTTGGATTTTTACCGATCATGATTTTTCTGGCAGAGTAATGAGATCAAGACCAAATATAGGCTGGCTAGATGGGATATTATTTGTAGGCCAAAGGATCAGGGAGGGTTGGGGATTGAAAATTTAGAGGTTAAGAACAGGTGTCTGCTCAGCAAGTGGCTTTTCAGACTCTCTATGGAATCAGAAGGTATGTGGATACAAATTCTGAAGAACAAGTATTTACAGCAGAAAACCTTAGCTCACGTCACTGTGAGACCTGGAGATTCACCTTTTTGGAAGGGTCTAATGAGGACAAAAATGACCTTTTTTAACAGGACTAAATTTATCATAGGCAATGGTGAATCTACTAGATTCTGGGAGGATAATTGGCTAGGTGACGTGCCACTAGCTATTCAATATCCGCAGCTGTATAATATTGCCCAGCGCAGACAGACGTCTGTTGCGGCAGTGTTACGTGAGACTCCTGTCAACATTCAGTCTCACAGATCCTTAGTTGGCAATAGATGGGGTAGATGGCTACATCTAGTCAGAAGGCTAATGGATGTTACTCTTTCTGATGATCCTCATAGTATTACTTGGAGACTAACCTCCAATGGTACATTCTCAGTGAAATCAATGTATGACCATATTATTGATAATTCACTTATTCCAAAATCTATGCATATTTGGAACGTTAAAGTTCCCCTTAAGTTAAAAATCTTTTTGTGGTTTGTCCACAAAGGAGTTGTTTTAACTAAGGATATGTTACTCTTTCTGATGATCCTCATAGTATTACTTGGAGACTAACCTCCAATGGTACATTCTCAGTGAAATCAATGTATGACCATATTATTGATAATTCACTTATTCCAAAATCTATGCATATTTGGAACGTTAAAGTTCCCCTTAAGTTAAAAATCTTTTTGTGGTTTGTCCACAAAGGAGTTGTTTTAACTAAGGATAACTTGGCCAAGTGAAATTGGAAAGGAAATCGAAGATGTAGCTTCTGTCAGACGTATGAAACAATTAAGCACCTCTTTTTGGACTGCCCTTTGGCTAAAATCTTATGGCGCTCAATCCATATTGCTTTTAACATTACCCCGCCTACTAGCATTAACATGTTATTTGAGACGTGGTTGGACGGGGTTAATGTTTCTTTCGCCAAACTAATTCGAGTTGGAACATCTGCACTTTTGTGGGCTGTATGAAACTGCAGAAATGACCTACTTTTTAACAGACAACAATGTATTAATTTTTTGCAGGCCACCTTCAGGGCTACCGCCTTAATCCGCATGTGGTCCTTACTCACTCCTGTGGAAACCAGGGAGCCTTTGGTTACTAAGTGTGCCCGATGGGAGACGGTAGCTCAGGCTATCTTCAGCCGATATGGATGGCGACATGCTGATAGAATAGGGAGTTAGTCAACTACACCTACTTTTATCATCGGCTTTGGCCTTGATCGCCTTGTAATTTATTTTCACGCTTTTCCGTTATACTTTGTACTTATTTTGGATTATTCCAGTACTTAATAACGGGTTGCATGCATCACTCGATACAGAGGCCGGGGCGATGCCTCCTTTTCGAAAAAAATGTCTGCAATGAGTTGTCTTTCGTAACTAGTTATTGGTAAAAATATGGTGAGATACGTTGAGCAAAGAGATGATCTCTTAAACAAGAGAAAGAACTCATTTTTTTATGATTTCTCGTCGATGTCAATGTTTATCCTATGTGACACCTTTAAGATAGCACCGTTGTACATGCCCTTAAGCTACTAAGGGCATCACCAACAACGTTCATCAAACAGACTCCCCAAATCTGCATGCACACGGACATGTCAGGTGACCATCTCCAGACTCCGAGCCTGTCCACAGACATGTGGACGGGCCCACGCCATCTAACTCTATCCCTCAAACCCATCCAACGTTGATCCTAATAGTTGATAGGATTTTTACAATACAAAATATTTGTAAACTACTAGGAACCACCGAGTTTAATTCGTTAACCCCCCCTCCCCTCTTAAAAGTTCACATGAATTTTAAACTTACTTTAAACGGCTATCAGCATATTGACTTGAATACAAAACACTATATTACCATGTTTGATTGAAGGGATAACTTTTATTCTCCACCTTTAATCTGCATCAAAATCTTTAAACTTTTTTGGCCACTTGCGTGAACCCGCTGGAGCAGTTTGTGTGTGCTCTTTGGTGTCGTCTTCGTGATGCTCCACCTTCTTTTCATACTCATTCTCGACTTCCTCCTTACTTTAATAGTAGTCTGGCGCACTGGCGGTGGTGTTCGTTTGGTGCTAAGAGCACCTCTAGAAAATATCTTAAAAGGCACAAAACTATAAATAACCGCCGTTTCACAATTTCAGACGAAAAACGTCCGATCCATAGCTCGCAAAAGGACCTAGCCCTGTAAAAAAATATCTAGCTCCCCCTCATAAAAGCCCTCATACCCTAGATATCCAGTTTTCGAGGAATTTTTTACAGTTTACTGGAAGCAAGAGGAACTTTCGACTCCCGCGCCTTTCATCCTCACCACCACTGCAACCGTCAGAGGTTGATTCCTGTAGATGTTAATCATGTTGCTCATGTAGGATTAGGAAAGAAAGCCAAACCGAGTCCTAGTACTATTAGGATTCCTAGTCCTAGTCTATTTCCATAGTCCCTTGTGGACGTGTATAAAAGACACCCTAGGGGTGTTGATTGTAACACCAGAAAAACGAAAAGCAATACAAAGCAAAGGCTCGACACGGGCCTTTAGCCATCAAATTCATTGATCAGTTTTATTGGTGTCGCTAGTTACGCAAGTTCCGTCAAGTAGCCGGCCGAAGCAAGAATCGCGTAGGCACGCCTGTACAGCTGCATACGCACGTTCAAAAGCCAACAATTGGTATCTAGAGCCTCGACGATCTACGATCTACGATGACGGACAGCGACGCTGAGTCGGTCAAGTCCGGCAGCGGCGGTGCCAAGGTGAACAAGAACGGCGACAAGGTGAAGAAGGGCGTCAAGTCAGCAACCAGTGGTGGAGGAACGAGCGGCGCTAACGTCCAGGCGCATCGCAACATCCCCATCCAGTACCCGATGCTCACCGACGCCAACTACGGCGTGTGGGCGGTGAAGATGAAGATTATTCTCCGAACCCTTCGAGTGTGGCAGGCAATCACGGACGACGACGTCGATGACGAGTCTGACGAAGGTGCCATGGCCGCCATAGCCCAGTCTGTACCGGATTCCGTGCTGATGACATTGGCGGAGTTCGAGACGGCAAGAGAGGCGTGGAACGCACTCAAGGAGATGAGGATCGGAGAAGATCGCGTCACCAAGGCAAGGGCACAAGTGCTGAAGCGCCAATTTCACAAGTTGCAGATGGAGGAAACTGAATCGGTGAACGACTATGCCATGCGTCTTACTACTCTGGTGGGAGAGATCCGCGCGCTTGGTTCAAAGCTCGAGGAGACCGAGATCGTGGAGAAGTTTTTCAGTTCAGTGACTGATAAATTCACGTACATCATCGGCACGCTCGAGCAGCTTTACGACATCGACGACATGACCATAACGGAGGCGATCGGACGCCTGCGGACGTGGGAAGAGAATGCTCGTGGCTATCGAAAAGGCAAAGGAGGAGGTAGTGACCAACTCATGTACTCGCGCGCAGATTGGGAGGCCCCAAGTAGCAAAGGAAGGCGTGACGGTGGCGAAGGCTCAAGCAACACGAAGGGCGATGGACAAACCGGAAAAGGCAAAGGAAAGGCAAACCACAAGGTCGTGGTAAGGCGGGCCAATCTAAAGAGCAGAAACCACGGAACTTGGACTTGTCCGAGGTCAAGTGCTATAACTGCAATAAGATGGGCCACTTTGCGAAGGATTGTCCAAAGCCTAACAAGCGGGAGATCAAGGCAAATTTGGCAAAGCAGGAAGACGAAGGTCCAGGTCTTCTGATGGCCGAAGTTTGTGATCTCGCTGAAACGGTGGTTGTGAAACCAAGCCGGAAGGTGCTACTTCATGAGGAAAAAGTGACACCAAAGTTATCCGGTGATCAGAACGTGTCGTGGTATCTCGACACGGGTGCCAGTAACCACATGACGGGGTGCAAGGAGAAATTCCTCGAGCTGGAATACGATGTTGAAGGCTCGGTCAAGTTCGGTGATGGTTCAGCTGTGGAGATTTGCGGGCAAGGATCTGTCCTCTTTGAGGGTCTCACAGGCGAACATCGCATACTCACCGGAGTGTACTACATCCCACGGCTGCGCAACAACATCATCTCTATTGGGAAGCTTGACGAGAATGGATGCAAGGTGAATATAGAGAGCGGAGTGATGACGATCTTCGACAACCTCCGAAACGTGCTAGCTCGTGTTAATCGCACACGGAATAGGCTCTATATCCTCAACCTTGATCAATCTCAACCGGAGTGTTGGCTTGCCAAGAGTGATGATGATTCGTGGTTATGGCATGCTAGATTTGGACACGTTAACTTCTACGCCTTGAAGAAAATGTCAAAGATGCAGATGGTATCCGGGATGCCAGTTATTGACCATGTTGATCGAGTATGTGACGGGTGCTTGGTTGGAAAACAGCACCGCAGGCCATTCCCTGCTCAGTCTACCTATCGTGCAAGTGATGCACTCGAGCTGCTCCATGGTGATCTATGTGGCCCTATCACCCCGGCAACTCACGCTGGAAAGAAGTATTTCTTCCTTGTGGAAGACGACTACTCGAGATATATGTGGGTCGTTCTCCTACGGTCTAAAGATGAGGCGTTTGAAGCGTTCAAGAAGCTGAAGGCTGCAACGGAGATGGAACACAAGCTGAAGGTTCGCGCTCTACGGACAGATCGCGGCGGAGAGTTTACGTCGAATGAGTTCAACGACTACTGCGAGAAGATTGGCATAAAGAGGTTCCTCACGGCACCTTACACGCCGCAGCAGAATGGGGTTGTTGAAAGGCGCAATCGAACCGTCGTTGACATGGCAAGGAGTTTACTCAAGAGCAAGAACCTGCCGGGGATTTTTTGGGGAGAAGCTGTCTCGACGGCGGTCTATCTTCTCAACCGGGCTCCAACGAAGGCGGTGATCGGCAAGACTCCGTATGAAGCAATTTACGGACGTAAGCCGAATGTGTCTCATCTACGGACGTTCGGGTGCGTGGCACATGTGAAGACGGCGGAGCCACATCTCTCAAAGCTTGCCGATCGTAGCACCAAGATGGTGTTCATCGGATACGAGAGCAGTTCTGGCACCAAGGCATACCGTTTCTACGATCCACAAACCAAGCGTCTACGGATTTCACGCGACGTCGTGTTTGAAGAAAACCAAGCGTGGAATTGGAGCGCCGCAGCCGACGATGCTCCAAACAGTAACATATTTGCAGTTGAATTTCCAACTGATGATGATGCAGGGGAGGATGTCCAGGTGATTGGCAAGACACCCAACCAAGGCGACCACAATGGTAGTGATCATCATGGTGCCGACACCGACGACGACGCGCATAGGTCGCAAGGAGATAGCGACAACGCCGCGCACGACACAGGCGGAGATCTCGACGACAACATCGACAACGAGGCGCATAGTGACGACGACAATCAAGATGATGGTCACGGTCACGACGACTACGCCGACGACACGGATGTCGATGACACACCAAGGTCTCAGCCGTCTTCCTCAAGTGCATCAACACCGACACAATTTGTGTCGCCTCCTTCGCAAGCCACAACGGACTCCTCAGGGCCTCGTCGCTACAAGACCCTCAAGAAAGTCTACAAGTACACAAAGCCAGTTACGCTCGAGTACTCCGGACTATGTCTGTTCGGAGTTGAGGAGCCGGCGAACTTCGTAGAGGCGAGAAAAAGTCCTAGCTGGACGCACGCCATGGATGAGGAGATGAAGGCAATTGAGAGCAATGGCACGTGGACTTTGGTAACCCGACCTCCAAACCAAAAGACGATAGGTTTGAAGTGGGTTTACAAGTTAAAGAAGGACACGGAGGGTGTCATTGTGAAGTACAAGGCAAGACTCGTTGCAAAGGGCTACGTTCAACGTCAAGGAGTTGACTATAATGAGGTGTTTGCACCGGTTGCTCGAATCGAGACGGTGAGAGTGCTCCTAGCTTTGGCAGCACAAGAGGATTGGAAGGTTCATCATATGGATGTTAAATCCGCTTTCCTCAACGGCGATCTCACAGAAGAAGTGTACGTGGAACAACCCCTCGGCTACGAGAAGAAAGGCGAAGAAGGGAAAGTTTACAAGCTCAAGAAGGCACTTTACGGGTTAAAGCAAGCGCCAAGAGCTTGGAACTCAAAGTTAGACCGAAGTCTGGTCTCGCTCGGGTTCAAGAGATGTCCCCTCGAGCACGCAGTCTATACAAAGAACTTCAAAGGCTCAAACCTGCTAGTTGGAGTTTATGTCGACGATCTGATTATCACCGGAGATAGCGTACAAGAAATTGAACGTTTCAAGGCGCAAGTGAAGAACAAGTTTAGCATGAGTGATCTGGGATTACTCAGCTATTACTTGGGCATCGAAGTGAAGCAAAGCTCCGGAGAGATTTCCCTATGTCAATCGGCTTACGCGGTCAAGTTATTGGACAAGTGTGGCATGTCAGATTGCTACGCGACACAAGTTCCAATGGACCAACGTCACAAGTTGAGCAAGCGTAGCTCAAATCCGCCGGTGGACACCACAATGTATCGAAGCGTTGTGGGCAGCCTAAGATATTTGGTGCATACCCGACCTGACTTGGCTTATTCAGTCGGGATCGTGAGTCGTTTCATGGAGAATCCGACAACCGAGCACATGAGCGCGGTCAATCAAATCTTGCGCTATGTGAAAGGCACCATTAATCTTGGTTGCACGTACAGAAAGGGAAAGGAAGGATTGATCCTTCGTGGATATTCAGATAGCGACATGGCAGGTGATGTTGATGACCGAAAGAGCACAACGGGCATGGTTTTCTACCTTGGCCCGAATCCGATTAGCTGGAATTCTCAGAAGCAAAAGGTGGTGGCACTGTCTTCATGCGAGGCAGAATACATAGCGGCAAGCACGGCGGCTTGTCAAGCAGTGTGGCTGAGAAGACTCCTAGCTATTCTTGCAAAGCGGGAGGTGCAGAAGGTGTCACTGAAGATCGATAACCAAGCTGCAATCTCGTTGTGCAAAAATCCGGTTCATCACGAAAGGAGCAAGCACATAGATACCCGGTTCCACCATATCCGGGAGTGCATTGAAGAACGGTTGATCGAGGTTCAACATGTGAACACGAAAGACCAACTTGCCGATATTTTCACCAAGTCCCTCGGTCGACAGAAGTTCATCGAGAAGAGGAGGAAAGTCGGAGTGCAAGAAGTGAAGTCAAGCAACAAGATTAAGGAGGTGAATGTAGATGTTAATCATGTTGCTCATGTAGGATTAGGAAAGAAAGCCAAACCGAGTCCTAGTAGTATTAGGATTCCTAGTCCTAGTCTATTTCCATAGTCCCTTGTGGACGTGTATAAAAGACACCCTAGGGGTGTTGATTGTAACACCAGAAAAACGAAAAGCAATACAAAGCAAAGGCTCGACACGGGCCTTTAGCCATCAAATTCATTGATCAGTTTTATTCGTGTCGCTAGTTATGCAAGTTCCGTCAAGTAGCCGGCCGAAGCAAGAATCGCGTAGGCACGCCTGTACAGCTGCATACGCACGTTCAAAAGCCAACAATTCCGGCCATTCTCGTTGCCGACGACAAGTGCGACCTCGCCCTCGCTCTTTCTCGTATCATTCCAAAGGCTGTCGGAGCTCGAATAGATCTATCGGGCAGCCGCGCAAGCTTCGCCCTCGATGCGCTTGGGGCCTCCATGGCTGGGAGGTAGAGGGTTGTGGCCACATGTGGCCTCGACACTGCGACCTATTGTGGCCGTGCGGCACAAGCGCCGCCATGTTGCACGAGAATCGAGTGCAGGTTCTTCCATGCCTGCACAACTATTGGCCTCGTTGGCCGCGCTCCGTAGTGAGCTGCGGCGGGCTAGACCATGCAAGAACCGCGTTCTGGCGCTGCTGAATCTGCAAGTGCGACGCGATGTTGTGTGTTCTCACGTGCCGCCATTGGCCACCGTTCAGCAGCGCTGCTGCTGGGTATGGAGCCATCGAGGACCCAATTCCAATTTAATTTTGTTTTGAGGATTCTTTTTGCTATTTGATAGGGACCGCATATGATGTAAAACGATTTTTTGCGCGATCTGTACCGTAAAAATGTTTTGTGGTACACTGTGAACAGATTTTGTAATACAAGCATTTATGAGTTCTGCTGAAGATGCTCTAAGTTGCCGTGAATGCAATATGTGCCTACTAACTTGCCTAGAGGTACCGACCCGTACAAGCTTGCAATCGCAGTGGTTCATCGCGTTTGTCTTGCCAACTTGGTGGCTAATGGATGAATCACGCTCTTGCTGAACCTGTTCAGTCGACAAGTTCCCTTGTAAGTACTTCTAGTCTTCGTGCTCATAGGCACAACAAGCAACGACACCTCCTACTTGCACCACCTTGGATATTATTGTTTCCAGCATCCAGTATCTTCTTCTTGCAGGTGCTTATCATCCCGATGCTTCGCATGCTCACATTGGAAAAAAGGACCCACATTTGGCAGATCTTGCATGCCACATTTGGCAGATCTTGCATGCCACATTTGGCAGATGTTCAACACTGCCTAGAAGGTGTGCAGTGCGAGTGAGCCTCCTCAGGGTGGTCATTTTCTCTCACTCTATCCAAGCACGAGCCACTATTATAATCTAGGTAGTGCTCCACTAGAAACATTTGTAGTTACTACCTTTCCTCTAGATAAAGATGTACCCTATAGCCAGTAAGTAGTTGCATCTACAATTCACGGTGGAGAGCAGAGATAGACCGAACACCAGTAAAGTTCTGAACCAACAACCACTCCATACATTTTATTTAGTCACTCTGTTCTAGTATACACTGTTTAACACACGTGCTTTAAATGGCCCTCAAGCTAGCAAGGGCATCTCAAACTACGTTCATCGAACAGACTCCCACAAATGTGCACAAACACGTCAGGTGTCCATGTCCGGGCCATACAAAGGTCATCAAACCTTATATCTCCAAGATGATAGGACACAGAGCCATTCAACGTTGATCATACTAGTTTACATGATTTTTACAATGTAAAAGATTCCTAAACCTAAAAAAACAACTGAGTTTTGCTTCGACACACTCCCCTAAAAGTTTGAACGAACCTTATAGTTTCTTAAAAATACTACGGTCGGCCTGGAGATCAAATGTATCAAATAGGTTGATTTGGATTCAAATTACTATATTGCCGTTCTTGTTTGAGGGTATAACTTCTAATATGCACTTAATCTACATCGGAATTTGTAACCTTTAAGTTGGTGGTGGGGAGGAGGGATGCGTGTGAGGTGAGGTCGATGACCCCCACGCCAGAGTTGTGTTTGAAATATTTGACGCCATTTCATGGCCTGGTAGATGCGTAAGGTATATAATTATGTAAGTAGAACATGCTGTGAGTCATGTTTGAAATATTTCTTCTCTTCATGGAGGCGTTGTATACTTATTCGTGTTTCATGTGAATATTTAGCTTAGTATTCAGCAAATTACTTATACATCATCTTGTTTGTCCCATTATCCTTTATAATTGTGTGCCAAAAGCTATAGTATGCATGCTATTTTTATATATTGATTGTTGCCATTTATCTTTACAATTAAGACTGGTTTGCCTAATAATATAAAACGAGCAATGTTGAATCCTTGAATGAAAGGTAACAAAAAAGAAGGAGTCATTCTATTACAGTAGTTGCTCTAATTTAGACATGATAATATGTATTGGAGATTGCTGGCCGTGCTGGTAATTTGGGAGATCAGTCGTGAGCACAACCGTCACATACTTAACAACTCAATGTTCGCTGCAGGGCTCACACGCAATGCCATTGAGGAAGCCAATGTTGGAAGGAGGCCAATGCAAGGCACATCATTTTGTGACAGTAGTCTAGCTTAGTGAACCAACTGCCATTGTGTGTTATCTCTTCTGTTTTCCTGTGTTTTACAATATTTGTTCCTTCTATCAGTTAAATCATGTTGATTCGTTAAACTGTAAATTATATCTCTCTCGGATCTTGTTATGACGTTGAGGCATTTTGTTTTCTATATGTCAGAGGCAATTTTTCATGTACATGCAAGACGTGTAGAACTTATGTATATTCTCTCATGTATGCAATACTATGTCATGTATTATTTTTTTGCACTTCCTTTTATCATGTAAGCTCTATTGGCCAATTGTTGTATATACGCCTTATGTATATGAGTTCTGTGTCAAGTACTTTTATTTGCCTTTACTTTTTCAGATAAGATATTTTGGCCAATTGTTGTGTGTATTCTCTTATGCGTGAGTCTACACAGAATATTCTTATTAACGCTTTATTTTTCATTTCAGTTTTCTTGGCCAATTTCTGATTGTGATGTATTTGTAGGGACTAACGCACTTAACAATTTTTTTAAAAAATATATTTTTTATTGGCTGATCACGTTTGCAACATCACACATTTCTATGCTTTAATATGCCATTATGTGATAGAATTGTTTTTATTCGAATTATGGTACGTGGTTTGGAATACAACAATATCACCTTGGTCAATGTCTCATACATGTTCTGTAACAAGGCATGGGCTCTTGACTTAATACTCCTTTTCTAAAATATAAGCCCTTTTAGAGATTTCAATACCGAACTTAATACTCCCTCTGGTTCTTGACAAGAGAAATATATACCTACCTACTAATAAAGCAGCGTGCGTTTCTCTGATTATTTCATCTGTTCAACGCCAAAACATATTACATTTTTTCTATCTATAAGGTGGTACTGTTTTTTCAGCATTGGTACGCTAGCAAAGAAAAGCTCCAAAATTTCATTGTTGGGCCACAAATCGCACGCAAGAAGCTGGCCCAATAAAAAGCAAAAATAAGAAGCTGGCCAAATAAAAAATATATAAAGCTGGCGCCTAGAGTCGAACTTGCGACCTCACATGTATGTACAACATGACCACAATATACGAAATCACTAATTAGCAAATACACCTTCCAACGTTTACTACCAACTTCACATGTTGTGGCAAGTGGCGCATTTGCATGCATGTCACTTGTCGCAACTTAGGAGTTTTCCCTTTTTTCGTAGATTCGTATTTTCAAAACGTTTTATCTCCTAAACCATGCGTTCAAATCTTGATCCGTTTTCATCGTTGGCTTTCTCGCGTCGAGATCTTCAGAACTAGATCCCATGTTGATAGGTTTTGACGAATTTTTTTTCATGAAAAAAACCAGACGCAAAAACCGTGCCTCCCGCGATAGAAAAAAAAACAGAAAATGCGTTTTTTTCCTTTCCGAGAGGCACGGGTCGTGCCTCTCGCGGAAAAAGAGAGCAAAAAACGTGTTTTTTTCCTTTTCGGGAGAGGTACGGGCGTGCCTCTCGCGAAGGTAAAACTGTGCATTTCGTGGAAGCACTGTGCCTCTCATAAAAAAACAAAAAACGTGTTTTTTTCCTTTCCGAAAGGCATGGGCGTGCCTCTCGCAAAGGCAAAACCATGCCTTTTGTGAAAGCAAAACCGTGCCTTTCGCAAAAAAAATGAAAACGTGTTTTTTTCCCTTTTCGAGAGGCACGGCCGTGCCTCTCGCGAAGGCAAAATCGTGCCTCTTGCAAAAAAAACCCAGAAAATGTGTTTTTTGTGTCGGAAAAAATAAAACACATTTTTTTCGTCCAAAAGTTACGAAAGACCGGTGAAAAACCATAACATGAAAAAATATCAGAAAAAAACACTCAAAAAAGACGATAACACGTGCGAAAAAATAAAAAAACAAAATCCGAAAGAAACGTTCAGAGCGCGACAAGTGGCGGCGGCTGGAAACGCGCCAAGTGACGGTGTGTGGGAGCAATCGTTGGAAGGCTTCCGAAGAAAAGCTCGCTAACTAGTTGCTCTCACAATTATATGATTAACTCAATCAGTTTAGCTTTTTTTGTATGGACTCTCTAGCTTCCCGCTCAATCACATGTATGGACTTTCTAAGTCTCCGCCCAATCACTTTAGCTTTTTTTTTAGATAACTCAATCAGTTTAGCTCATTTTGTTTTTAGGGGTGTCGATGTGCCCATCGGCGCCCAATGAAATTATTTTTTCATCTTCCCTTCATTTTTTTTTGGGACTTTTCAAAAAAAATTGGGGCGTCCATCAACTAACTTAGAAATCATGGTTTCTTTTGTTTATGTTTGAAAGAAGTATGGAAGATAGCTCTCGTGTTCTCTGTCTGGTTACTCTATGTTCGAGCCACTAATAGCTCTCGTGTTCTCTGTCTGGTTATTCTGTCAATCTTTTCTTTGCTCATCATGTTAAAAAATAATCTACTTCAAGGATTGAGATTGTCGTCAAAGTATCAAAGCATCCGCCCTTGTCACCATGGTCTCTTGCCTCCGTAAGTAAGTAAAAGAAATTCATTTATGACGTTGACTTGAATTATAGTAGGGCCATAAGTAAATGGACACGAGGGGCGGTGAAGGTACATTAGCTACCTAATATTCCCTCCGTTCAATATTGTACTGCATATAATTTTTTTGAAAAATCAAACTTGGTAATCTTTGATGAACTTTATAGGAAAACTATTTATATCCACTATATAAAATATACAAAATATGAAACTACATCATATGATGAATCTAATTGTATATATTTGGTATTCTACATGTAAATATTTTTCTTCACAAACTCCATCAAAGTTTATGAGGTTTGACTTCAAAAAAAAAATCTATATCCACTGCATTATGGAATGGAGGGAATACACATGTACTAGAAAACTCAGACTAAAGAGAGGGGCCAGGTGCAGTGATTAGTTTCCATGACATCGATTGGCATGGTAGGTGTTAAGCGATCTCTTAGTTATATGATATTTGTATGGAAAAAAGGGGCGGATGAGATGGGACAAGTAATTCATCTGCTCCTAAAATTGCTTCGGTGAAAGCTGTCAACATTTGGAAGCCATTAATCCAGAGACACCACTATAGCGACGCTGACTAGCAGTCTGCCTTTCAGGCTGGTTGTTTGCTCCTCTGGAATGGTATCGTGCGCTACTGACACAGGTAGGACCTATCCTATTGGATGCAACCCGTGCTTACTAATGTGCATATTGCTATGGAACCATACACACATGTAATCGCAGTGGTGTGTCAGGTTTGTGTTGGGCTAATTGTTGGCAAATTGCGAACAAGATTTTGCCTAAAGCAATTCAAAAGAAATGCTTTGTAGCACTAGTATCCTTGGTCTCCCTGGTTATAGTTTTGCATGAAAAGCAACCTATACTTATGCTTGCAGTAGTGTGGCTGCTGTTTTCAACACCGGATCTTATCCTGAGGCCTCACATGCGCACATAAGAAAGCCAAGATCACGCATGCCACATTTCGGACATGTTCATGAAGAACCCAACACTACGTGAAAGGTGTGCAGTGTAACTAAGCCTCCTCTCGTTGGTCAATATTTATTACTCTACTGAATTAGAAGCCACTACAACAATCTATGTACTTCACTAGGAAGATTTATAGTTACTAGATGAAGTCGCATCCCTTCTAGATAAAAAATACTCCTTTTATAGTCGGTAGTTGCATCAAAATTCTGGGATGGGAGCTCAGATAGAGTGAGCATGCGTAAAGTTCTTAGCCAACAATAACTCCTGACCTCATTTTTGATTGTAAAATTATCCAAGTATACACCTATTTGAGCACATGTTCTTTAAATGTTCCTTAATTAAGCTACTATCAATTTTTTTTACTATTTTATTCGAGTGAGTGGTAAAATTTCATGCATTGAAGACAAGACTGCAGAATCTTCATGTTAAGAGCTTTGATGCTTTGCGTTACCTTCTATATAAGTGTGTTCCTATATATGAATAGACGGATGAATGCTATACTGCACCCAAGAAAAAGTTCTTGTGCCTAATGAATAAAATATTTCACTATCATATTACACATTGATTTTAGGTCATGTATAGACAAATGTTGTACCCAGACTCATCAAAGATCACTTCTCCCTTTTGTTTTTATGGCACCAAAGAACAGATATCTTCATGTGGAAAGGCGGGGAGAAAACTATTGTCCAGGGCGATTTAGATGGTTGCTAGTGAGAAATGACAACCGTAGATTGTGGGATTGGGCATTTATTTGTGGAAGTGTTCAGGAGAAAATATACTACTGCTAATGAAGTTATTTCAAAGAATAGTAAAAACCAACGATTAGTTAGAAAATGTCTGTATTGCATCTCCACAAGCCAGCGTACAAGGTACATATAGGGGGGCTCTTCCGTCACAATAGGCACGCCGGGCATGGACGTGGGAGGCTTTTAAGATCCTAAAGACTAGGACATGTTGGTTACAACAGATTACATGCATGTACATACTTGGTGCGTTAACCCCCCCCCCCCCCCCCCCCCCCCCCCCCCCCCCCCCCCCCCCCCGCGTGGGAACTCCACCTGGGTGGACGTTCAAACTGGACCGAAAATCATCAAATAGCACGGTAGGGAGGCCCTTTGTGAATACATCTGCGTACTGAGAGCCGGACGGGACATGGAGAACTCGAGCCTCGCCCAAAGAAACGCGGTCCTGTACAAAATGCAGGTCAATCTCGAAGTGCTTCGTTCGCTGATGTTGCACAGGTTGGAGGAGAGGTACATGGCACTGATGTTATCGCAGTACACAAGCGTGGCGCGGCTCGGTGGGCGATGAATCTCATGGAGGAGTTGGCGCAACCACGTGGTCTCAGCAACAGTTGGCGACGACACGGTATTCGGCTTCCGCGCTGGAAGGGGATACCGTAGATTGGCGCTTGGACGACCAGGAGACCAAGTTAGATCCAAGGAAAACGCAAAAACCAGAGGTTGATTTCCTGGTGTCTGGACACCCAGCGCAATCGGCGTCCGAGTAGGCAATGAGATCATGACACCGAGAGGTGTAGAATCGGAGACCGAAGTGCGAGGTGCCCTTAAGATAGGGAAGTATACGTACGCTTAACAAACTGGAGATGGGATGTTCATGGGGCATGCATGAAGAGGCAAGCCTGCTGGACGGCGTATGATATCTCAGGTCGTGTAAGAGTTAGATACTGGAGGGCACCAGCGAGACTCCTATAGTGTGTTGGGTTGGCGAGTGGGTCGCCATCCAGAGCAGAAAGTTTGGATTTAGTGTCAACTGATGTAGAGATAGGTTTGCAATTGAGCATGTTCGCACGTTCCAAAGTCTGAAAGACGTACTGCTGCTGAGATAGGAACAGGCGAGAGGAGGTGCGAGTGAAATTGACGTCACGGAAATGATGTAGATCACCTAGATCGGACATGACAAACTCTGTCTTCAAAGAGGAAATTATGGAGTGGAGAAGGGTGGAGGCGTTGGCTGTAAGAATGATGTCGTCTACATATAGTAATAGGTAGGCGATGGAGGTACCACGACGGAAGATAAAGAGAGAAGTGTCACGCTTGGAAGACACAAAACCCAACGAGAGAATGTAGGACTGGAAGCGCAAAAACCACGTCCGAGGGGCTTGTTTCAAACCGTAGAGTGATTTCTTGAGGAGGCACACATGGGAAGGATGTGTAGCATCGAGAAAACCAGCAGGTTGAGCGCAGTAAACGGTCTCACCAAGGTCACCGTGGAGGAAGGCATTCTTGACGTTCAGCTGGTTAACAGGCCAAGAATGGGCGGTGGCGATGCTCAAGATGACACGAACGGTGACCGGTTTTACAACCGGACTGAAGGTCTCTGCGTAGTCGACGCCCTCCTTCTGCGTGAAGCCACGAAGGACCCACCTTGCCTTGTACCAAGCCAGCGTACCATCGGGGTTCAGTTTGTGCTTGAAGATCCATTTTCCAGTGACCACATTGACACCTGTAGGATGAGGAACCGAACTCCAAGTTTCGTTCTTAATCAAAGCATTGTATTCGTCAAGCATAGCATTGTACCAATGGTGATCGGAAAGTGCAGTTTTGTAAGTTGTGGGTAGAGGGGAAATGGCGGTGGAGGCAGCGAGGGAAAAGAGGCGCTTGGGTTGCGCAAAGCCGCGTTTGGCACGGGTCTTCATCGCACGCGAGTTCACGGGCGGGGGAACTGGGATGGTGGCACGACGTGGAGGCGACGAAGTGGATGGCGGGATCTGGGAGGTAGATTCGGTGGGCCCATGGGCAGAATCGGGCGGGGAAGGGGATATGGACGCGGGAGCAGCGGGCGATTCAAGAGAATCGCTGGGCCCGAGGAGGATGGGTGGTTGATGGTTGTCGAGGCGTGCTGTAGTGGAGGGTGGGGCCGTGGTTGTTGGGCGTGCGGGAGACCAGGTAGGTGCAGGTGGTGGGCTGTTGGGCGCAGAGTCAGGAATATCCGAGGTAGGTGGGGCAGAGATCCCGGATTGGATTGCACGGGCAGAGCGGAAGGTGCAGGGATCTGGTGCAGGCGGTGAGGTTGTAGGCGACGGTGTGGGAGGGAAATAGGGAAAAATTGTTTCATCGAAAATTATATGTCTAGACACACTAGTGGGGACAGGGCCTATAGCCCCGGCCCGTAAGGGGCTTTAGTCCCGGTTCACCAACCGGGACTAAAGGGGCGGGACTAAAGGCCTAACCTTTTCGTCACGGCCCTCTTACACGCCGGGACTAAATTTGCTCCACGTGGGCGCCTCGTAGCGCCCCAGGGGCAGGCCCTTTAGTCCCGGCTCGTTACACGGACCGGGACTAAAGATTTTCATATTTTGCTGGTTTTTGGCTTTTTTTTTAATGAAATTATTTTTGGGTTTTAGGGTTTAGGTGTTCGGGAGATTAACGTGATGCCTCGTTTGGTGTTCGGGAATTAGTTTTCATATAATTTAAAAATTGAAATAATTATGCATATATATATAAGATTAACTTATCTTACAAGCGAGCATATATATACAATTATATGGAGATCTGAATTATCGGGACTAGAGCCCGTCTATTCGATTACATGGACGGACATCAGTAATGACCCCTAGCTACACTAAATCGTCCTTTGTCATCTATAGCTTCCGTCCTCAGAAAGGTCGCAAGCTCCTCTGCAACAGCAATCGCGCGTTGCTCTGGTAGGACCTTCGTCGTCATGGCCGTGTGCTATATAAGAAGAGGAGATGAATATGAATATCAATCATGATAACAAAGAATGATGGGTAAAAATAGAGGTGTGAATGTTCATTGCTTACGTCGAATCTGTGATCCTTGTGCTCAGAGGTAAACGTGCGAATGGTCTCGCAAACATAGTATCCGCATAGATGCGTTCCCCGTGGCTGCTGGTTGCACTTTACGAGAATAGAATATATATAATCAAAATAATAATCTAGCATCATAAATGTATTGAAAATTAATAGAAGTATATCATACTACTACTTACCTGAGCCGCTTTAAAGGTCAGCTTCTCATGAAAGTTACCGGGAGTCACGCACTTGAACCGCTTCCAAACCCTGCCCGACAAGAATAATGATTTTCTCAGTTTTTCATTCATTGATATATCAGAAAATCATCGAAAGAGACCGATAGAGCGCAAAAATGATTAAAATTACCCTTGGAGCATGTCCAGCAGGCTTTGGAACTGTTTCAAGGGTCTCGATAATGGGTCGAAGGCATCAACTCTTCCCATATCAATTTGAATGTCCAACAGAATCCAATGGAAGCTGCACATGTATATATATATAAGTGTCAGTAACTTATCAATTACACTTATAAGTGAATGGACACAACAGAGTAAAGACCCTCACCTGAAGTTGTATGGAAACAGTATGTGGTCGCAGAAATTTTGATCTATTAGAAACCTTAGAAGGTTTTCCTCCGTCTCCTTGGGATAATTAGTTAGCGTCGCTATATGTATTTTATCTGGGTCAATAAACCCAATATTTAGGATGCACTTACTTTTACAATACAGAATCTTCATTCTGCATAATAGAGTACAAGTTATATATAGACAATGAATTGAAATAACTAAACAAGTTATATGTAGACAACGAATTGAAAAACTTACGGACAATAGCAATTCATAAGCGATTTGTCGAGGGTGTCGCCATTGTACATCTGGAAGAGTTCATAAAAGTCGATATGGATTTGTTCAGGGCGGCCGTAGTACTCCTTGGGGACACTCAGCACGATCATCGTTCTCCCATTCTTTGATTCACTTAAGTACCATTGATGCAAGTAACGCATATTTGTTGGGAGATCATCTTTGTTGACCAAAGGCTCACCCAAGACAAACTGTGGCTTAGGGGCTACCACAGCCTTGGGTATCTTGTCGTCTTGGGAAGACATCAATTCTTCAACCGAGACACCACATGCAGCCGCCAACTTCTTTGCACTTTCTAAAGCTAGCCCCTTGAGGGGTGGGATCGACTGTTTGGCCTGTTGTCCAAGCTAAGGAACGTCTGATTTTTTCTTGCTTGTAGTTGAACTTGATTTGCTCCCACTTGCACTTGCACGTGATCTGCTCTTTTTCACTTCCTTCTGCAATGTGCGTGTATAGTCATCAGGCTTATGGTGTAAGTCATAAGGTCTGATAGGAAGATTAGCATGACGTACCTTTGGGAGGGGCGACAGTTTGCGCTTTGGGGTGCTCTGTGGCTTAGGAATCGTCGGCGGAGCGTTCTTGGTGGCACGCTCCCGCTTAGTATCCGGAGCGGGCGGCGGCAGAGACGGACGACCCAAGTCCGGCGGCGGTGATCGAGATGGACTCGTGTTGTGCTGGCCGACGTCATGTGGAGGGCTTGCACGTGATCTGCTCTTTTTCACTTCCTTCTGCAATGTGCGTGTATAGTCATCAGGCTTATGGTGTAAGTCATACTGTGATGGAAGGGGGTACGATCATAAGGTCCGATAGGAAGATTAGCATGATGTACCTTTGGGAGGGGCGACCGTTTGCGCTTTGGGGTGCTCTGTGGCTTAGGAATCGTCGGCGGAGCGTTCTTGGTGGCACGCTCCCGCTTTGTATCCGTGGCAGGCTCAGGCTTTGTATCCGGAGCAGGCGGCGGCGGAGCGTTCTTGGTGGCACGCTCCCCCTTTGTATCCGTGGCAGGCTCAGGCTTTGTATCCGGAGCGGGCGGCGGCGGAGCGTTCTTGGTGGCACGCTTCCGCTTTGTATCCATGGCAGGCTCAGGCTTTGTATCCGGAGCGGGCGGAGGCGGAGCGTTCTTGGTGGCACGCTCCCGCTTTGTATCCGTGGTAGGCTCTGGCTTTGTATCCGGAGCGGGCGGCGGCGGAGCGTTCTTGGTGGCACGCTCCCGCTTTGTATCCGTGGCACGCTCAGGCTTTGTATCCGGAGCGGGCGGCGGGGGAGATCGAGATGGACTCGTGTTGTGCTGGCCGACGTCATGTGAAGGGCTTGGAGGTAATGGAGGTGTATGTGACCTGCAACGACTCGGAGGCGGTGTTGTCCTTGGGGCCGAGCCTGGAAGCTTGATGTAGTTCTTCTCCCATAGGATGACTCCACCCATTTCTTCTCCGATTGTCCTTTCATCTTCGGGTCCAGCTATGTCGAGCTCCATATCACTAAACCCCGTCATGATTTCATCCACCTCGACTTTAGCAAAGCCAGCTGGAATCTCACGGCCATGCCAGCATGCATCAGGGCCAGAAGGTAAAGATTGTCCAACGGCCACCTTCATGGATATGTTCTTGAATTTCTGATGGAGTTCACATGATGTTGACTCCTTGATTCCATCCACGGGGTAGCCGGGACCGCCCCCTATTATTCTTCGTTCATCGTCGGGCGGGGCCTCAGATTCAGCCACGCTGCTTTTCCGCTTAGATGGGGCGCCGGTAATATCAAGTGCAGGATCTTCCTGGCGCGGTACTCCTCTAAGCTCATCAATCTGCTTCTGTTGCTCGTTAATCCTGGCAAGCAACTGGTTGAACTTGTCATTCTCCTCATCCTGCTGCCGCTTCTTTGCTCTCTCTCGGCTTCTGTAAGTGTCTTGGTCTCTGGCAAACCCAAGCCACCACGGGTAAGATGGACCGAAGCCTCGCGTTCGTCCACCATGTTCGTCATTGCCGAGGACCAGTGTGAGCAAATCTTTATCTCTATCTGCAGTGAACTTTCTTTGTCCCTCCTTAATTTCTTTCACTATCCTTTTCCAATTCTCCCTAGGTATCCTAAGATTGTCATTGCAGATGTGGTCCCCTGTTTTTTGTCGTACGACCCACCATGCGCAAGGAACCAATTTCTTGCTCTCAATTCCCACTCATCACGGAGTGGTTCAGGTACGATGCCTTTATCTATCTGATCTTGCTCTTTCTTTTCTCACTTTGGGATGGCAGTCTCATAGCCCCCTGGCCCCAGCTTGTGATGATATTTCTTCTTGTCGGCATTTATCTTGTTCTTTTCTGATAATGCCTGGGCATCTTCTGACTCCTTGTACTCTTGAAATTCCTTCCAGTGATTCGCCTGCTTGGCTAGATACCCCTCGAATACTGGCACTTTCTTTGTCTCCAGATAGTTTTTCCATAGCTTCTTCTTCCAGCTACTGAACAGTTCGGCCATCTTATTTAGAGTCCACTGCTTGACTTTGGCCCTCAGTTTGTCTGCGGCGTCTTCATTCTCACAATCTGGCAGGTTGAAATGTAACATGAGATCATTCCAAAGATTATCTTTGTACCTTTCGGCGACATAGTCACTATCGGCTGCCCCTTTGCGCTTGTTCCACTCCCGAACGCTGATCAGGACGTGATCCCTAACGAGAACTCCGCATTGCTTCTTGAATGTGTCAGCAGCATTCTTAGGAAGCTTGGGTTCGCCCGTAGGCATTATCACCTCAAAGGTGTAATGCGTCCGTGCATCCAACTTTCAAGTCGGGCCTCGTTTCGTAGATTTTCTCGATGTGGAGGCCTAAGAGGGAGAAACATTCATCAAATGAATGTATATGTATACAATATAGAGCTATCTCCAATATTTTTCACATATTACAAGTGATTGTCGAACTTCATATGTATACCTCGCCGGACTTTATTATTTCTTCACCGGCTTCTCCATCAGTGGAGCTATCATCACCTTCTCCGTCATTGGACCTATCTCCTGCCCCATCGGCTTCATCTTCGTGTCGCTCGACCTCCATTCCATATCCGGAGTCGTTTAGATATGACGTCGGAGATTCGGCTGGTTCAACGTCGGGGCCGTCTTTGATTATATCTTTGAGAAGTTCTTCCTCTTCGAGGTTCCTGATATGTGGATCCATAGTTCTACAAAAAACGGACATTTGATTAACTAATAAACTAACAAACTATATAAGAGGGGTTGGAAACTTCGAAGGCTCGTTTTATATAGAAGGACCTTTAGTCCCGGGTCTTGGCTAGAACCTTAAATCTAAAATACCAGCCTGGCGGAGCCCAGTCCCGGACACTTAAGCATATACAATAGCAAAATTAAACTAGTTCTATTAATTTTCTTGCTAAAAATAAACTATTAACACTTAAGCATATACAATAGAAAAATTAAACTATTAACACTTAAGCATATACAATAGCAAAATTAAGCAATAATCTAAGAAACACTATTAAGACTTAAGCATATACACTATACAATAGCATATACACTTCTTCTTGTAACCCTAAACTTATTTTTTCTCTTCTTCTATTTCTCCTCTTCTTCTACTTCTTCTTCTACTTCTACTTCTCCTATTCTTCTACTACTTCTCCTCTCCTCTTCTTCTATTTGTCCTCTTCTTCTCCTCTCCTCCTCTTCTTATTCTCCTTTTTCTTCTTTTCTTCTCCTCCTCTTCTTATTCTCCTTTTTCTTCCTTTCTTCTCCTTTTTTTTCTTTCTTCCCTTTTTCTTCCTTTCTTCTCCTTTTTCTTCCTTTCTTCTCCTTTTTCTTCCTTTCTTCTCCTTTTTCTTGCTTTCTTCTTGTTTTTCCTCTTTTCTTCTCCTTTTTATTCCTTTCTTCTCCTTTTTCTTCTTTTCTTCTCCTTTTTTTTCTTTGCTTCTCCTTTTTCTTCTTTGCTTGTGCTGGCCGGAGTGTTGGGGAGGAGGGGCCGTGGGGCTTACCGGTCGGAGGTGTGACGGCGCGCGCCAAGGAGGACGGCGACGCGCGGCGAGGAGGGCGGCGCGCGGCGAAGAGGACGGCGGCGGCGAGCAGGACGACGATGACGGCGAGGAGGATGGCAGGCGGCGGCGAGCAGGACGGCGGGCAGCCTAACGGCCTCGTCGAGTTCGTCGCTTGCCACTCCGGGCAGGAGAACGAGAGGAAGAAGAAGAGAAATGGACGATTTGGGTTCGAAATTTTCTAACTCCCGCTTATACAGGTGGATCTTTAGTCCCGGTTCGGGGCTCGATCCGGGAGTAAAGACCCCTTTAGTCCCGGGTGGAGCCACGACCCAGGACTAAAGGCCCTCTTTCGGCAGACCTGAAGGTGGAAAGCAGGGGCCTTTAGTTCCGGGGCGTGGCTCGAGCCGGGACTAAAGGGGGTCTTTAGTCCCGGGTGGAGCCACGCCCCGGGACTAAAGGCCCTTTTTCGGCAGACCAGAAGGCGGGAAGCAGGGGCTTTTAGTCCCGGGGCGTGGCAAGAACCGGGTGTTGGGGAACGTCGCATGGGAAACAAAAAATTTCCTACGCGCACGAAGACCTATCATGGTGATGTCCATCTACGAGAGGGGATGAGTGATCTACGTACCCTTGTAGACTGTACAGCAGAAGCGTTAGAGAACGCGGTTGATGTAGTGGAACGTCCTCACGTCCCTCGATCCGCCCCGCGAACAATCCCGCGATCAGTCCCACGATCTAGTACCGAACGGACGGCACCTCCGCGTTCAGCACACGTACAGCTCGACGATGATCTCGGCCTTCTTGATCCAGCAAGAGAGACGGAGAGCTAGAAGAGTTCTCCGGCAGCGTGACGGCGCTCCGGAGGTTGGTGATGACCTTGTCTCAGCAGGGCTCCGCCCGAGCTCCGCAGAAACGCGATCTAGAGGAAAAACCGTGGAGGTATGTGGTCGGGCTGCCGTGGAAAAGTCGTCTCAAATCAGCCCTAAAACCTCCGTATATATAGGTGGGAGGGAGGGGAGGAGGCAGCCTCAAAACCTAAAGGTTTGGCCGAAATTGGAGGTGGAGGAGTCCTACTCCAATCCTACTTGGAGTAGGATTCCACCTTCCCACTTGAAAACTCTTTCCACCTTGTGTTTTTTCCTTCTCAAACCTTATGGGCCTTAGTGGGAACTTATTCCAGCCCACTAGGGGCTGGTTTATATCTTCCCATAGCCCATGAGACCCCTTGGGGCGTGACACCCCTCCCGATGGTCCCCGGCACCCCTCCCGGCACTCCCGGTACACTACCGATGAGCCCGAAAATTTTCCGGTAATGCACGAAAACCTTCCGGTAACCAAATGAGGTCATCCTATATATCAATCTTCGTTTCCGGACCATTCTGGAAACCCTCGTGACGTCCGTGATCTCATCTGGGACTCCGAACAACATTCGGTAACCAACCATATAACTCAAATACGCATAAAACAACGTCGAACCTTAAGTGTGCAGACCCTGCGGGTTCGAGAACTATGTAGACATGACCCGAGAGACTCCTCGGTCAATATCCAATAGCGGGACCTGGATGCCCATATTGGATCCTACATATTCTACGAAGATCTTATCGTTTTGAACCTCAGTGCCAAGGATTCATATAATCCCGTATGTCATTCCCTTTGTCCTTCGGTATGTTACTTGCCCGAGATTCGATCGTTAGTATCCGCATACCTATTTCAATCTCGTTTACCGGCAAGTCTCTTTACTCGTTCCGTAATACAAGATCCCGCAACTTACATTAAGTTACATTGCTTGCAAGGCTTGTGTGTGATGTTGTATTACCGAGTGGGCCCCGAGATACCTCTCCGTCACACGGAGTGACAAATCCCAGTCTCGATCTATACTAACTCAACGAACACCTTCGGAGATACCTGTAGAGCATCTTTATAGTCACCCAGTTACGTTGCGATGTTTGATACACACAAAGCATTCCTCCGGTGTCCGTGAGTTATATGATCTCATGGTCATAGGAACAAATACTTGACACGCAGAAAACAGTAGCAACAAAATGACACGATCAACATGCTACGTCTATTAGTTTGGGTCTAGTCCATCACATGATTCTCCTAATGATGTGATCCCGTTATCAAGTGACAACACTTGCCTATGGCCAGGAAACCTTGACCATCTTTGATCAACGAGCTAGTCAACTAGAGGCTTACTAGGGACAGTGTTTTGTCTATGTATCCACACAAGTATTGTGTTTCCAATCAATACAATTATAGCATGGATAATAAACGATTATCATGAACTAAGAAATATAATAATAACTAATTTATTATTGCCTCTAGGGCATATTTCCAACAGTCTCCCACTTACACTAGAGTCAATAATCTAGTTCACATCACCATGTGATTCCAACGAATCCAACACCCATATAGTTATGGGGTCTGATCACGTCTTGCTCGTGAGAGAGGTTTTAGTCAACGGTTCTGAAACTTTCATATCCGTGCGTTCTTTACAAATATTTATGTCATCTTATAGATGCCGCTACTACGTGCTATTCGGAAATGCTCCAAATATCTACTCTACTATACGAATCCGTTTCACTACTCATAGTTATCCGGATTAGTGTCAAAGCTTGCATTGACGTAACCCTTTACGACAAACTCTTTAACCACCTCCATAATCGAGAAAAATTCCTTAGTCCATTAGTTACTAAGGATAAATTTCGACCACTGCTAGTGATTCAATCATGGATCACTCTCTGTACCTCTCAACATACTTTGAGTCAAGGCACACTTCAGGTGCGGTACACAGCATGGCATACTTTAGATTCTACGGCTAAGGCATAGAAGACGACCTTCGTCTATTCTCTTTATTCTGTCGTGGTCGGGTTTTGAGTCTTACTCAAATTCACACCTCACAACGCAACCAAGAATTCCTTCTTTGCTGGTCTATTTTGAACTCTTTCAAAAACTTGTCAAGGCATGCATCTTTTTGAAACTTCTATTAAGCGCTTTCGATCTATCTCCATAGATCTTTGATGCTCAACGTTCAAGTAGCGTAATCCAGGTACTCCTTTGAAAACATCTTTCAAACAACCTTGTATGCTTTACAGAAATTCTACATTACTTCTGATCCACAATATGTCAACCACATATACCTATCAGAAATTCTATTGTGCTCCCACTCACTTCTTTGGAAATACAAGTTTCTCATAAACCTTGTACAAACCCAAAATCTTTGATCATCTCATCAAAGTGTATATTCCAACTCCGAGATGCTTGCACCAGTCCATTGAAGGATCACTGGAGCTTGCATACTTGCTAGTATCTTTAGGATCGACAAAACCTTCTGGTTGTATCACATACAATGTTTGCTCAAGGAAACCGTCGAGAAAACAATGTTTTGACATCCTACGTGCAATATTTCATAAATAATGCATCAACAACTAACATAATTCTAACGGACTTTTAGCATCGCTACGAGTGAGAAAGTCTCATCATAGTCAACTGTTTGATCTTATCGAAAACATCTTTGCGACAAGTCGAGCTTTTCTTAATAGTGACTTATCACCATCATCGTCTGTCTTCTTTTAAAGATCCATTTTTACTCAATAGTCCTATGACCATCAAGTAGTTCTACCAAAGTCTACACTTTGTTTTCACACATGGATCCTCTCTCGGATTTCATGGCTTCCAGCCATTTGTCGGAATCTGGGCCCACCATCGCTTTCTCCATAACTCATAGGTTCACTGTTGCTCAACAACATTACCTCCAAGACAGGGTTACCGTACTACTCTGGAGCAGTACGCGACCTTGTCGACCTACGAGGTTTGTAGTAACTTGATTCGAAGCTCAATGATCATCATCATCAGCTTCCACTTCAATTGGTGTAGGCGCCACATGAACAACTTCCTGCGCCCTGCTACACACTGGTTGAAGTGATGGTTCAATAACCTCATCAAGTTCTACTACCCTCCCACTCAATTCTTTCGAGAGAAACCTTTCCTCGAGAAAGGATCCGTTTCTAGAAACAAACACTTTGCTTCCGGATCTGAGATAGGAGATGTACCCAACTGTTTTGGATATCCTATGAAGATGCATTTATCCGCTTTGGGTTCGAGCTCATCAGACTGAAACTTTTTCACATAAGTGTCGAAGCCCCAAACTTTCAAGAAACGACAGTTTAGATTTCTCTAAACCTCAGTCTATACTGTGTCATCTCAACGGAAATACGCGCTGCCCTATTTAAAGTGAGTGCGGTTGTCTCTAATGCATAACCCATAAACGATAGTGGTAATTCGATAAGAGACATCTTAGTGTGCACCGTACCAAATAGTGCGTGGCTATGATGTTCAGACACATCATCACACTATGATGTTCCAGGTGGCATGAACTGCGGAACAATTTCCACATTGTCTTAACTGCGTACCAAAACTCGTAACTCAGATATTCATTTCTATGATCATATCGTAGACAGTTTATCCTCTTGTTACGACGAACTTCACTCCGAAACAGAATTGAACTTTTCAATATTTCAGACTTGTGATTCATTAAGTAAATACTCTAGTATCTACTCAAATCATCATTGAAGTAAGAACATAATGATATCCACTACTTGCCTCAGCATCCATTGGACTGCATACATCAAAATGTATCACTTCCAACAAGTTACTATCGTGTTTCATCTCAATGAAAACAAGGCCTTGCTCATGTGGTATGATTTGCATGTCACTAGTGATTCGAAATCAGGTGAGTACAAAGATCCATCAGCATGGAGCCTCTTCATGCAATTTATACTGACATGACTCAAGTGGTAGTGCCACAAGTAAGTGATACTATCATCATTAACTCGTATCTTTTGGCACCAATATCATGAACATGTGTAACACTACGATCGAGATTCAATAAACCATTGAAGGTGATTATTCAAGCAAATAGAGTAACCATTATTCTCTTTAAATGAATAATCGTATTGCAATAAACACGATCCAATCATATTCATGCTTAACGCAAGCACCAAATAACGATTATTTAGGTTTAACACCAATCCCGATGGTAGAGGGAGCGTGCGACGTTTGATCATATCAACCTTGGAAACACTTCCAACACGTATCGTCACCTCGCCTTTAGCTAGTCTCCATTTATGCCGTAGCTTTCATTTCGTGTTACTAATCACTTAGTAACCGAACCGGTATCCAATACCCTCATGCTACTAGGAGTACTAGTAAAGTACACATCAACATCATGTATATCAAATACACTTCTTTCGACTTTTGCCAGCCTTCTTATCTACCAAGTATCTAGAGTTGCTCCGCCTCAGTGACTGTTCCCCTCATTACAGAAGCACTTAGTCTCGGGTTTGGGTTTAATCTTGGGTCTCTTCATTAGTGCAGCAATTGTTTTGCCGTTTCACGAAGTATCCCTTCTAGCCCTTGCCCTTCTTGAAACTTAGTGGTTTTACAAACCATCAACTATTGATGCTCCTTCTTGATTTCTACTTTCGCAGTGTCAAACATCGCGAATCGCTCAAGGATCATTGTATGTATCCTTGATATGTTATAGTTCATCACGAAGCTCTCACAGCTTGGTGGCAGTGACTTTTGAGAACCATCACTATCTCATCTGGAAGATTAACTCCCACTTGATTCAAGTGATTGTCGTACTCAGACAATCTGAGAACACGCTCAACGATTGAGCTTTTCTCCTTTACTTTGTGGACAAAGAATCTTGTTGGAGGTCTCGTACCTCTTAACAAGGGCACAAGCATGAAATCGCAATTTCATCTCTTTAGAACATCACTTATGTTCCGTGACGTTTTAAAACGTTTTCGGCGCCTTGCTTCTAAGCCATCAAGTATTTTGTACTGAACTATCGTGTAGTCATCAGAAACGTGTATGTCGGATGTTCCCAGCATCCACAGACGACGCTCGAGGTGCAGCACACCGAGTGGTGCATTAAGGACATAAGCCTTCTGCGTAGCAACGAGGACAATCCTCGGTTTTACAGACTTAGTCTGCAAAGTTTGCTACTATCAATTTTCAACTAAATTTTCTCTAGGTACATATAAAAACAGTAGAGCTATAGCGCAAGCTACATCATAATTCGCAAAGACCATTAGACTATGTTCATGATAATTAGTTCAATTAATCATATTACTTAAGAACTCCCACTCAAAAAGTACATCTCTCTAGTCATTTGAGTGGTACATGATCCAAATCCACTATCTCAAGTCCGATCATCACGTGAGTCGAGAATAGTTTCAGTGGTAAGCATCTCTATGCTAATCATATCAACTATACGATTCATGCTCGACCTTTCGGTCTCATGTGTTCCGAGGCCATGTCTGCACATGCTAGGCTCGTCAAGCTTAACCCGAGTGTTCCGCGTGCGCAACTGTTTTGCACCCGTTGTATGTGATGTTGAGTCTATCACACCCGATCACCACGTGGTGTCTCGAAACGACGAACTGTAGCAACGGTGCACAGTCGGGGAGAACACAATTTCGTCTTGAAATTTTAGTGAGAGATCACCTCATAATGCTACCGTCGTTCTAAGCAAAATAAGGTGCATAAAAGGATTAACATCACATGCAATTCATAAGTGACATGATATGGCCATCATCACGTGCTTCTTGATCTCCATCACCAAAGCACCGGCACGATCTTCTTGTCACCGGCGTCACACCATGATCTCCATCATCATGATCTTCATCAACGTGTCTCCATCGGGGTTGTCGTGCTACTCATGCTATTACTACTAAAGCTACATCCTAGCAAAATAGTAAACGCATCTGCAAGCACAAACGTTAGTTTAAAGACAACCCTATGGCTCCTGCCGGTTGTCGTACCATCGACGTACAAGTCGATATTATCTATTACAACATGATCATCTCATACATCCAATATATCACATCACATCGTTGGCCATATCACATCACAAGCATACCCTGCAAAAACAAGTTAGACGTCCTCTAATTATATTCTTGCATGTTTTACGTGGTGACCATGGGTATCTAGTAGGATCGCATCTTACTTACGCAAACACCACAACGGAGATATATGAATTGCTATTTAACCTCATCCAAGGACATCCTCGGTCAATTCCGATTCAACTAAAGTTGGAGAAACTGACACTTGCCAGTCATCTTTGAGCAAAGGGGGTTACTCGTAACGATGAAACCAGTCTCTCGTAAGCGTACGAGTAATGTCAGTCCAAGCCGCTTCAATCCAACAATACCGCGGAATCAAGAAAAGACTAAGGAGGGCAGCAAAACGCACATCACCGCCCACAAAAACTTTTATGTTCTACTCGAGAAGACATCTACGCATGAACCTAGCTCATGATGCCACTGTTGGGGAACGTCGCATGGGAAACAAAAAATTTCCTACGCGCACGAAGACCTATCATGGTGATGTCCATCTACGAGAGGGGATGAGTGATCCACGTACCCTTGTAGACCGTACAGCAGAAGCGTTAGAGAACGCGGTTGATGTAGTGGAACGTCCTCACGTCCCTCGATCCGCCCCGCGAACAATCCCGCGATCAGTCCCACGATCTAGTACCGAACGGACGGCACCTCCGCGTTCAGCACACGTACAGCTCGACGATGATCTCGGCCTTCTTGATACAGCAAGAGAGACGGAGAGCTAGAAGAGTTCTCCGGCAGCGTGACGGCGCTCCGGAGGTTGGTGATGACCTTGTCTCAGCAGGGCTCCGCCCGAGCTCCGCAGAAACGCGATCTAGAGGAAAAACCGTGGAGGTATGTGGTCGGGCTGCCGTGGAAAAGTCGTCTCAAATCAGCCCTAAAACCTCCGTATATATAGGTGGGAGGGAGGGGAGGAGGCAGCCTCAAAACCTAAAGGTTTGGCCGAAATTGGAGGTGGAGGAGGCCTACTCCAATCCTACTTGGAGTAGGATTCCACCTTCCCACTTGGAAACTCTTTCCACCTTGTGTTTTTTCCTTCTCAAACCTTATGGGCCTTAGTGGGAACTTATTCCAGCCCACTAGGGGCTGGTTTATCTCTTCCCATAGCCCATGAGACCCCTTGGGGCGTGACACCCTTCCCGATGGTCCCCGGCACCCCTCCCGGAACTCCCGGTACACTACCGATGAGCCCGAAACTTTTCCGGTAATGCACGAAAACCTTCCGGTAACCAAATGAGGTCATCCTATATATCAATCTTCGTTTCCGGACCATTCCGGAATCCCTCGTGACGTCCGTGATCTCATCTGGGACTCCGAAGAACATTCCGTAACCAACCATATAACTCAAATACGCATAAAACAACGTCGAACCTTAAGTGTGCAGACCCTGCGGGTTCGAGAACTATGTAGACATGACCCGAGAGACTCCTCGGTCAATATCCAATAGCGGGACCTGGATGCCCATATTGGATCCTACATATTCTACGAAGATCTTATCGTTTTGAACCTCAGTGCCAAGGATTCATATAATCCCGTATGTCATTCCCTTTGTCCTTCGGTATGTTACTTGCCCGAGATTCGATCGTTAGTATCCGCATACCTATTTCAATCTCGTTTACCGGCAAGTCTCTTTACTCGTTCCGTAATACAAGATCCCGCAACTTACATTAAGTTACATTGCTTGCAAGGCTTGTGTGTGATGTTGTATTACCGAGTGGGCCTCGAGATACCTCTCCGTCACACGGAGTGACAAATCCCAGTCTCGATCTATACTAACTCAACGAACACCTTCGGAGATACCTGTAGAGCATCTTTATAGTCACCCAGTTACGTTGCGACGTTTGATACACACAAAGCATTCCTCCGGTGTCCGTGAGTTATATGATCTCATGGTCATAGGAACAAATACTTGACACGCAGAAAACAGTAGCAACAAAATGACACGATCAACATGCTACGTCTATTAGTTTGGGTCTAGTCCATCACATGATTCTCCTAATGATGTGATCCCGTTATCAAGTGACAACACTTGCCTATGGCCAGGAAACCTTGACCATCTTTGATCAACGAGCTAGTCAACTAGAGGCTTACTAGGGACAGTGTTTTGTCTATGTATCCACACAAGTATTGTGTTTCCAATCAATACAATTATAGCATGGATAATAAACGATTATCATGAACTAAGAAATATAATAATAACTAATTTATTATTGCCTCTAGGGCATATTTCCAACACCGGGACTAAAGTGTTGCCTATATAAATCCTCGCCCCTGCCCACCATATCCCCTGTTTTTTGGGTTGTTGAAGTGTGACAATGCCATGCTCTTGCCACTCTAGTTCATGCACATGACATGTTCGATGAAAGCCCGAGCCACTCTACTTAATCTTTCTCCTCTCCAAGCTCCATTTTCCTTAATATTTGTCTAGGTTTGGCCGTGCACACCAACTGCGAGCACCACCGTGGTGAGCCTCTTGTTCTTATCTTCTTTTTAAAAGAAAAAAATATCTTACTTGTATGATTTAGATACATACTTGTATAAATTACTCACTTTCATTATTTTTTGTTATTATATAGTGCGATGGTTTTGGTATCCGCCTCCGTCGGCCCTCGTCCTGTCTATGATTCGGATGTGGTATATATAATGTTTTATAACTATTTGTTTTATTTAGTGTTTATGACAACTATGACGACCAATGTGACATATATTTTTTTAATCTAGGAGGTATGTGAACCGGAAATTCCAACCCACATAAAAATTCTTGTCGAGAAGTTAAATTTGGTTGAAAAAGAAAACAAATACTTGAAGAAAAAATTGAAAATAATTGAGGATAAGAATATGGAACTGGAGTTGCATGTCGCCAATGTCATCGATGATCGCAAGATGAAGATCGATGCGATGCGGTTGAAGATGGATGCAATGCGCTTGAAGATGGATGAAATGCGCTTGAAGATTAGGAATATTAGAAAATATGCCATTGATAAAGAGGCTTGGTATCATTATGCTGTTGGGTCAATTGTTATCTTACTTGCGATTTTGATCGCGTTTGTTGTTGCATTTAAATGTTTTACATAGTTGTATGTTGTTTTATGAGAGAACTTTATGTATTTATTTTTTGCAATAATAACATTTGATCACTACTGTTCTTTGGCTTTAATGTGATGATGAACTTGTATTAATTTGGTCATATGTTCTGCAATGGTTTTTTGAACTTATTTGAACTCCATACTTTTTCTGTGTTCAAAATGCACCATTCAAAGGCACATCACAAAATTTCAACAATTTCTGACTTCATTTGGTATATTTTCACGCTTTTCCTTTATACTTTGTACTTATTTTGGATTATTCCAGTACTTAATAACGGGCTGCATGCATCACTCAATGCAGAGGCCAGGGCGATGCCTCCTTTTCGGAAAAAAATGTCTGCAATGAGTTGCCTTTCGTAACTAGTTATTGGTAAAAATATGGTGAGATACGTTGAGCAAAGAGATGATCTCTTAAACAAGAGAAAGAACTCATTTTTTTTATGATTTATCGTCGATGTCATTGTTTATCCTATGTGACACCTTTAAGATAGCACCGTTGTACATGCCCTTAAGCTACTAAGGGCATCACCAACAACGTTCATCAAACAGACTCCCCAAATCTGCATGCACACGGACATGTCAGGTGACCATCTCCAGACTCCGAGCCTGTCCACAGACATGTGGACGGGCCCACGCCATCTAACTCTATCCCTCAAACCCATCCAACGTTGATCCTAATAGTTGATAGGATTTTTACAATGCAAAATATTTGTAAACTACTAGGAACCACCGAGTTTAATTCGTTAACCCCCCCCCTCCCCTCTTAAAAGTTCACATGAATTTTGAACTTACTTTAAACGGCTATCATCATATTGACTTGAATACAAAACACTATATTACCATGTTTGATTGAAGGGATAACTTTTATTCTCCACCTTTAATCTGCATCAAAATCTTTAAGCTTTTTTGGCCACTTGCGTGAACCCGCTGGAGCAGTTTGTGTGTGCTCTTTGGTGTCGTCTTCGTGATGCTCCACCTTCTTTTCATACTCATTCTCGACTTCTTCCTTACTTTAATAGTAGTCTGGCGCACTGGCGGTGGTGTTCGTTTGGTGCTAAGAGCACCTCTAGAAAATATCTTAAAAGGCACAAAACTATAAATAACCGCCGTTTCACAATTTCAGACGAAAAACGTCCGATCCATAGCTCGCAAAAGGACCTAGCCCTGTAAAAAAATATCTAGCTCCCCCTCATAAAAGCCCTCATACCCTAGATATCCAGTTTTCGAGGCATTTTTTACAGTTTACTGGAAGCAAGAGGAACTTTCGACTCCCGCGCCTTTCATCCTCACCACCACTGCAACCGTCAGAGGTTGATTCCTGTAGATGTTAATCATGTTGCTCATGTAGGATTAGGAAAGAAAGCCAAACCGAGTCCTAGTACTATTAGGATTCCTAGTCCTAGTCTATTTCCATAGTCCCTTGTGGACGTGTATAAAAGACACCCTAGGGGTGTTGATTGTAACACCAGAAAAACGAAAAGCAATACAAAGCAAAGGCTCGACACGGGCCTTTAGCCATCAAATTCATTGATCAGTTTTATTGGTGTCGCTAGTTACGCAAGTTCCGTCAAGTAGCCGGCCGAAGCAAGAATCGCGTAGGCACGCCTGTACAGCTGCATACGCACGTTCAAAAGCCAACAATTGGTATCTAGAGCCTCGACGATCTACGATCTACGATGACGGACAGCGACGCTGAGTCGGTCAAGTCCGGCAGCGGCGGTGCCAAGGTGAACAAGAACGGCGACAAGGTGAAGAAGGGCGTCAAGTCAGCAACCAGTGGTGGAGGAACGAGCGGCGCTAACGTCCAGGCGCATCGCAACATCCCCATCCAGTACCCGATGCTCACCGACGCCAACTACGGCGTGTGGGCGGTGAAGATGAAGATTATTCTCCGAACCCTTCGAGTGTGGCAGGCAATCACGGACGACGACGTCGATGACGAGTCTGACGAAGGTGCCATGGCCGCCATAGCCCAGTCTGTACCGGATTCCGTGCTGATGACATTGGCGGAGTTCGAGACGGCAAGAGAGGCGTGGAACGCACTCAAGGAGATGAGGATCGGAGAAGATCGCGTCACCAAGGCAAGGGCACAAGTGCTGAAGCGCCAATTTCACAAGTTGCAGATGGAGGAAACTGAATCGGTGAACGACTATGCCATGCGTCTTACTACTCTGGTGGGAGAGATCCGCGCGCTTGGTTCAAAGCTCGAGGAGACCGAGATCGTGGAGAAGTTTTTCAGTTCAGTGACTGATAAATTCACGTACATCATCGGCACGCTCGAGCAGCTTTACGACATCGACGACAGGACCATAACGGAGGCGATCGGACGCCTGCGGACGTGGGAAGAGAATGCTCGTGGCTATCGAAAAGGCAAAGGAGGAGGTAGTGACCAACTCATGTACTCGCGCGCAGATTGGGAGGCCCCAAGTAGCAAAGGAAGGCATGACGGTGGCGAAGGCTCAAGCAACACGAAGGGCGATGGACAAACCGGAAAAGGCAAAGGAAAGGCAAACCACAAGGTCGTGGTAAGGCGGGCCAATCTAAAGAGCAGAAACCACGGAACTTGGACTTGTCCGAGGTCAAGTGCTATAACTGCAATAAGATGGGCCACTTTGCGAAGGATTGTCCAAAGCCTAACAAGCGGGAGATCAAGGCAAATTTGGCAAAGCAGGAAGACGAAGGTCCAGGTCTTCTGATGGCCGAAGTTTGGGATCTCGCTGAAACGGTGGTTGTGAAACCAAGCCGGAAGGTGCTACTTCATGAGGAAAAAGTGACACCAAAGTTATCCGGTGATCAGAACGTGTCGTGGTATCTCGACACGGGTGCCAGTAACCACATGACGGGGTGCAAGGAGAAATTCCTCGAGCTGGAATACGATGTTGAAGGCTCGGTCAAGTTCGGTGATGGTTCAGCTGTGGAGATTTGCGGGCAAGGATCTGTCCTCTTTGAGGGTCTCACAGGCGAACATCGCATACTCACCGGAGTGTACTACATCCCACGGCTGCGCAACAACATCATCTCTATTGGGAAGCTTGACGAGAATGGATGCAAGGTGAATATAGAGAGCGGAGTGATGACGATCTTCGACAACCTCCGAAACGTGCTAGCTCGTGTTAATCGCACACGGAATAGGCTCTATATCCTCAACCTTGATCAATCTCAACCGGAGTGTTGGCTTGCCAAGAGTGATGATGATTCGTGGTTATGGCATGCTAGATTTGGACACGTTAACTTCTACGCCTTGAAGAAAATGTCAAAGATGCAGATGGTATCCGGGATGCCAGTTATCGACCATGTTGATCGAGTATGTGACGGGTGCTTGGTTGGAAAACAGCACCGCAGGCCATTCCCTGCTCAGTCTACCTATCGTGCAAGTGATGCACTCGAGCTGCTCCATGGTGATCTATGTGGCCCTATCACCCCGGCAACTCACGCTGGAAAGAAGTATTTCTTCCTTGTGGAAGACGACTACTCGAGATATATGTGGGTCGTTCTCCTACGGTCTAAAGATGAGGCGTTTGAAGCGTTCAAGAAGCTGAAGGCTGCAACGGAGATGGAACACAAGCTGAAGGTTCGCGCTCTACGGACAGATCGCGGCGGAGAGTTTACGTCGAATGAGTTCAACGACTACTGCGAGAAGATTGGCATAAAGAGGTTCCTCACGGCACCTTACACGCCGCAGCAGAATGGGGTTGTTGAAAGGCGCAATCGAACCGTCGTTGACATGGCAAGGAGTTTACTCAAGAGCAAGAACCTGCCGGGGATTTTTTGGGGAGAAGCTGTCTCGACGGCGGTCTATCTTCTCAACCGGGCTCCAACGAAGGCGGTGATCGGCAAGACTCCGTATGAAGCAATTTACGGACGTAAGCCGAATGTGTCTCATCTACGGACGTTCGGGTGCGTGGCACATGTGAAGACGGCGGAGCCACATCTCTCAAAGCTTGCCGATCGTAGCACCAAGATGGTGTTCATCGGATACGAGAGCAGTTCTGGCACCAAGGCATACCGTTTCTACGATCCACAAACCAAGCGTCTACGGATTTCACGCGACGTCGTGTTTGAAGAAAACCAAGCGTGGAATTGGAGCGCCGCAGCCGACGATGCTCCAAACAGTAACATATTTGCAGTTGAATTTCCAACTGATGATGATGCAGGGGAGGATGTCCAGGTGATTGGCAAGACACCCAACCAAGGCGACCACAATGGTAGTGATCATCATGGTGCCGACACCGACGACGACGCGCATAGGTCGCAAGGAGATAGCGACAACGCCGCGCACGACACAGGCGGAGATCTCGACGACAACATCGACAACGAGGCGCATAGTGACGACGACAATCAAGATGATGGTCACGGTCACGACGACTACGCCGACGACACGGATGTCGATGACACACCAAGGTCTCAGCCGTCTTCCTCAAGTGCATCAACACCGACACAATTTGTGTCGCCTCCTTCGCAAGCCACAACGGACTCCTCAGGGCCTCGTCGCTACAAGACCCTCAAGAAAGTCTACAAGTACACAAAGCCAGTTACGCTCGAGTACTCCGGACTATGTCTGTTCGGAGTTGAGGAGCCGGCGAACTTCGTAGAGGCGAGAAAAAGTCCTAGCTGGACGCACGCCATGGATGAGGAGATGAAGGCAATTGAGAGCAATGGCACGTGGACTTTGGTAACCCGACCTCCAAACCAAAAGACGATAGGTTTGAAGTGGGTTTACAAGTTAAAGAAGGACACGGAGGGTGTCATTGTGAAGTACAAGGCAAGACTCGTTGCAAAGGGCTACGTTCAACGTCAAGGAGTTGACTATAATGAGGTGTTTGCACCGGTTGCTCGAATCGAGACGGTGAGAGTGCTCCTAGCTTTGGCAGCACAAGAGGATTGGAAGGTTCATCATATGGATGTTAAATCCGCTTTCCTCAACGGCGATCTCACAGAAGAAGTGTACGTGGAACAACCCCTCGGCTACGAGAAGAAAGGCGAAGAAGGGAAAGTTTACAAGCTCAAGAAGGCACTTTACGGGTTAAAGCAAGCGCCAAGAGCTTGGAACTCAAAGTTAGACCGAAGTCTGGTCTCGCTCGGGTTCAAGAGATGTCCCCTCGAGCACGCAGTCTATACAAAGAACTTCAAAGGCTCAAACCTGCTAGTTGGAGTTTATGTCGACGATCTGATTATCACCGGAGATAGCGTACAAGAAATTGAACGTTTCAAGGCGCAAGTGAAGAACAAGTTTAGCATGAGTGATCTGGGATTACTCAGCTATTACTTGGGCATCGAAGTGAAGCAAAGCTCCGGAGAGATTTCCCTATGTCAATCGGCTTACGCGGTCAAGTTATTGGACAAGTGTGGCATGTCAGATTGCTACGCGACACAAGTTCCAATGGACCAACGTCACAAGTTGAGCAAGCGTAGCTCAAATCCGCCGGTGGACACCACAATGTATCGAAGCGTTGTGGGCAGCCTAAGATATTTGGTGCATACCCGACCTGACTTGGCTTATTCAGTCGGGATCGTGAGTCGTTTCATGGAGAATCCGACAACCGAGCACATGAGCGCGGTCAATCAAATCTTGCGCTATGTGAAAGGCACCATTAATCTTGGTTGCACGTACAGAAAGGGAAAGGAAGGATTGATCCTTCGTGGATATTCAGATAGCGACATGGCAGGTGATGTTGATGACCGAAAGAGCACAACGGGCATGGTTTTCTACCTTGGCCCGAATCCGATTAGCTGGAATTCTCAGAAGCAAAAGGTGGTGGCACTGTCTTCATGCGAGGCAGAATACATAGCGGCAAGCACGGCGGCTTGTCAAGCAGTGTGGCTGAGAAGACTCCTAGCTATTCTTGCAAAGCGGGAGGTGCAGAAGGTGTCACTGAAGATCGATAACCAAGCTGCAATCTCGTTGTGCAAAAATCCGGTTCATCACGAAAGGAGCAAGCACATAGATACCCGGTTCCACCATATCCGGGAGTGCATTGAAGAAGGGTTGATCGAGGTTCAACATGTGAACACGAAAGACCAACTTGCCGATATTTTCACCAAGTCCCTCGGTCGACAGAAGTTCATCGAGAAGAGGAGGAAAGTCGGAGTGCAAGAAGTGAAGTCAAGCAACAAGATTAAGGAGGTGAATGTAGATGTTAATCATGTTGCTCATGTAGGATTAGGAAAGAAAGCCAAACCGAGTCCTAGTAGTATTAGGATTCCTAGTCCTAGTCTATTTCCATAGTCCCTTGTGGACGTGTATAAAAGACACCCTAGGGGTGTTGATTGTAACACCAGAAAAACGAAAAGCAATACAAAGCAAAGGCTCGACACGGGCCTTTAGCCATCAAATTCATTGATCAGTTTTATTCGTGTCGCTAGTTATGCAAGTTCCGTCAAGTAGCCGGCCGAAGCAAGAATCGCGTAGGCACGCCTGTACAGCTGCATACGCACGTTCAAAAGCCAACAATTCCGGCCATTCTCGTTGCCGACGACAAGTGCGACCTCGCCCTCGCTCTTTCTCGTATCATTCCAAAGGCTGTCGGAGCTCGAATAGATCTATCGGGCGGCCGCGCAAGCTTCGCCCTCGATGCGCTTGGGGCCTCCATGGCTGGGAGGTAGAGGGTTGTGGCCACATGTGGCCTCGACACTGCGACCTATTGTGGCCGTGCGGCACAAGCGCCGCCATGTTGCACGAGAATCGAGTGCAGGTTCTTCCATGCCTGCACAACTATTGGCCTCGTTGGCCGCGCTCCGTAGTGAGCTGCGGCGGGCTAGACCATGCAAGAACCGCGTTCTGGCGCTGCTGAATCTGCAAGTGCGACGCGATGTTGTGTGTTCTCACGTGCCGCCATTGGCCACCGTTCAGCAGCGCTGCTGCTGGGTATGGAGCCATCGAGGACCCAATTCCAATTTAATTTTGTTTTGAGGATTCTTTTTGCTATTTGATAGGGACCGCATATGATGTAAAACGATTTTTTGCGCGATCTGTACCGTAAAAATGTTTTGTGGTACACTGTGAACAGATTTTGTAATACAAGCATTTATGAGTTCTGCTGAAGATGCTCTAAGTTGCCGTGAATGCAATATGTGCCTACTAACTTGCCTAGAGGTACCGACCCGTACAAGCTTGCAATCGCAGTGGTTCATCGCGTTTGTCTTGCCAACTTGGTGGCTAATGGATGAATCACGCTCTTGCTGAACCTGTTCAGTCGACAAGTTCCCTTGTAAGTACTTCTAGTCTTCGTGCTCATAGGCACAACAAGCAACGACACCTCCTACTTGCACCACCTTGGATATTATTGTTTCCAGCATCCAGTATCTTCTTCTTGCAGGTGCTTATCATCCCGATGCTTCGCATGCTCACATTGGAAAAAAGGACCCACATTTGGCAGATCTTGCATGCCACATTTGGCAGATCTTGCATGCCACATTTGGCAGATGTTCAACACTGCCTAGAAGGTGTGCAGTGCGAGTGAGCCTCCTCAGGGTGGTCATTTTCTCTCACTCTATCCAAGCACGAGCCACTATTATAATCTAGGTAGTGCTCCACTAGAAACATTTGTAGTTACTACCTTTCCTCTAGATAAAGATGTACCCTATAGCCAGTAAGTAGTTGCATCTACAATTCACGGTGGAGAGCAGAGATAGACCGAACACCAGTAAAGTTCTGAACCAACAACCACTCCATACATTTTATTTAGTCACTCTGTTCTAGTATACACTGTTTAACACACGTGCTTTAAATGGCCCTCAAGCTAGCAAGGGCATCTCAAACTACGTTCATCGAACAGACTCCCACAAATGTGCACAAACACGTCAGGTGTCCATGTCCGGGCCATACAAAGGTCATCAAACCTTATATCTCCAAGATGATAGGACACAGAGCCATTCAACGTTGATCATACTAGTTTACATGATTTTTACAATGTAAAAGATTCCTAAACCTAAAAAAACAACTGAGTTTTGCTTCGACACACTCCCCTAAAAGTTTGAACGAACCTTATAGTTTCTTAAAAATACTACGGTCGGCCTGGAGATCAAATGTATCAAATAGGTTGATTTGGATTCAAATTACTATATTGCCGTTCTTGTTTGAGGGTATAACTTCTAATATGCACTTAATCTACATCGGAATTTGTAACCTTTAAGTTGGTGGTGGGGAGGAGGGATGCGTGTGAGGTGAGGTCGATGACCCCCACGCCAGAGTTGTGTTTGAAATATTTGACGCCATTTCATGGCCTGGTAGATGCGTAAGGTATATAATTATGTAAGTAGAACATGCTGTGAGTCATGTTTGAAATATTTCTTCTCTTCATGGAGGCGTTGTATACTTATTCGTGTTTCATGTGAATATTTAGCTTAGTATTCAGCAAATTACTTATACATCATCTTGTTTGTCCCATTATCCTTTATAATTGTGTGCCAAAAGCTATAGTATGCATGCTATTTTTATATATTGATTGTTGCCATTTATCTTTACAATTAAGACTGGTTTGCCTAATAATATAAAACGAGCAATGTTGAATCCTTGAATGAAAGGTAACAAAAAAGAAGGAGTCATTCTATTACAGTAGTTGCTCTAATTTAGACATGATAATATGTATTGGAGATTGCTGGCCGTGCTGGTAATTTGGGAGATCAGTCGTGAGCACAACCGTCACATACTTAACAACTCAATGTTCGCTGCAGGGCTCACACGCAATGCCATTGAGGAAGCCAATGTTGGAAGGAGGCCAATGCAAGGCACATCATTTTGTGACAGTAGTCTAGCTTAGTGAACCAACTGCCATTGTGTGTTATCTCTTCTGTTTTCCTGTGTTTTACAATATTTGTTCCTTCTATCAGTTAAATCATGTTGATTCGTTAAACTGTAAATTATATCTCTCTCGGATCTTGTTATGACGTTGAGGCATTTTGTTTTCTATATGTCAGAGGCAATTTTTCATGTACATGCAAGACGTGTAGAACTTATGTATATTCTCTCATGTATGCAATACTATGTCATGTATTATTTTTTTGCACTTCCTTTTATCATGTAAGCTCTATTGGCCAATTGTTGTATATACGCCTTATGTATATGAGTTCTGTGTCAAGTACTTTTATTTGCCTTTACTTTTTCAGATAAGATATTTTGGCCAATTGTTGTGTGTATTCTCTTATGCGTGAGTCTACACAGAATATTCTTATTAACGCTTTATTTTTCATTTCAGTTTTCTTGGCCAATTTCTGATTGTGATGTATTTGTAGGGACTAACGCACTTAACAATTTTTTTAAAAAATATATTTTTTATTGGCTGATCACGTTTGCAACATCACACATTTCTATGCTTTAATATGCCATTATGTGATAGAATTGTTTTTATTCGAATTATGGTACGTGGTTTGGAATACAACAATATCACCTTGGTCAATGTCTCATACATGTTCTGTAACAAGGCATGGGCTCTTGACTTAATACTCCTTTTCTAAAATATAAGCCCTTTTAGAGATTTCAATACCGAACTTAATACTCCCTCTGGTTCTTGACAAGAGAAATATATACCTACCTACTAATAAAGCAGCGTGCGTTTCTCTGATTATTTCATCTGTTCAACGCCAAAACATATTACATTTTTTCTATCTATAAGGTGGTACTGTTTTTTCAGCATTGGTACGCTAGCAAAGAAAAGCTCCAAAATTTCATTGTTGGGCCACAAATCGCACGCAAGAAGCTGGCCCAATAAAAAGCAAAAATAAGAAGCTGGCCAAATAAAAAATATATAAAGCTGGCGCCTAGAGTCGAACTTGCGACCTCACATGTATGTACAACATGACCACAATATACGAAATCACTAATTAGCAAATACACCTTCCAACGTTTACTACCAACTTCACATGTTGTGGCAAGTGGCGCATTTGCATGCATGTCACTTGTCGCAACTTAGGAGTTTTCCCTTTTTTCGTAGATTCGTATTTTCAAAACGTTTTATCTCCTAAACCATGCGTTCAAATCTTGATCCGTTTTCATCGTTGGCTTTCTCGCGTCGAGATCTTCAGAACTAGATCCCATGTTGATAGGTTTTGACGAATTTTTTTTCATGAAAAAAACCAGACGCAAAAACCGTGCCTCCCGCGATAGAAAAAAAAACAGAAAATGCGTTTTTTTCCTTTCCGAGAGGCACGGGTCGTGCCTCTCGCGGAAAAAGAGAGCAAAAAACGTGTTTTTTTCCTTTTCGGGAGAGGTACGGGCGTGCCTCTCGCGAAGGTAAAACTGTGCATTTCGTGGAAGCACTGTGCCTCTCATAAAAAAACAAAAAACGTGTTTTTTTCCTTTCCGAAAGGCATGGGCGTGCCTCTCGCAAAGGCAAAACCATGCCTTTTGTGAAAGCAAAACCGTGCCTTTCGCAAAAAAAATGAAAACGTGTTTTTTTCCCTTTTCGAGAGGCACGGCCGTGCCTCTCGCGAAGGCAAAATCGTGCCTCTTGCAAAAAAAACCCAGAAAATGTGTTTTTTGTGTCGGAAAAAATAAAACACATTTTTTTCGTCCAAAAGTTACGAAAGACCGGTGAAAAACCATAACATGAAAAAATATCAGAAAAAAACACTCAAAAAAGACGATAACACGTGCGAAAAAATAAAAAAACAAAATCCGAAAGAAACGTTCAGAGCGCGACAAGTGGCGGCGGCTGGAAACGCGCCAAGTGACGGTGTGTGGGAGCAATCGTTGGAAGGCTTCCGAAGAAAAGCTCGCTAACTAGTTGCTCTCACAATTATATGATTAACTCAATCAGTTTAGCTTTTTTTGTATGGACTCTCTAGCTTCCCGCTCAATCACATGTATGGACTTTCTAAGTCTCCGCCCAATCACTTTAGCTTTTTTTTTAGATAACTCAATCAGTTTAGCTCATTTTGTTTTTAGGGGTGTCGATGTGCCCATCGGCGCCCAATGAAATTATTTTTTCATCTTCCCTTCATTTTTTTTTGGGACTTTTCAAAAAAAATTGGGGCGTCCATCAACTAACTTAGAAATCATGGTTTCTTTTGTTTATGTTTGAAAGAAGTATGGAAGATAGCTCTCGTGTTCTCTGTCTGGTTACTCTATGTTCGAGCCACTAATAGCTCTCGTGTTCTCTGTCTGGTTATTCTGTCAATCTTTTCTTTGCTCATCATGTTAAAAAATAATCTACTTCAAGGATTGAGATTGTCGTCAAAGTATCAAAGCATCCGCCCTTGTCACCATGGTCTCTTGCCTCCGTAAGTAAGTAAAAGAAATTCATTTATGACGTTGACTTGAATTATAGTAGGGCCATAAGTAAATGGACACGAGGGGCGGTGAAGGTACATTAGCTACCTAATATTCCCTCCGTTCAATATTGTACTGCATATAATTTTTTTGAAAAATCAAACTTGGTAATCTTTGATGAACTTTATAGGAAAACTATTTATATCCACTATATAAAATATACAAAATATGAAACTACATCATATGATGAATCTAATTGTATATATTTGGTATTCTACATGTAAATATTTTTCTTCACAAACTCCATCAAAGTTTATGAGGTTTGACTTCAAAAAAAAAATCTATATCCACTGCATTATGGAATGGAGGGAATACACATGTACTAGAAAACTCAGACTAAAGAGAGGGGCCAGGTGCAGTGATTAGTTTCCATGACATCGATTGGCATGGTAGGTGTTAAGCGATCTCTTAGTTATATGATATTTGTATGGAAAAAAGGGGCGGATGAGATGGGACAAGTAATTCATCTGCTCCTAAAATTGCTTCGGTGAAAGCTGTCAACATTTGGAAGCCATTAATCCAGAGACACCACTATAGCGACGCTGACTAGCAGTCTGCCTTTCAGGCTGGTTGTTTGCTCCTCTGGAATGGTATCGTGCGCTACTGACACAGGTAGGACCTATCCTATTGGATGCAACCCGTGCTTACTAATGTGCATATTGCTATGGAACCATACACACATGTAATCGCAGTGGTGTGTCAGGTTTGTGTTGGGCTAATTGTTGGCAAATTGCGAACAAGATTTTGCCTAAAGCAATTCAAAAGAAATGCTTTGTAGCACTAGTATCCTTGGTCTCCCTGGTTATAGTTTTGCATGAAAAGCAACCTATACTTATGCTTGCAGTAGTGTGGCTGCTGTTTTCAACACCGGATCTTATCCTGAGGCCTCACATGCGCACATAAGAAAGCCAAGATCACGCATGCCACATTTCGGACATGTTCATGAAGAACCCAACACTACGTGAAAGGTGTGCAGTGTAACTAAGCCTCCTCTCGTTGGTCAATATTTATTACTCTACTGAATTAGAAGCCACTACAACAATCTATGTACTTCACTAGGAAGATTTATAGTTACTAGATGAAGTCGCATCCCTTCTAGATAAAAAATACTCCTTTTATAGTCGGTAGTTGCATCAAAATTCTGGGATGGGAGCTCAGATAGAGTGAGCATGCGTAAAGTTCTTAGCCAACAATAACTCCTGACCTCATTTTTGATTGTAAAATTATCCAAGTATACACCTATTTGAGCACATGTTCTTTAAATGTTCCTTAATTAAGCTACTATCAATTTTTTTTACTATTTTATTCGAGTGAGTGGTAAAATTTCATGCATTGAAGACAAGACTGCAGAATCTTCATGTTAAGAGCTTTGATGCTTTGCGTTACCTTCTATATAAGTGTGTTCCTATATATGAATAGACGGATGAATGCTATACTGCACCCAAGAAAAAGTTCTTGTGCCTAATGAATAAAATATTTCACTATCATATTACACATTGATTTTAGGTCATGTATAGACAAATGTTGTACCCAGACTCATCAAAGATCACTTCTCCCTTTTGTTTTTATGGCACCAAAGAACAGATATCTTCATGTGGAAAGGCGGGGAGAAAACTATTGTCCAGGGCGATTTAGATGGTTGCTAGTGAGAAATGACAACCGTAGATTGTGGGATTGGGCATTTATTTGTGGAAGTGTTCAGGAGAAAATATACTACTGCTAATGAAGTTATTTCAAAGAATAGTAAAAACCAACGATTAGTTAGAAAATGTCTGTATTGCATCTCCACAAGCCAGCGTACAAGGTACATATAGGGGGGCTCTTCCGTCACAATAGGCACGCCGGGCATGGACGTGGGAGGCTTTTAAGATCCTAAAGACTAGGGCATGTTGGTTACAACAGATTACATGCATGTACATACTTGGTGCGTTAACCCCCCCCCCCCCCCCCCCCCCCCCCCCCGCGTGGGAACTCCACCTGGGTGGACGTTCAAACTGGACCGAAAATCATCAAATAGCACGGTAGGGAGGCCCTTTGTGAATACATCTGCGTACTGAGAGCCGGACGGGACATGGAGAACTCGAGCCTCGCCCAAAGAAACGCGGTCCTGTACAAAATGCAGGTCAATCTCGAAGTGCTTCGTTCGCTGATGTTGCACAGGTTGGAGGAGAGGTACATGGCACTGATGTTATCGCAGTACACAAGCGTGGCGCGGCTCGGTGGGCGATGAATCTCATGGAGGAGTTGGCGCAACCACGTGGTCTCAGCAACAGTTGGCGACGACACGGTATTCGGCTTCCGCGCTGGAAGGGGATACCGTAGATTGGCGCTTGGACGACCAGGAGACCAAGTTAGATCCAAGGAAAACGCAAAAACCAGAGGTTGATTTCCTGGTGTCTGGACACCCAGCGCAATCGGCGTCCGAGTAGGCAATGAGATCATGACACCGAGAGGTGTAGAATCGGAGACCGAAGTGCGAGGTGCCCTTAAGATAGGGAAGTATACGTACGCTTAACAAACTGGAGATGGGATGTTCATGGGGCATGCATGAAGAGGCAAGCCTGCTGGACGGCGTATGATATCTCAGGTCGTGTAAGAGTTAGATACTGGAGGGCACCAGCGAGACTCCTATAGTGTGTTGGGTTGGCGAGTGGGTCGCCATCCAGAGCAGAAAGTTTGGATTTAGTGTCAACTGATGTAGAGATAGGTTTGCAATTGAGCATGTTCGCACGTTCCAAAGTCTGAAAGACGTACTGCTGCTGAGATAGGAACAGGCGAGAGGAGGTGCGAGTGAAATTGACGTCACGGAAATGATGTAGATCACCTAGATCGGACATGACAAACTCTGTCTTCAAAGAGGAAATTATGGAGTGGAGAAGGGTGGAGGCGTTGGCTGTAAGAATGATGTCGTCTACATATAGTAATAGGTAGGCGATGGAGGTACCACGACGGAAGATAAAGAGAGAAGTGTCACGCTTGGAAGACACAAAACCCAACGAGAGAATGTAGGACTGGAAGCGCAAAAACCACGTCCGAGGGGCTTGTTTCAAACCGTAGAGTGATTTCTTGAGGAGGCACACATGGGAAGGATGTGTAGCATCGAGAAAACCAGCAGGTTGAGCGCAGTAAACGGTCTCACCAAGGTCACCATGGAGGAAGGCATTCTTGACGTTCAGCTGGTTAACAGGCCAAGAATGGGCGGTGGCGATGCTCAAGATGACACGAACGGTGACCGGTTTTACAACCGGACTGAAGGTCTCTGCGTAGTCGACGCCCTCCTTCTGCGTGAAGCCACGAAGGACCCACCTTGCCTTGTACCAAGCCAGCGTACCATCGGGGTTCAGTTTGTGCTTGAAGATCCATTTTCCAGTGACCACATTGACACCTGTAGGACGAGGAACCGAACTCCAAGTTTCGTTCTTAATCAAAGCATTGTATTCGTCAAGCATAGCATTGTACCAATGGTGATCGGAAAGTGCAGTTTTGTAAGTTGTGGGTAGAGGGGAAATGGCGGTGGAGGCAGCGAGGGAAAAGAGGCGCTTGGGTTGCGCAAAGCCGCGTTTGGCACGGGTCTTCATCGCACGCGAGTTCACGGGCGGGGGAACTGGGATGGTGGCACGACGTGGAGGCGACGAAGTGGATGGCGGGATCTGGGAGGTAGATTCGGTGGGCCCATGGGCAGAATCGGGCGGGGAAGGGGATATGGACGCGGGAGCAGCGGGCGATTCAAGAGAATCGCTGGGCCCGAGGAGGATGGGTGGTTGATGGTTGTCGAGGCGTGCTGTAGTGGAGGGTGGGGCCGTGGTTGTTGGGCGTGCGGGAGACCAGGTAGGTGCAGGTGGTGGGCTGTTGGGCGCAGAGTCAGGAATATCCGAGGTAGGTGGGGCAGAGATCCCGGATTGGATTGCACGGGCAGAGCGGAAGGTGCAGGGATCTGGTGCAGGCGGTGAGGTTGTAGGCGACGGTGTGGGAGGGAAATAGGGAAAAATTGTTTCATCGAAAATTATATGTCTAGACACACTAGTGGGGACAGGGCCTATAGCCCCGGCCCGTAAGGGGCTTTAGTCCCGGTTCACCAACCGGGACTAAAGGGGCGGGACTAAAGGCCTAACCTTTTCGTCACGGCCCTCTTACACGCCGGGACTAAATTTGCTCCACGTGGGCGCCTCGTAGCGCCCCAGGGGCAGGCCCTTTAGTCCCGGCTCGTTACACGGACCGGGACTAAAGATTTTCATATTTTGCTGGTTTTTGGCTTTTTTTTTAATGAAATTATTTTTGGGTTTTAGGGTTTAGGTGTTCGGGAGATTAACGTGATGCCTCGTTTGGTGTTCGGGAATTAGTTTTCATATAATTTAAAAATTGAAATAATTATGCATATATATATAAGATTAACTTATCTTACAAGCGAGCATATATATACAATTATATGGAGATCTGAATTATCGGGACTAGAGCCCGTCTATTCGATTACATGGACGGACATCAGTAATGACCCCTAGCTACACTAAATCGTCCTTTGTCATCTATAGCTTCCGTCCTCAGAAAGGTCGCAAGCTCCTCTGCAACAGCAATCGCGCGTTGCTCTGGTAGGACCTTCGTCGTCATGGCCGTGTGCTATATAAGAAGAGGAGATGAATATGAATATCAATCATGATAACAAAGAATGATGGGTAAAAATAGAGGTGTGAATGTTCATTGCTTACGTCGAATCTGTGATCCTTGTGCTCAGAGGTAAACGTGCGAATGGTCTCGCAAACATAGTATCCGCATAGATGCGTTCCCCGTGGCTGCTGGTTGCACTTTACGAGAATAGAATATATATAATCAAAATAATAATCTAGCATCATAAATGTATTGAAAATTAATAGAAGTATATCATACTACTACTTACCTGAGCCGCTTTAAAGGTCAGCTTCTCATGAAAGTTACCGGGAGTCACGCACTTGAACCGCTTCCAAACCCTGCCCGACAAGAATAATGATTTTCTCAGTTTTTCATTCATTGATATATCAGAAAATCATCGAAAGAGACCGATAGAGCGCAAAAATGATTAAAATTACCCTTGGAGCATGTCCAGCAGGCTTTGGAACTGTTTCAAGGGTCTCGATAATGGGTCGAAGGCATCAACTCTTCCCATATCAATTTGAATGTCCAACAGAATCCAATGGAAGCTGCACATGTATATATATATAAGTGTCAGTAACTTATCAATTACACTTATAAGTGAATGGACACAACAGAGTAAAGACCCTCACCTGAAGTTGTATGGAAACAGTATGTGGTCGCAGAAATTTTGATCTATTAGAAACCTTAGAAGGTTTTCCTCCGTCTCCTTGGGATAATTAGTTAGCGTCGCTATATGTATTTTATCTGGGTCAATAAACCCAATATTTAGGATGCACTTACTTTTACAATACAGAATCTTCATTCTGCATAATAGAGTACAAGTTATATATAGACAATGAATTGAAATAACTAAACAAGTTATATGTAGACAACGAATTGAAAAACTTACGGACAATAGCAATTCATAAGCGATTTGTCGAGGGTGTCGCCATTGTACATCTGGAAGAGTTCATAAAAGTCGATATGGATTTGTTCAGGGCGGCCGTAGTACTCCTTGGGGACACTCAGCACGATCATCGTTCTCCCATTCTTTGATTCACTTAAGTACCATTGATGCAAGTAACGCATATTTGTTGGGAGATCATCTTTGTTGACCAAAGGCTCACCCAAGACAAACTGTGGCTTAGGGGCTACCACAGCCTTGGGTATCTTGTCGTCTTGGGAAGACATCAATTCTTCAACCGAGACACCACATGCAGCCGCCAACTTCTTTGCACTTTCTAAAGCTAGCCCCTTGAGGGGTGGGATCGACTGTTTGGCCTGTTGTCCAAGCTAAGGAACGTCTGATTTTTTCTTGCTTGTAGTTGAACTTGATTTGCTCCCACTTGCACTTGCACGTGATCTGCTCTTTTTCACTTCCTTCTGCAATGTGCGTGTATAGTCATCAGGCTTATGGTGTAAGTCATAAGGTCTGATAGGAAGATTAGCATGACGTACCTTTGGGAGGGGCGACAGTTTGCGCTTTGGGGTGCTCTGTGGCTTAGGAATCGTCGGCGGAGCGTTCTTGGTGGCACGCTCCCGCTTAGTATCCGGAGCGGGCGGCGGCAGAGACGGACGACCCAAGTCCGGCGGCGGTGATCGAGATGGACTCGTGTTGTGCTGGCCGACGTCATGTGGAGGGCTTGCACGTGATCTGCTCTTTTTCACTTCCTTCTGCAATGTGCGTGTATAGTCATCAGGCTTATGGTGTAAGTCATACTGTGATGGAAGGGGGTACGATCATAAGGTCCGATAGGAAGATTAGCATGATGTACCTTTGGGAGGGGCGACCGTTTGCGCTTTGGGGTGCTCTGTGGCTTAGGAATCGTCGGCGGAGCGTTCTTGGTGGCACGCTCCCGCTTTGTATCCGTGGCAGGCTCAGGCTTTGTATCCGGAGCAGGCGGCGGCGGAGCGTTCTTGGTGGCACGCTCCCCCTTTGTATCCGTGGCAGGCTCAGGCTTTGTATCCGGAGCGGGCGTCGGCGGAGCGTTCTTGGTGGCACGCTTCCGCTTTGTATCCATGGCAGGCTCAGGCTTTGTATCCGGAGCGGGCGGAGGCGGAGCGTTCTTGGTGGCACGCTCCCGCTTTGTATCCGTGGTAGGCTCTGGCTTTGTATCCGGAGCGGGCGGCGGCGGAGCGTTCTTGGTGGCACGCTCCCGCTTTGTATCCGTGGCACGCTCAGGCTTTGTATCCGGAGCGGGCGGCGGGGGAGATCGAGATGGACTCGTGTTGTGCTGGCCGACGTCATGTGAAGGGCTTGGAGGTAATGGAGGTGTATGTGACCTGCAACGACTCGGAGGCGGTGTTGTCCTTGGGGCCGAGCCTGGAAGCTTGATGTAGTTCTTCTCCCATAGGATGACTCCACCCAGTACTTCTCCGATTGTCCTTTCATCTTCGGGTCCAGCTATGTCGAGCTCCATATCACTAAACCCCGTCATGATTTCATCCACCTCGACTTTAGCAAAGCCAGCTGGAATCTCACGGCCATGCCAGCATGCATCAGGGCCAGAAGGTAAAGATTGTCCAACGGCCACCTTCATGGATATGTTCTTGAATTTCTGATGGAGTTCACATGATGTTGACTCCTTGATTCCATCCACGGGGTAGCCGGGACCGCCCCCTATTATTCTTCGTTCATCGTCGGGCGGGGCCTCAGATTCAGCCACGCTGCTTTTCCGCTTAGATGGGGCGCCGGTAATATCAAGTGCAGGATCTTCCTGGCGCGGTACTCCTCTAAGCTCATCAATCTGCTTCTGTTGCTCGTTAATCCTGGCAAGCAACTGGTTGAACTTGTCATTCTCCTCATCCTGCTGCCGCTTCTTTGCTCTCTCTCGGCTTCTGTAAGTGTCTTGGTCTCTGGCAAACCCAAGCCACCACGGGTAAGATGGACCGAAGCCTCGCGTTCGTCCACCATGTTCGTCATTGCCGAGGACCAGTGTGAGCAAATCTTTATCTCTATCTGCAGTGAACTTTCTTTGTCCCTCCTTAATTTCTTTCACTATCCTTTTCCAATTCTCCCTAGGTATCCTAAGATTGTCATTGCAGATGTGGTCCCCTGTTTTTTGTCGTACGACCCACCATGCGCAAGGAACCAATTTCTTGCTCTCAATTCCCACTCATCACGGAGTGGTTCAGGTACGATGCCTTTATCTATCTGATCTTGCTCTTTCTTTTCTCACTTTGGGATGGCAGTCTCATAGCCCCCTGGCCCCAGCTTGTGATGATATTTCTTCTTGTCGGCATTTATCTTGTTCTTTTCTGATAATGCCTGGGCATCTTCTGACTCCTTGTACTCTTGAAATTCCTTCCAGTGATTCGCCTGCTTGGCTAGATACCCCTCGAATACTGGCACTTTCTTTGTCTCCAGATAGTTTTTCCATAGCTTCTTCTTCCAGCTACTGAACAGTTCGGCCATCTTATTTAGAGTCCACTGCTTGACTTTGGCCCTCAGTTTGTCTGCGGCGTCTTCATTCTCACAATCTGGCAGGTTGAAATGTAACATGAGATCATTCCAAAGATTATCTTTGTACCTTTCGGCGACATAGTCACTATCGGCTGCCCCTTTGCGCTTGTTCCACTCCCGAACGCTGATCAGGACGTGATCCCTAACGAGAACTCCGCATTGCTTCTTGAATGTGTCAGCAGCATTCTTAGGAAGCTTGGGTTCGCCCGTAGGCATTATCACCTCAAAGGTGTAATGCGTCCGTGCATCCAACTTTCTAGTCGGGCCTCGTTTCGTAGATTTTCTCGATGTGGAGGCCTAAGAGGGAGAAACATTCATCAAATGAATGTATATGTATACAATATAGAGCTATCTCCAATATTTTTCACATATTACAAGTGATTGTCGAACTTCATATGTATACCTCGCCGGACTTTATTATTTCTTCACCGGCTTCTCCATCAGTGGAGCTATCATCACCTTCTCCGTCATTGGACCTATCTCCTGCCCCATCGGCTTCATCTTCGTGTCGCTCGACCTCCATTCCATATCCGGAGTCGTTTAGATATGACGTCGGAGATTCGGCTGGTTCAACGTCGGGGCCGTCTTTGATTATATCTTTGAGAAGTTCTTCCTCTTCGAGGTTCCTGATATGTGGATCCATAGTTCTGCAAAAAACGGACATTTGATTAACTAATAAACTAACAAACTATATAAGAGGGGTTGGAAACTTCGAAGGCTCGTTTTATATAGAAGGACCTTTAGTCCCGGGTCTTGGCTAGAACCTTAAATCTAAAATACCAGCCTGGCGGAGCCCAGTCCCGGACACTTAAGCATATACAATAGCAAAATTAAACTAGTTCTATTAATTTTCTTGCTAAAAATAAACTATTAACACTTAAGCATATACAATAGAAAAATTAAACTATTAACACTTAAGCATATACAATAGCAAAATTAAGCAATAATCTAAGAAACACTATTAAGACTTAAGCATATACACTATACAATAGCATATACACTTCTTCTTGTAACCCTAAACTTATTTTTTCTCTTCTTCTATTTCTCCTCTTCTTCTACTTCTTCTTCTACTTCTACTTCTCCTATTCTTCTACTACTTCTCCTCTCCTCTTCTTCTATTTGTCCTCTTCTTCTCCTCTCCTCCTCTTCTTATTCTCCTTTTTCTTCTTTTCTTCTCCTCCTCTTCTTATTCTCCTTTTTCTTCCTTTCTTCTCCTTTTTTTTCTTTCTTCCCTTTTTCTTCCTTTCTTCTCCTTTTTCTTCCTTTCTTCTCCTTTTTCTTCCTTTCTTCTCCTTTTTCTTCTTTTCTTCTCCTTTTTCTTGCTTTCTTCTTGTTTTTCCTCTTTTCTTCTCCTTTTTCTTCCTTTCTTCTCCTTTTTCTTCTTTTCTTCTCTTTTTTTTTCTTTGCTTCTCCTTTTTCTTCTTTGCTTGTGCTGGCCGGAGTGTTGGGGAGGAGGGGCCGTGGGGCTTACCGGTCGGAGGTGTCGACGGCGCGCGGCAAGGAGGACGGCGACGCGCGGCGAGGAGGGCGGCGCGCGGCGAAGAGGACGGCGGCGGCGAGCAGGACGACGATGACGGCGAGGAGGATGGCAGGCGGCGGCGAGCAGGACAGCGGGCAGCCTAACGGCGTCGTCGAGTTCGTCGCTTGCCACTCCGGGCAGGAGAACGAGAGGAAGAAGAAGAGAAATGGACGATTTGGGTTCGAAATTTTCTAACTCCCGCTTATACAGGTGGATCTTTAGTCCCGGTTCGGGGCTCGATCCGGGAGTAAAGACCCCTTTAGTCCCGGGTGGAGCCACGACCCAGGACTAAAGGCCCTCTTTCGGCAGACCTGAAGGTGGAAAGCAGGGGCCTTTAGTTCCGGGGCGTGGCTCGAGCCGGGACTAAAGGGGGTCTTTAGTCCCGGGTGGAGCCACGCCCCGGGACTAAAGGCCCTTTTTCGGCAGACCAGAAGGCGGGAAGCAGGGGCTTTTAGTCCCGGGGCGTGGCAAGAACCGGGTGTTGGGGAACGTCGCATGGGAAACAAAAAATTTCCTACGCGCACGAAGACCTATCATGGTGATGTCCATCTACGAGAGGGGATGAGTGATCTACGTACCCTTGTAGACTGTACAGCAGAAGCGTTAGAGAACGCGGTTGATGTAGTGGAACGTCCTCACGTCCCTCGATCCGCCCCGCGAACAATCCCGCGATCAGTCCCACGATCTAGTACCGAACGGACGGCACCTCCGCGTTCAGCACACGTACAGCTCGACGATGATCTCGGCCTTCTTGATCCAGCAAGAGAGACGGAGAGCTAGAAGAGTTCTCCGGCAGCGTGACGGCGCTCCGGAGGTTGGTGATGACCTTGTCTCAGCAGGGCTCCGCCCGAGCTCCGCAGAAACGCGATCTAGAGGAAAAACCGTGGAGGTATGTGGTCGGGCTGCCGTGGAAAAGTCGTCTCAAATCAGCCCTAAAACCTCCGTATATATAGGTGGGAGGGAGGGGAGGAGGCAGCCTCAAAACCTAAAGGTTTGGCCGAAATTGGAGGTGGAGGAGTCCTACTCCAATCCTACTTGGAGTAGGATTCCACCTTCCCACTTGAAAACTCTTTCCACCTTGTGTTTTTTCCTTCTCAAACCTTATGGGCCTTAGTGGGAACTTATTCCAGCCCACTAGGGGCTGGTTTATATCTTCCCATAGCCCATGAGACCCCTTGGGGCGTGACACCCCTCCCGATGGTCCCCGGCACCCCTCCCGGCACTCCCGGTACACTACCGATGAGCCCGAAAATTTTCCGGTAATGCACGAAAACCTTCCGGTAACCAAATGAGGTCATCCTATATATCAATCTTCGTTTCCGGACCATTCTGGAAACCCTCGTGACGTCCGTGATCTCATCTGGGACTCCGAACAACATTCGGTAACCAACCATATAACTCAAATACGCATAAAACAACGTCGAACCTTAAGTGTGCAGACCCTGCGGGTTCGAGAACTATGTAGACATGACCCGAGAGACTCCTCGGTCAATATCCAATAGCGGGACCTGGATGCCCATATTGGATCCTACATATTCTACGAAGATCTTATCGTTTTGAACCTCAGTGCCAAGGATTCATATAATCCCGTATGTCATTCCCTTTGTCCTTCGGTATGTTACTTGCCCGAGATTCGATCGTTAGTATCCGCATACCTATTTCAATCTCGTTTACCGGCAAGTCTCTTTACTCGTTCCGTAATACAAGATCCCGCAACTTACATTAAGTTACATTGCTTGCAAGGCTTGTGTGTGATGTTGTATTACCGAGTGGGCCCCGAGATACCTCTCCGTCACACGGAGTGACAAATCCCAGTCTCGATCTATACTAACTCAACGAACACCTTCGGAGATACTTGTAGAGCATCTTTATAGTCACCCAGTTACGTTGCGATGTTTGATACACACAAAGCATTCCTCCGGTGTCCGTGAGTTATATGATCTCATGGTCATAGGAACAAATACTTGACACGCAGAAAACAGTAGCAACAAAATGACACGATCAACATGCTACGTCTATTAGTTTGGGTCTAGTCCATCACATGATTCTCCTAATGATGTGATCCCGTTATCAAGTGACAACACTTGCCTATGGCCAGGAAACCTTGACCATCTTTGATCAACGAGCTAGTCAACTAGAGGCTTACTAGGGACAGTGTTTTGTCTATGTATCCACACAAGTATTGTGTTTCCAATCAATACAATTATAGCATGGATAATAAACGATTATCATGAACTAAGAAATATAATAATAACTAATTTATTATTGCCTCTAGGGCATATTTCCAACAGTCTCCCACTTACACTAGAGTCAATAATCTAGTTCACATCACCATGTGATTCCAACGAATCCAACACCCATATAGTTATGGGGTCTGATCACGTCTTGCTCGTGAGAGAGGTTTTAGTCAACGGTTCTGAAACTTTCATATCCGTGCGTTCTTTACAAATATTTATGTCATCTTATAGATGCCGCTACTACGTGCTATTCGGAAATGCTCCAAATATCTACTCTACTATACGAATCCGTTTCACTACTCATAGTTATCCGGATTAGTGTCAAAGCTTGCATTGACGTAACCCTTTACGACAAACTCTTTAACCACCTCCATAATCGAGAAAAATTCCTTAGTCCATTAGTTACTAAGGATAAATTTCGACCACTGCTAGTGATTCAATCATGGATCACTCTCTGTACCTCTCAACATACTTTGAGTCAAGGCACACTTCAGGTGCGGTACACAGCATGGCATACTTTAGATTCTACGGCTAAGGCATAGAAGACGACCTTCGTCTATTCTCTTTATTCTGTCGTGGTCGGGTTTTGAGTCTTACTCAAATTCACACCTCACAACGCAACCAAGAATTCCTTCTTTGCTGGTCTATTTTGAACTCTTTCAAAAACTTGTCAAGGCATGCATCTTTTTGAAACTTCTATTAAGCGCTTTCGATCTATCTCCATAGATCTTTGATGCTCAACGTTCAAGTAGCGTAATCCAGGTACTCCTTTGAAAACATCTTTCAAACAACCTTGTATGCTTTACAGAAATTCTACATTACTTCTGATCCACAATATGTCAACCACATATACCTATCAGAAATTCTATTGTGCTCCCACTCACTTCTTTGGAAATACAAGTTTCTCATAAACCTTGTACAAACCCAAAATCTTTGATCATCTCATCAAAGTGTATATTCCAACTCCGAGATGCTTGCACCAGTCCATTGAAGGATCACTGGAGCTTGCATACTTGCTAGTATCTTTAGGATCGACAAAACCTTCTGGTTGTATCACATACAATGTTTGCTCAAGGAAACCGTCGAGAAAACAATGTTTTGACATCCTACGTGCAATATTTCATAAATAATGCATCAACAACTAACATAATTCTAACGGACTTTTAGCATCGCTACGAGTGAGAAAGTCTCATCATAGTCAACTGTTTGATCTTATCGAAAACATCTTTGCAACAAGTCGAGCTTTTCTTAATAGTGACTTATCACCATCATCGTCTGTCTTCTTTTAAAGATCCATTTTTACTCAATAGTCCTATGACCATCAAGTAGTTCTACCAAAGTCTACACTTTGTTTTCACACATGGATCCTCTCTCGGATTTCATGGCTTCCAGCCATTTGTCGGAATCTGGGCCCACCATCGCTTTCTCCATAACTCATAGGTTCACTGTTGCTCAACAACATTACCTCCAAGACAGGGTTACCGTACTACTCTGGAGCAGTACGCGACCTTGTCGACCTACGAGGTTTGTAGTAACTTGATTCGAAGCTCAATGATCATCATCATCAGCTTCCACTTCAATTGGTGTAGGCGCCACATGAACAACTTCCTGCGCCCTGCTACACACTGGTTGAAGTGATGGTTCAATAACCTCATCAAGTTCTACTACCCTCCCACTCAATTCTTTCGAGAGAAACCTTTCCTCGAGAAAGGATCCGTTTCTAGAAACAAACACTTTGCTTCCGGATCTGAGATAGGAGATGTACCCAACTGTTTTGGATATCCTATGAAGATGCATTTATCCGCTTTGGGTTCGAGCTCATCAGACTGAAACTTTTTCACATAAGTGTCGAAGCCCCAAACTTTCAAGAAACGACAGTTTAGATTTCTCTAAACCTCAGTCTATACTGTGTCATCTCAACGGAAATACGCGCTGCCCTATTTAAAGTGAGTGCGGTTGTCTCTAATGCATAACCCATAAACGATAGTGGTAATTCGATAAGAGACATCTTAGTGTGCACCGTACCAAATAGTGCGTGGCTATGATGTTCAGACACATCATCACACTATGATGTTCCAGGTGGCATGAACTGCGGAACAATTTCCACATTGTCTTAACTGCGTACCAAAACTCGTAACTCAGATATTCATTTCTATGATCATATCGTAGACAGTTTATCCTCTTGTTACGACGAACTTCACTCCGAAACAGAATTGAACTTTTCAATATTTCAGACTTGTGATTCATTAAGTAAATACTCTAGTATCTACTCAAATCATCATTGAAGTAAGAACATAATGATATCCACTACTTGCCTCAGCACCCATTGGACTGCATACATCAAAATGTATCACTTCCAACAAGTTACTATCGTGTTTCATCTCAATGAAAACAAGGCCTTGCTCATGTGGTATGATTTGCATGTCACTAGTGATTCGAAATCAGGTGAGTACAAAGATCCATCAGCATGGAGCCTCTTCATGCAATTTATACTGACATGACTCAAGTGGTAGTGCCACAAGTAAGTGATACTATCATCATTAACTCGTATCTTTTGGCACCAATATCATGAACATGTGTAACACTACGATCGAGATTCAATAAACCATTGAAGGTGATTATTCAAGCAAATAGAGTAACCATTATTCTCTTTAAATGAATAATCGTATTGCAATAAACACGATCCAATCATATTCATGCTTAACGCAAGCACCAAATAACGATTATTTAGGTTTAACACCAATCCCGATGGTAGAGGGAGCGTGCGACGTTTGATCATATCAACCTTGGAAACACTTCCAACACGTATCGTCACCTCGCCTTTAGCTAGTCTCCATTTATGCCGTAGCTTTCATTTCGTGTTACTAATCACTTAGTAACCGAACCGGTATCCAATACCCTCATGCTACTAGGAGTACTAGTAAAGTACACATCAACATCATGTATATCAAATACACTTCTTTCGACTTTTGCCAGCCTTCTTATCTACCAAGTATCTAGAGTTGCTCCGCCTCAGTGACTGTTCCCCTCATTACAGAAGCACTTAGTCTCGGGTTTGGGTTTAATCTTGGGTCTCTTCATTAGTGCAGCAATTGTTTTGCCGTTTCACGAAGTATCCCTTCTAGCCCTTGCCCTTCTTGAAACTTAGTGGTTTTACAAACCATCAACTATTGATGCTCCTTCTTGATTTCTACTTTCGCAGTGTCAAACATCGCGAATCGCTCAAGGATCATTGTATGTATCCTTGATATGTTATAGTTCATCACGAAGCTCTCACAGCTTGGTGGCAGTGACTTTTGAGAACCATCACTATCTCATCTGGAAGATTAACTCCCACTTGATTCAAGTGATTGTCGTACTCAGACAATCTGAGAACACGCTCAACGATTGAGCTTTTCTCCTTTACTTTGTGGACAAAGAATCTTGTTGGAGGTCTCGTACCTCTTAACAAGGGCACAAGCATGAAATCGCAATTTCATCTCTTTAGAACATCACTTATGTTCCGTGACGTTTTAAAACGTTTTCGGCGCCTTGCTTCTAAGCCATCAAGTATTTTGTACTGAACTATCGTGTAGTCATCAGAAACGTGTATGTCGGATGTTCCCAGCATCCACAGACGACGCTCGAGGTGCAGCACACCGAGTGGTGCATTAAGGACATAAGCCTTCTGCGTAGCAACGAGGACAATCCTCGGTTTTACAGACTTAGTCTGCAAAGTTTGCTACTATCAATTTTCAACTAAATTTTCTCTAGGTACATATAAAAACAGTAGAGCTATAGCGCAAGCTACATCATAATTCGCAAAGACCATTAGACTATGTTCATGATAATTAGTTCAATTAATCATATTACTTAAGAACTCCCACTCAAAAAGTACATCTCTCTAGTCATTTGAGTGGTACATGATCCAAATCCACTATCTCAAGTCCGATCATCACGTGAGTCGAGAATAGTTTCAGTGGTAAGCATCTCTATGCTAATCATATCAACTATACGATTCATGCTCGACCTTTCGGTCTCATGTGTTCCGAGGCCATGTCTGCACATGCTAGGCTCGTCAAGCTTAACCCGAGTGTTCCGCGTGCGCAACTGTTTTGCACCCGTTGTATGTGATGTTGAGTCTATCACACCCGATCACCACGTGGTGTCTCGAAACGACGAACTGTAGCAACGGTGCACAGTCGGGGAGAACACAATTTCGTCTTGAAATTTTAGTGAGAGATCACCTCATAATGCTACCGTCGTTCTAAGCAAAATAAGGTGCATAAAAGGATTAACATCACATGCAATTCATAAGTGACATGATATGGCCATCATCACGTGCTTCTTGATCTCCATCACCAAAGCACCGGCACGATCTTCTTGTCACCGGCGTCACACCATGATCTCCATCATCATGATCTTCATCAACGTGTCTCCATCGGGGTTGTCGTGCTACTCATGCTATTACTACTAAAGCTACATCCTAGCAAAATAGTAAACGCATCTGCAAGCACAAACGTTAGTTTAAAGACAACCCTATGGCTCCTGCCGGTTGTCGTACCATCGACGTACAAGTCGATATTATCTATTACAACATGATCATCTCATACATCCAATATATCACATCACATCGTTGGCCATATCACATCACAAGCATACCCTGCAAAAACAAGTTAGACGTCCTCTAATTATATTCTTGCATGTTTTACGTGGTGACCATGGGTATCTAGTAGGATCGCATCTTACTTACGCAAACACCACAACGGAGATATATGAATTGCTATTTAACCTCATCCAAGGACATCCTCGGTCAATTCCGATTCAACTAAAGTTGGAGAAACTGACACTTGCCAGTCATCTTTGAGCAAAGGGGGTTACTCGTAACGATGAAACCAGTCTCTCGTAAGCGTACGAGTAATGTCAGTCCAAGCCGCTTCAATCCAACAATACCGCGGAATCAAGAAAAGACTAAGGAGGGCAGCAAAACGCACATCACCGCCCACAAAAACTTTTATGTTCTACTCGAGAAGACATCTACGCATGAACCTAGCTCATGATGCCACTGTTGGGGAACGTCGCATGGGAAACAAAAAATTTCCTACGCGCACGAAGACCTATCATGGTGATGTCCATCTACGAGAGGGGATGAGTGATCTACGTACCCTTGTAGACCGTACAGCAGAAACGTTAGAGAACGCGGTTGATGTAGTGGAACGTCCTCACGTCCCTCGATCCGCCCCGCGAACAATCCCGCGATCAGTCCCACGATCTAGTACCGAACGGACGGCACCTCCGCGTTCAGCACACGTACAGCTCGACGATGATCTCGGCCTTCTTGATACAGCAAGAGAGACGGAGAGCTAGAAGAGTTCTCCGGCAGCGTGACGGCGCTCCGGAGGTTGGTGATGACCTTGTCTCAGCAGGGCTCCGCCCGAGCTCCGCAGAAACGCGATCTAGAGGAAAAACCGTGGAGGTATGTGGTCGGGCTGCCGTGGAAAAGTCGTCTCAAATCAGCCCTAAAACCTCCGTATATATAGGTGGGAGGGAGGGGAGGAGGCAGCCTCAAAACCTAAAGGTTTGGCCGAAATTGGAGGTGGAGGAGTCCTACTCCAATCCTACTTGGAGTAGGATTCCACCTTCCCACTTGGAAACTCTTTCCACCTTGTGTTTTTTCCTTCTCAAACCTTATGGGCCTTAGTGGGAACTTATTCCAGCCCACTAGGGGCTGGTTTATCTCTTCCCATAGCCCATGAGACCCCTTGGGGCGTGACACCCTTCCCGATGGTCCCCGGCACCCCTCCCGGAACTCCCGGTACACTACCGATGAGCCCGAAACTTTTCCGGTAATGCACGAAAACCTTCCGGTAACCAAATGAGGTCATCCTATATATCAATCTTCGTTTCCGGACCATTCCGGAATCCCTCGTGACGTCCGTGATCTCATCTGGGACTCCGAACAACATTCCGTAACCAACCATATAACTCAAATACGCATAAAACAACGTCGAACCTTAAGTGTGCAGACCCTGCGGGTTCGAGAACTATGTAGACATGACCCGAGAGACTCCTCGGTCAATATCCAATAGCGGGACCTGGATGCCCATATTGGATCCTACATATTCTACGAAGATCTTATCGTTTTGAACCTCAGTGCCAAGGATTCATATAATCCCGTATGTCATTCCCTTTGTCCTTCGGTATGTTACTTGCCCGAGATTCGATCGTTAGTATCCGCATACCTATTTCAATCTCGTTTACCGGCAAGTCTCTTTACTCGTTCCGTAATACAAGATCCCGCAACTTACATTAAGTTACATTGCTTGCAAGGCTTGTGTGTGATGTTGTATTACCGAGTGGGCCTCGAGATACCTCTCCGTCACACGGAGTGACAAATCCCAGTCTCGATCTATACTAACTCAACGAACACCTTCGGAGATACCTGTAGAGCATCTTTATAGTCACCCAGTTACGTTGCGACGTTTGATACACACAAAGCATTCCTCCGGTGTCCGTGAGTTATATGATCTCATGGTCATAGGAACAAATACTTGACACGCAGAAAACAGTAGCAACAAAATGACACGATCAACATGCTACGTCTATTAGTTTGGGTCTAGTCCATCACATGATTCTCCTAATGATGTGATCCCGTTATCAAGTGACAACACTTGCCTATGGCCAGGAAACCTTGACCATCTTTGATCAACGAGCTAGTCAACTAGAGGCTTACTAGGGACAGTGTTTTGTCTATGTATCCACACAAGTATTGTGTTTCCAATCAATACAATTATAGCATGGATAATAAACGATTATCATGAACTAAGAAATATAATAATAACTAATTTATTATTGCCTCTAGGGCATATTTCCAACACCGGGACTAAAGTGTTGCCTATATAAATCCTCGCCCCTGCCCACCATATCCCCTGTTTTTTGGGTTGTTGAAGTGTGACAATGCCATGCTCTTGCCACTCTAGTTCATGCACATGACATGTTCGATGAAAGCCCGAGCCACTCTACTTAATCTTTCTCCTCTCCAAGCTCCATTTTCCTTAATATTTGTCTAGGTTTGGTCGTGCACACCAACTGCGAGCACCACCGTGGTGAGCCTCTTGTTCTTATCTTCTTTTTAAAAGAAAAAAATATCTTACTTGTATGATTTAGATACATACTTGTATAAATTACTCACTTTCATTATTTTTTGTTATTATATAGTGCGATGGTTTTGGTATCCGCCTCCGTCGGCCCTCGTCCTGTCTATGATTCGGATGTGGTATATATAATGTTTTATAACTATTTGTTTTATTTAGTGTTTATGACAACTATGACGACCAATGTGACATATATTTTTTTAATCTAGGAGGTATGTGAACCGGAAATTCCAACCCACATAAAAATTCTTGTCGAGAAGTTAAATTTGGTTGAAAAAGAAAACAAATACTTGAAGAAAAAATTGAAAATAATTGAGGATAAGAATATGGAACTGGAGTTGCATGTCGCCAATGTCATCGATGATCGCAAGATGAAGATCGATGCGATGCGGTTGAAGATGGATGCAATGCGCTTGAAGATGGATGAAATGCGCTTGAAGATTAGGAATATTAGAAAATATGCCATTGATAAAGAGGCTTGGTATCATTATGCTGTTGGGTCAATTGTTATCTTACTTGCGATTTTGATCGCGTTTGTTGTTGCATTTAAATGTTTTACATAGTTGTATGTTGTTTTATGAGAGAACTTTATGTATTTATTTTTTGCAATAATAACATTTGATCACTACTGTTCTTTGGCTTTAATGTGATGATGAACTTGTATTAATTTGGTCATATGTTCTGCAATGGTTTTTTGAACTTATTTGAACTCCATACTTTTTCTGTGTTCAAAATGCACCATTCAAAGGCACATCACAAAATTTCAACAATTTCTGACTTCATTTGGTATATTTTCACGCTTTTCCTTTATACTTTGTACTTATTTTGGATTATTCCAGTACTTAATAACGGGCTGCATGCATCACTCAATGCAGAGGCCAGGGCGATGCCTCCTTTTCGGAAAAAAATGTCTGCAATGAGTTGCCTTTCGTAACTAGTTATTGGTAAAAATATGGTGAGATACGTTGAGCAAAGAGATGATCTCTTAAACAAGAGAAAGAACTCATTTTTTTTATGATTTATCGTCGATGTCATTGTTTATCCTATGTGACACCTTTAAGATAGCACCGTTGTACATGCCCTTAAGCTACTAAGGGCATCACCAACAACGTTCATCAAACAGACTCCCCAAATCTGCATGCACACGGACATGTCAGGTGACCATCTCCAGACTCCGAGCCTGTCCACAGACATGTGGACGGGCCCACGCCATCTAACTCTATCCCTCAAACCCATCCAACGTTGATCCTAATAGTTGATAGGATTTTTACAATGCAAAATATTTGTAAACTACTAGGAACCACCGAGTTTAATTCGTTAACCCCCCCTCCCCTCTTAAAAGTTCACATGAATTTTGAACTTACTTTAAACGGCTATCATCATATTGACTTGAATACAAAACACTATATTACCATGTTTGATTGAAGGGATAACTTTTATTCTCCACCTTTAATCTGCATCAAAATCTTTAAGCTTTTTTGGCCACTTGCGTGAACCCGCTGGAGCAGTTTGTGTGTGCTCTTTGGTGTCGTCTTCGTGATGCTCCACCTTCTTTTCATACTCATTCTCGACTTCTTCCTTACTTTAATAGTAGTCTGGCGCACTGGCGGTGGTGTTCGTTTGGTGCTAAGAGCACCTCTAGAAAATATCTTAAAAGGCACAAAACTATAAATAACCGCCGTTTCACAATTTCAGACGAAAAACGTCCGATCCATAGCTCGCAAAAGGACCTAGCCCTGTAAAAAAATATCTAGCTCCCCCTCACAAAAGCCCTCATACCCTAGATATCCAGTTTTCGAGGCATTTTTTACAATTTACTGGAAACGAGAAACAGATAGCAAGAGGGAACTTTCGAGTCCTGCGCCTTTCATCCTCGTCACCACTGCAACCGTCAGAGGTCGATTCCGGCCATTCTCGTTGCCGCCGACAAGTGCGACCCCGCCCTCGCTCTTTCTCGTATCATTCCAAAGGCTGTCGGAGCTCGAATAGATCTATCGGGCGGCCGCGCAAGCTTCGCCCTCGATGCGCTTGGGGCCTCCATGGCTGGGAGGTAGAGGGTTGTGGCCACATGTGGCCTCGACATTGCCACCTATTGTGGCCGTGCGGCACAAGCGCCGCCATGTTGCACGAGAATCGAGTGCAGGTTCATCCATGCCTGCACAACTATTGGCCTTGTTGGCCGCGCTCCGTAGTGAGCTGCGGCGTGCTAGACCATGCAAGAACCGCGTTCTGGCGCTGCTGAATCTGCAAGTGCGACGCGATGTTGTGTGTTCTCGCGTGCCGCCATTGGCCACCGTTTCAACAGCGCTGCTGCTGGGTATGGAGCCATCGAGGACCCAATTCCAATTTAATTTTGTTTTGAGGATTCTTTTTGCTATTTGATAGGGACCGCATATGATGTAAAACGATTTTTTGCGCGATCTGTACCGTAAAAATGTTTTGTGGTACACAGTGAACAGATTTTGTAATACGAGCATTTATGAGTTCTGCTGAAGATGCTCTAAGTTGCCATGAATGCAATATGTGCCTACTAACTTGCCTAGAGGTACCGACCCGTACAAGCTTGCAATCGCAGTGGTTCATCGCGTTTGTCTTGGCAACTTGGTGGCTAATGGATGAATCAGGCACTTCTTGAACCTGTTCAGTCGACAAGTTCCCTTGTAAGTACTTCTAGTCTTCGTGCTCATAGGCACAACAAGCAACGACAAGTCGTACTTGCACCACCTTGGATATTATTGTTTCCAGCATCGAGTATCTTCGTCTTGCAGGTGCTTATCATCCCGATGCTTCGCATGCTCACATTGGAAAAAAGGATCCACATTTGGCAGATCTTGCATACCATATTTGGCAGATGTTCAACACTGCGTAGAAGGTGTGCAGTGCGAGTGAGCCTCCTCAGGGTGATCATTTTCTCTCACTGTATCCAAGCACGAGCCACTATTATAGTCTAGGTAGTGCTCCACTAAAAACATTTGTAGTTACTACCGTTCCTCGAGATAAAGATGTACCCCTTTTATAGCCAGTAAGTAGTTGCATCTACAATTCACAGTGGAGAGCAGAGATAGACTGAACACCAGTAAAGTTCTGAACCAACAACCACTCAATGCATTTTCTTTTTTCTTTTTGGAAATGGAGGCTTGACCTCCGGCCTCTGCATCAATCGATGCATGCAGCCATATTATTAAAATAACAAAGTATAATCCAAGTTCCAAAACAAATTGCATCTCGCAATGAAGAAAATAAAAATAAAAGAGCGAACTGCCACATCCGGCGAAAAAAATAATAGACTCCGATGCCTATACACCTAGTCTATTAATAACATGCCATCCAAACCGGTTGAAGATAACCCGTGCGGCCATCTCACATCGGTTGCATCCAATATCCATAAGCCCCCTGGAGTCCACATGACTGAGTAATGACCATGTATGGATCCAATAAGTTGCTCTGTAAATGACCTGCAAAAAGTTATTGAATTTGTTGCCATTAAAAATCAAGCCATTTCTGGTGTTCCATATAGCCCAAAATAGAGCACATACTCCAATCCTAATCAGTCTAGAAATTCACACGTCTACTCCATTGAGCCACGTTGCGAATATCGCATTAATGCATGTAGGTGGGGGCACATTAAAAGCTATATGCACCGTGTGCCAAACTAGTTTTGCAAGAGGACAATGTAAGAACAGATGTGTTATTGTTTCATCCTGGTCACAAAAACAACATTTAGCTCTGCCTCTCCAACTACGTTTAATTAGATTATCTTTGGTCAAAATCACACCTTTGTGCAAAAACCACATGAAAATCTTGATTCTTAGGGGTACTTTGACTTCCCAAATGTGAACTGGTCTAAGTAAAAGTCCTGTGTTAATCAGATTCGTATATATGGACTTCACAGAGAAGCTGCCATTCCCAGATAATATCCAACGAATCTTATCCGGTTGGACAGATAATTGTATGTTCATAATCCTTCTTACAAAATGCAACCATGCCTCCCAACGTACTCCTACTAACGACCGTCGGAAGTTTATATTAAGAGGAGTCGATTGTAACACTGTGGACACATAGTCCTGCTTACGTTGAACAATATTGTAAAGCATGGGGTATTATAGTGCTAGCGGAGTATGTCCAAGCCATGTATCTTTCCCAAATCTTGTTGATGCACCATTCCCTACAATAAATTTCACCCTCGGGAAGAAATTAATCTTAATCATCAGCTAACACATGTGCTTTAAATCTTGTTAATGCATTTTCTTTAGTCACTCTGTTATAGTATGCACCGTTTAACACATGTGCTTTAAATGGCCCTCAAGCTAGCAAGGGCATCTCAAACTACGTTCATCGAACAGACTCCCACAAATGTTCACGAACACATCAGGTGTCCATGTCCGGACGTGTCTGCAAACATCCGGGCCATACGAAGGGCATCAAACCTTATATCTCCAAGATGATAGGACACAGAGCCATTCAACATTGATCATACTAGTTCACATGATTTTTAAAATGTAAAAGATTTCTAAAGGTACAAAAAGCAACTGAGTTTTGCTTCGATACAGCCCCCTACAAGTTTAAACGGATCTTATAGTTTCTTAAAAATACTACCGTCGGCCTGTAGATCAAATGTATCAAATAGGTTGATTTGGATTTAAATTACTATATTGTCCTTCTTGATTGAGGGTATAACTTCTAATATGCACTCAATCTACATCGGAATTTCTAACCGTTTAGTTGGTGGTGGGGAGGAGGGAGGCGTGTGAGGTAAGGTTGATGACCCCCACGCCAGAGTTGTCTTTGAAATATTTGACGCCATTCCATGGCCTGGTAGATGCATAAGGTATATAAAGATGTAAGTAGAACAGGCTGTGAGTCATGTTTGAAATATTTCTTGTCTTCATGGTGGCGCTGTATACATATTTGTGTTTCATGTGAATATTTAGCAAAGTATTCAGCAAAACACTTATACATCATCTTGTTTGTCCCATTATACTTTATAATTGTGTGCCAAAAGCTATAGTATGCATGCTATTTTTATATATCGATTGTTGCCCGGAAATTGCTTTTGGCTCCCGAGCTCCATGGAGGCCTTTAAATTTGAAACTCAAATTTCATGAAAATTCATATTTTTATAGTTCACAAAATTCTGAAAAAAAATACAGGGATAAGTGAAGGCGTAACACACATGTGTGTAAATTTTTAGAAAAAAATACATTGAAATGAGGGTTGTGCAAAAAATACAAATCTGAGGCTTTTTTACACATGACACTATTCATCGTTTCAGGCCATGAATTTGTCTTTTTTGTGCAGATCGTATTTCAAGGTATTTTATCCTAAATTTTTGCACACATAAACATAACATCCTTCTTTACTTCAATATTTTTTGTCAAATTTTTTTGAAACCGAAAATTTTGAATTTTGAATTATTCAAAAATTTCGGCCTCCATGGCCGAGCTCCAAACGTCCGCACTCGATTGTTGCCATTTATCTTTACAATTAAGTCTGGTTTGCCGATGTCCAAAGGTCCCGGAGGTAGTCTTGCGATAGGATAGCCAGCTCCACCATTCATCGCGCCGCAGGCCACTCCGGCCGCGACGTCCACCCTCCCTTCCTCGCACCGCGGGCCGCTCCGGCCGCGGCGGCCACCCACCAGCCTTTATGGCCCGCCAGTCTCCGGTTAGATCCGTCAGTCCGTCATCAGGTCCTCGCGCCAACCGCTTGCGCGGCCTCCAACCTGCCGATCCATCGCAGGGGCCGTCACCACGGTCAACTTCAGATCCAGCCTCCCCGCCGCAGATCCTGCTGAGGGGAGAGTGCTCCAACTCTGCCCGACGGGGGCGTATGTGTTTTCCTCCGGTCCGTCCACGACTCCGGGGCCGGCGCCCGAGCGCCCCGCGGTCCCGGCACTGGCCCCCTGCTCCCCGAGGCTCGCGTCGCCGTCTGATGCACCCTCCATCGACCCTGCGGATTCTGTGTCGCTGCTGGCACCTCGCCTCAAATCAGTCGTCGTCACCCCATCTCCAGAGGCACGACTTGCCATTTCGGGGGTAGACAGGAGCTGGACCGAAGTCAGCTACCAGAGAAGCCGCCGCGTAGCTGCTGACCCGCCGGCCTCACAGCTGCACCCGGGGAGGCACCGTCCGGATTGTGCCGGAGACAAAAATGTTGAGGCTGCAGGCGTCCTTCTTAAGCCACTTCCGCGGCCGCTGCTTCCCCTACTTGAGCAAACGCCACCGTCTTGCGGACTGTCGAGACCCAGTTCACTGCATCATCTGCAGAAGGGCTGGGCACATCGGCAGGCTCTGCCCGTAGAATCCTTGTCTTAGTGATAGAACTGGCTCTGCTAGAAGCAGGTTAGGCCCAGCACCGCCTGCGCAGCCGCTCCACGCTCGTCTTCGCTTTCCATCGCCGCCTGCTCCTGCCATGTCGTCGGTGGCACCGGCCATGCTGCACCACATCGATCATGCGCGTCGCCCCATGGAGAGCCGTTCGGTGACCATTCCCTCCCCGGCGGTCGACCATGCGGTTTTCTTCCTTTGGAACCATGCCGTCGCGCTTTCTGCCGCCGATGGGGTCAATGCCACGTCCCCCATGGCGGTGGGGAGGGCTTTGGAGGTGCAGCTCTCCATCCCGGTGCACTCGCTGCACGTCATGGCTCACCACACGGAGCACTACTTCGTCATCTTCACTCAGCCGGCGCACCAGGTCAATGCCGTGCAGCGTGGGTCCATCCAGGACGACGGCGACGTCTTCAACATAGTGTCCTGCCACGAGCACGACCATGCTTCCTTCGACTCTCTCATGCTCTATGTCCGCGTAGTCATCGATAAGGTTCTGATGCAGTTCTGGTCGGTAGAGGGGGCGGAGGAGATCCTGGGGAAGAGGGTCAGGGTCGACCGCCTCGACAGCAGGACGTTGGAGCGCAGCCACACCAAGACCTTCGCCTGCTGGGTCTGGAAGAATGACGTCGCCAACATCCCCACCAGGCACATTCTCGGGGTGCTGCCGTGCGGTGTGGGGTGTGTTGAGGAGATGGAGGGGTTCTCCCCGCCTGACAAGCGTGTCGCACCGTCGTCGGCCACTGCAGACTACGCCATGCTCATCCACGTCGACCGGGTCGAGGACTGGACGCCGCCGTCCCCACGCTCCTCCCACTCTGGCCAGAGCGGGCTCCCGTCATGTGGCTCTGACGATGATGACAAGCCGTTCCCGACGGTGGTTCCTGCCTCCTGGACGATGGGGGTGAAGGATGGCCAGCGGGCTGAGCGGCAACAGCGCCCGCCGCGTGCCCCGGTGGATGATCTAGGCTGCCATGGCATGCCTCGAGGAGGCCATGGGAGGGACCAGGACGGTGATGGAGGCTCGAGGGGCGGGGGCCAGCAGTCCTGGAAGGACGTTCTTCTTAGGTGTGGCCGCGCACCGGCCCTGCCTCTGCAGGCGCATCCACCACGTCAGCGCAGTCGCTCCCCGCCGGCTCGACGTAGGTCCGGGGAGACGGCTGGTCGCCGTTAGAGCGATAGGAAGACCCCGAGGGTGACGCGTCACCCCATGCAGCGCCGGAGGTCGAGGCCTATGCCGCCTCCACTGGCCAGGACGGACCCCTCCGAGGTCGACGGAGGCGACTGAAACGGGAAGGACCCAGTAGAGGATTTTTTTTAAGACGGCGAAGAAGCCTTCGCTAGCCTCCGTCATCGTTGACGGTCTCGCGACGGATGTCCATCCTGCTGCCGAGGCCGTGGTGGCTGCACCGTAGGAGTTCGACGAGGAGCCTCTGGGCATGGCCTCAGGGGAGGCACTACAGCTCGATGCATTCAGCCCCACGCTATTTGCATCTGCGTCTGAGTTCGAGCAGTTTAGCCGTGCCACCCCTTCGACGGCTCGCACGCTGGAGGTGCAGCTGGGCGCGGTCACTAGCCGAGTGTGCTAGCTGGAGATTGTTGGGGCTGACGATCGCCCGGAGCCACGCGGCCTCTTCCGTGCGAACAGGCCCCGCTGGTCAACTCTCCTCCTGCTCGGTGATCGGCGCCCTCCCAAAGAGCAGGGCCATCTCTGCTCCAACGCGCCATAGTGCTAGGTAGGCAGCCAACACTTCTATTGTGCCACTGGCACAACGGGCCTCCCTCCGCATCGCCAAGGAGCTGGAGCTGCTCGGACCGCGGGAGAAGATGACGGCAGAAGTTGCCAAAGCCCTTCTGCACCGTTTCGACGAGCCTCTGACGGACAGTGACATCGCGGTCATCACCAAGCTCACTCACCTGGACGGCAAGGCCCTGCGGGTCATGACACACATGGCCGGCCCTGATGGAGTTGCCGAGGAGGCAACAGTGTAATCATGTTAGACAACTCTAGTTTATCCCACCGGTGGCGGCCGACCAGTAGTCGGTTCCAGTTAGGTTTGATTCGGGGTTGTAAGGATAGTTGGTCTGTAGCTTTTCACCGGCGCGTCTCGGGGCCTATTGGTGGACGCCGGCGATCCCCTGTTATGTTGGTGGTGTTTGCTTTGGGCCTCAGGCCGATCAAATTAGTCATCGGAGACATGCTTGTTTTCCCCATGGGTGACAAACTCTACCCGATCATGTGTTGGAACGTCTGAGGCCTAAACCACCCCGCCAAACTGTTGGAAATATGCCCTAGAGGCAATAATAAAAAGGTTATTATCATATTTCCTTGTTCATGATAATCGTCTATTGTTCATGCTATAATTGTATTAACAGGAAACAGTAATACATGTGTGAATAAATAGATCACAATGTATCCCTAGCAAGCCTCTAATTGGCTAGCTCGTTAGTCAATAGATGATCATGGTTTCCTGATCATGGGCATTAGATGTCACTGATAACGAGATCACATCATTAGGAGAATGATGTGATGGACAAGACCCAATCCTAAGCATAGCACTAGATCGTATTGTTAGTATGCTAAAGCTTTTCTAACGTCAAGTATCTTTTCCTTCGACCGTGAGATTGTGCAACTCCCGGATACCGTAGGAGTGCTTTGGGTGTATCAAACGTCACAACGTAACTGGGTGACTATAAAGGTGCACTACGGGTACCTCCGAAAGTGTCTGTTGGGTTGGTACGAATCAAGATCGGGATTTGTCACTCCGTGTGACGGAGAGGTATCTCTGGGCCCACTCGGTAGAACATCATCATGAGCTCAATGTGACTAAGGAGTTAGTCACACGATGAAGTGCTACGGAACGAGTAAAGAGACTTATCGGTAACGAGATTGAACAAGGTATAGGTATACCGACGATCGAATCTCGGGCAAGTTCTATACCGACACACAAAGGGAATCGTATACGGGATTGATTGAATCCTTGACATCGTGGTTCATCCGATGAGATCATCGTGGAGCAAGTGGGAGCCACCATGGGTATCCAGACCCCGCTGATGGTTATTGGCCAGAGAGGTATCTCGGTCATGTCTGCCTGTCTCCCGAACCCGTAGGGTCTACACACTTAAGGTTCGATGATGCTAGGGTTATAAGGAATTATTATACGAGGTTACAGAAAGTTGCTCGGAGTCCCAGATGAGATCCTGGACGTCACGAGGAGCTCCGGAATGGTCCGGAGGTAAAGATTGATATATAGGACGGATGGTTTCGGACACTGGAAGTGTTTCGGGCGTCATCGGTAACGTACCGGGACCACCGGGACCACCGGAGGGTGGCCCCGGGGGTCCACCGAAGGGGGAAACCCTAGGCGCAGGTGAGGCCCAAGGCCCACCTGGGGTGCGCCCCCCCTTTCCCTGTCCTGGCCGCCACCCCCTCCCATCTGGTGGCTGCCGCACCACCTAGGGGGGAACCCTAGGGTTGGCGCACCCCCTCCCCCTCCTCCTATAAATATAGAGGGGTTTTGGCCATTGAGACACACGGTTTTCCCTCTCCCTCGGTGCAGCCCTGCCCCTCTTCCTCCTCCTCTCTGCCGGTGCTTGGCGAAGCCCTGCCGGGAGACCTCGTCTCTCCATCGACACCACGCCGTCGTGCTGCTGGAGTTCTTCCCCAACCTCTCACTCCTCCTTGCTGGATCAAGGTGCGGGAGACGTCACCGGGCTGCACGTGTATTGAACGCGGAGGTGTCGTAGTTCGGCACTAGATCGGAATCGCTGCGAGTACGACTCATCAACCGCGTTCTAGCAACGCTTCCGCTTAGCGATCTTCAAAGGTATGAAGATGCTCTTACCCCTCTCTCGTTGCTGGTCTCTCCATAGGAAGATCTGAATATGCGTTGGAAAATTTGAATTTATGCTACGTTACCCAACAGTGGCATCCGAGCCAGGTTTTCTATGCATAGATTCTATGCACGAGTAGAACACAAAAGTTGTGGGCGATGATTTGTCAATTTGCTTGCTGCTACTAGTCTTATATTTTTCCAGCGGTATTGTGGGATGAAGCGGCCCGGACCGACTTTACACGTACGCTTACGTGAGACTGGTTCTACCGACAGACATGCACATCGTGCATAAAGGTGGCTAGCGGGTGTCTGTCTCTCCTACTCAGTCGGATTGGATTTGATGAAAAGGGTCCTTATGAAGGGTAAATAGCTTTGGCATATCATCGTTGTGGCTGTCACGTAGGTAAGAAGGCGTTCTTGCTAGAAACCCAAATCAGCCACGTAAAACTTGCAACAACAATTAGAGGACGTCTAACTTATTTTTGCAGGGTTTGACATGTGACGTGATATGGCCAAAGTGGTGATGTTGCATGTATGATGTATGAGATGATCATGTTATTGTAATAGGTTTCACGACTTGCATGTCGATGAGTATGACAACCCGCAGGAGCCATAGGAGTTGTCTTAATTTATTGTATGAGATGCAACGCCATGTGCTTACTACTTTTACTTCATTGCTAACGGTTAGCTATAGTAGTAGTGATAGTAGTAGTTGGCGTGACGACTTCACGGAGACACGATGATGGAGATCATGATGATGGAGATCATGGTGTCACGCCGGTGACGATGATGATCATGCGATGCCTGAAGATGGAGATCGAAAGAGCAAAGATGATAATGGCCATATCATGTCACTATATGATTGCATTGTGATGTTTATCATGTTTTCCATCTTATTGCTTAGAACGACGGTAGAATATAAGATGATCCCTCTTAAAATTTCGAGAACGTATTCCCCTAAGTGTGCACCGTTGCGAAGGTTCATTGTCTCTAAGCACCACGTGATGAACGGGTGTGATAGATTCTAACGTTCGCATACAACGGGTGTAAGCCAGATTTACACACGCGAAACACCTGGGTTGACTGGACGAGCTTAGCATGTACAGACATGACCTCGAATACAAGAGACCGAAAGGTCGAACATGAGTCGTATGGTTGAATACTATCAGCATGAAGTTGCTCACCATGGTGACTAGTCCGTCTCACGTGATGATCGGACACGGGTTAGTCAACATGGATCATGTATCACTTAGATGACTAGAGGGATGTCGATTTAAGTGGGAGTTCATACTTAATTTGATTAAATGAACTTAATTGTCATGAACTTAGTCTAAAAGTTGTCTTTATAAATATTGTAGATGTCCAACGTCAACCTCAATTTCAACGCATTCCTAGAGAAAAACAAGCTGAAAGATGATGGTAGCAACTATGCGGACTGGGTTTGCAACTTGAAGCTCATCCTTGAAGCAGCTAAAAAGGCTTATGTCCTTGATGCGCCGCTAGGTGACCCTCCCGCTCCCGCAGCAGCCCAGGACATTCTGAACGTCTGGCAAACGCGGAGTGATGACTACTCTCTGGTTAGGTGTGGCATGTTATATAGTTTAGAAACGGGGCTCCAAAGGCGTTTTGAGCAACACGGGGCATATGAGATGTTGCAGGAGCTGAAGCTAGTTTTTCAAGCTCATTCCCGTGTCGAGAGATATGAAGTCCCCGCCAAGTTCTTTAGCTGTAAGATGGAGGAGAACAGTTCTGTCAGTGAGCACATACTCAAAATATCTGGGTTACACGGTCGTCTGACTTCACTTGGAGTCGAACTTCCGGATGATGCTATAATTGACAGAATCCTCCAGTCTCTCCCACCAAGCTACAAAGGCTTTGTGCTTAACTACAACATGCAAGGGATGGAGAAGACCATTCCCGAGATGTACTCGATGCTCAAGTCTGCAGAAGTAGAAATCAAGAAAGAGCATCAAGTTTTGATGGTCAACAAGACCACTAGTTTCAAGAAAGGCAAGGGTAAGAAGAACTTCAAGAAAGACGGCAAAGCTGTTGCCACGCCCGGTAAGCCAGATGCCGGGAAGAATAAAAAGAACGGACCCAAGCCTGAGACTGAGTGCTTCTATTGCAAGGGAAAGGGCCACTCAAAGCGGAACTGCCCCAAATACTTAGCGAACAAGAAGGCCGGCAACGTTAAAGGTATATGTGATATACATGTTATTGATGTGTACCTTACCAGCGTTCGTAGTAGCTCCTGGGTATTTGATACCGGTGTTGTTGCTCACATTTGCAACTCAAAGCAGGAACTACGGAATAAGCGGAGACTAGCCAAGGACGAGGTGACGATGCGCGTCGGGAATGGTTCAAAGGTCGATGTGATCGCCGTCGGCATGCTACCTCTACATCTACCATCGGGATTAGTTTAAAACCTTAATAATTTTTATTTACTACCAGCTTTAAGCTTGAACATTGTATCAGGGTCTTTCTTAATGCGAGACGGCTACTCATTTAAGTCAGAGAATAATGGTTGTTCTATTTATATGAGTGATATGTTTTATGGTCATGCTCCGCTGGTGAATGGTTTATTCTTGATGAATCTCGATCGTGATGTTACACATATTCATAGTGTGAGTACCAAAAGATGTAAAGTTGATAATGATAGTCCCACATACTTGTGGCACTGCCGCCTTGGTCATATCGGCATTAAGTGCATGAAGAAGCTCCATACTGATGGACTATTAGAGTCTCTTGACTTTGAATCATTTGACACATGAGAACCGTGTCTCATGGGCAAGATGACTAAGACTCCATTCTCAGGAATAATGGAGAGAGCAACCGACTTATTGGAAATAATACATACTGATGTGTGTGGTCCAATGAACGTTGAAGCTCGCGGTGGTTATCATTATGTTCTCACTCTCACCGATGATTTGAGTAGGTATGGGTATATCTACTTGATGAAGCACAAATCTGAGACATTTGAAAAGTTCAAGGAATTTTAGAGTGAGGTTGAGAATCAACGTGACAGAAAAATTAAATGTCTACGATCTGATCGTGGAGGAGAATATTTGAGTCACGAGTTTGGCACACACCTAAGGAAGTGTGGAATCGTTTCACAACTGACGCCGCGTGGCACACCGCAATGCAACGAAGTGTTTGAACGTCGTAATCGCACTTTATTTGAAATGGTACGATCTATGATGTCTCTTACCAACTTACCGCTATCATTTTGGGGATACGCATTAGAAACTGCAGCATTCACTTTAAATAGGGCAACGTCTAAATCCGTTGAGACGACACCGTATGAACTATGGTTTGGCAAGAAACCTAAGTTGTCGTTTCTTAAAGTTTGGGGCTGCGATGCTTATGTGAAGAAACTTCAACCAGAAAAGCTCGAACCCAAAGCGGAGAAATGCATATTCATAGGATACCCTAAGGAAACTATTGGGTATACCTTCTATCTTAGATCCGAAGGTAAAACCTTTGTTGCCAAGAACGGATCCTTTCTAGAGAAAGAGTTTCTCTCGAAAGAAGTAAGTGGGAGGAAGGTAGAACTTGATGAGGTAATTACACCCCCTCTCGAACAGGATAGTAGCGCAGCACGGGAAGTTTTTCCTGTGGCGCCTACACCGACTGAAGAGGAAGTTAATGATGATGATCATGAAGCTTTAGATCAAGTTACTACTGAACCACGAAGGTCCACAAGGGCACGCTCCGCACCAGAGTGGTACGGCAACCCTGTGATGGAAATCATGTTGTTAGACAACGGTGAACCTTCGAACTATGAAGAAGCGATGGCGGGCCCAGATTCCAACAAATGGCTTGAGGCCATGAAATCTGAGATAGGATCCATGTATGAGAACAAATAAGTATGGACTTTGGTGGACTTGCCCGATGACCGGCGAGCCATAGAAAATAAATGGATCTTCAAGAAGAAGACTGATGCAAACGGTAATGTAACCGTTTACAAAGCTCGACTTGTCGCAGAGGGTTTTCGACAAATTCAAGGAGTTGACTACGAAGAGACTTTCTCTCCCGTAGCGAAGCTGAAATCAGTCCGAATCATGTTAGCAATTGCCGCCTTTTATGATTATAAAATTTGGCAAATGGACGTCAAAACAGTGTTCCTTAACGGGAACCTTAAGGAAGAGTTGTATATGATGCAACCAGAAGGTTTTGTCGACCCTAAGGGTGCTAACAAAGTGTGCAAGCTCCAGCGCTCCATCTATGGGCTGGTGCAAGCATCTCGGAGTTGGAACATTTGCTTTAATGAGGTGATTAAAGCGTTTGGGTTCATACAGGTTTACGGAGAAGCCTGTCTGTACAAGAAAGTGATGGGAGCTCTGTAGCTTTCCTCATACTGTATGTGGATGACATATTATTGATGGGGAATAACATAGAGATGTTGGAGAGCATAAAGCCCTATCTGAACAAGAGTTTTTCAATGAAGGACCTTGGAGAAGCTGCATACATATTAGGCATCAAGATCTATAGAGATAGATCAAGACGCCTCATAGGTCTTTGGCAAAGTACATACCTTGACAAGATATTGAAGAAGTTCAATATGGAAAACTCAAAGAAAGGGTTGTTGCCAGTTTTGCAAGGTATGAGATTGAGTAAGACTCAGTCGCCGACCACGGCAGCAGATAGAGAGAAGATGAGTTATGTCCCCTACGCTTCAGCCGTGGGCTCTCTAATGTATGCCATGCTTTGTACCAGACCTGATATAAACCTTGCCATAAGTTTGGTAGGGAGGTACCAAAGTGATCCCGGTATGGAACACTGGACAACGGTCAAGAATATCCTTAAGTACCTGAAAAGGACTAAGGAAATGTTTCTCGTTTATGGAGGTGACGAAGAGCTCGTCGTAAAGGGTTACGTCGACGCTAGCTTCGACACAGATCCGGATGACTCTAAGTCACAGACCGGATACGTATATCTGTTGAATGGTGGGGCAGTGAGCTGGTGCAGCAGCAAGCAAGAAGTCGTGGCAGCATCTACATGTGAGGCGGAGTACATAGCTGCTTCAGAAGCGGCTCATGAAGGAATTTGGATTAAGGAGCTCATCACCGACCTTGGAGAGGTTCCAAGCGCATCGAGTCCTATGACACTCTTCTGTGATAACACTGGAGCCATTGCCATAGCCAAGGAGCCCAGGTTTCACCGGAAGACGAAGCACATCAAACGCCGCTGCAACTCCATCCAGGACCATGTCGAGAGTGGAGTGATAGATATTTGTAAAGTACACACGGATCTGAATATTGCAGACCCGTTGACTAAACCTCTTCCATGAGCAAAACATGATCAACACCATAGTGCTATGGGTGTTCGATACATCACAATGTAACTAGATTATTGACTCTAGTGCAAGTGGGAGACTGTTGGAAATATGCCCTAGAGGCAATAATAAAATGGTTATTATCATATTTCCTTGTTCATGATAATCGTCTATTGTTCATGCTATAATTGTATTAACAGGAAACAGTAATACATGTGTGAATAAATAGATCACAATGTGTCCCTAGCAAGCCTCTAGTTGGCTAGCTCGTTAGTCAATAGATGATCATGGTTTCCTGATCATGGGCATTAGATGTCATTCATAACGGGATCACATCATTAGGAGAATGATGTGATGGACAAGACCCAATCCTAAGCATAGCACTAGATCGTATTGTTAGTATGCTAAAGCTTTTCTAATGTCAAGTATCTTTTCCTTCGACCGTGAGATTGTGCAACTCCCGGATACCGTAGGAGTGCTTTGGGTGTATCAAACGTCACAACGTAACTGGGTGACTATAAAGGTGCACTACGGGTACCTCCGAAGTGTCTGTTGGGTTGGTACGAATCAAGATCGGGATTTGTCACTCCGTGTGACGGAGAGGTATCTCTGGGCCCACTCGGTAGAACATCATCATGAGCTCAATGTGACTAAGGAGTTAGTCACACGATGACGTGCTACGGAACGAATAAAGAGACTTACCGGTAGTGAGATTGAACAAGGTATAGGTATACCGACGATCGAATCTCGGGCAAGTTCTATATCGACAGACAAAGGGAATCGTATACGGGATTGATTGAATCCTTGACATCGTGGTTCATCCGATGAGATCATCGTGGAGCAAGTGGGAGCCACCATGGGTATCCAGACCCCGCTGATGGTTATTGGACAGAGAGGTGTCTCGGTCATGTCTACCTGTCTCCCGAACCCGTAGGGTCTACACACTTAAGGTTCGATGACGCTAGGGTTATAGGGAATTATTATACGAGGTTACAGAAAGTTGCTCGGAGTCCCGGATGAGATCCCGGACATCACGAGGAGCTCCAGAATGGTCCGGAGGTATAGATTGATATATAGGACGGATGGTTTCCGACACTGGAAGTGTTTCGGGCGTCATCGGTAACGTACCGGGACCACCGGGACCACCGGAGGTGGCCCCGGGGGTCCACCGAAGGGGGAAACGCTAGGCGCAGGTGAGGCCCAAGGCCCACCTCGGGTGCGCCCCCCCTTTCCCTGCCCTGGCCGCCACCCCCTCCCATCTGGTGGCTGCCGCACCACCTAGGGGGGAACACTAGGGGTGGCGCACCCCCTCCCCCTCCTCCTATAAATATAGAGGGGGTTTGGCCATTGAGACACACGGTTTTCCCTCTCCCTCGGCGCAGCCCTGCCCCTCTTCCTCCTCCTCTCTGCCGGTGCTTGGCGAAGCCCTACCGGGAGACCTCGTCTCTCCATCGACACCACGCCGTCGTGCTGCTGGAGTTCTTCCCAAACCTCTCACTCCTCCTTGCTGGATCAAGGTGCGGGAGACGTCACCGGGCTGCACGTGTGTTGAACGCGAAGGTGTCGTAGTTCGGCACTAGATCGGAATCGCTGCGAGTACGACTCATCAACCGCGTTCTAGCAACGCTTCCGCTTAGCGATCTTCAAAGGTATGAAGATGCTCTTACCCCTCTCTCGTTGCTGGTCTCTCCATAGGAAGATCTGAATATGCGTAGGAAAATTTTGAATTTATGCTACGTTACCCAACACAAACGAGCCGCCGTCAGCGAGATGGCCGCATCGCACCGCGTTGTCATTTTTTGCCTTCAGGAGACTAAGATCTCAGTTTGGTCTCTTGAACTAGTGAGAAAGATTGGGGGAACACACCTCACCGACTGCATAGCACTTCTGGCGATCGGCACCAGTGGTGGGGCGGCGATCTTTTGGAACAGAGAACTAGCAACCGTCGTCTCCCATGCTATAGGCGTGTTGGCAATAACGACTAAGTTCACACTGTTGGAATAGACTGAGGGCTTCTGGCTCTCCTCTGTCTACGAACTTGCGGATGATGCGAGGAAAGATAGTTTCCTCCTGGAGATGTCTCGTTCGGCGCCCCCCGCAGCGGAGCCATGGCTCATTAACGGGGATTTTAACCTCGTCTATGAGGCGCGAGACAAGAACAACCTCAACCTCAATCGTAGGCTCGTGGGCAGGTTCAAAGGAGCCATCGACGCCGCGGGTTTGAAGGAAATTAGATGAAGCAACCCACCCTAGTGAGCATCGACAAATACTTCTGCAACCAAGCATGGGAATGCAGCTTCCCCTCAGCCTCGCTTCATGCGGCCTCCACGGCCACATCCAACCTCTGCCCGCTGGTACTCGCCGACACCAGCGCTGCTCCTCGACCCACCCTTTCTAAGTTTGACAGCTTCTGGCCAAACTTCCCTCACTTCCACGACACGATGGAAAGGGTCTGGAGTAGACCGGTGCAATCTACATGCGCTTTTCAAAGGTTGAGCATGAAGATGATGCGCACCGCTCGGGACCTCAAAATTTGGAGCAAAGCCTTTTTCAGCGATGCAAAATTACAGTTCCACATGGCGGCTGAGATAGTGGTCTGGCTGGACGTAGCGCAGGAAAACCGACGGCTATCCGACGGGGAGTACAATCTTAGGAAGCTGCTTAAGCTCCAGCTCTTGAGCCTCGCGGCGGTAGAGCGTGACCGCAGGCGCCAAGCATCACGCCTCACTTGGGTGCGGCTAGGTGATGCGGGAACAAAAAAAATTCATGCCAAGATGAGATCAAGGAGGCGAAATTTTTTCATCCACAACCTACAAGTGGGAAATGAGTTCGCCACGGCACACGAGAAAAAAGAAGACGCCATATACCAGCACTTCAACGACAACTTAGGAACGATGGTTGATCGCACCATTGGCATCAACTGGAATATCCTAGATATACCATCGGTTCACGACAGAGGCCACGAGAACCCATTCACGGAGGACAAAGCATGGGAGGCGATTAAGGCATCACCGTCGGAAAAGGCACCTGGGGATTCACAGGGACATTTTTCAAGACCTGTTGGCCTCTAATCAAGGCAGACGTGATGTTAGTCTTCAGTAGTTTTTACCACCTAGCGGGAGGCGATTTCGGCAAGCTTAACACAGCCATGGTGGTTCTCCTGCCCAAGAAAGATGGTGCCACAAAGGTACAGGACTTCAGGCCAGTTAGCCTAATTCACTCAGTCGCTAAGCTTATAGCCAAGGTGCTCTCAAGACGGCTATCTACGGTGATTAGCAGCATCATCTCGGCGGCACAATCTTCTTTCTTGCGCTCCATGTCTACACAAGATAGTTTCCTGTATGTGCAAAAATGTGGTCCCATCTCTCCAGCGTAAGAAGACACCCGCGCTGCTGCTTAAGCTAGACATCGCTAGAGCTTTTGACAATGTTTCTTGGGAATACTTGCTCGAGCTTCTGCAACAACTAGGTTTTCCGGCGTGATGGCGGGACTGGATGGCGCTGCTTCTCAGCACGGCGTCATCTTCAGTCATGCTAAATGATCCTGTGGGCTGACAGATTAGACACCGAAGGGGCCCGCGGAAGGGAGACCCACTCTCACCCCTTCTCTTCATCATCGCCATCGACACCCTGCACCGGCTGCTAGAGGAAGCAATAGAGCTTCACATGCTTGCATGTGATAGCCCGATGCCGGCGTTCCCGAAGATTCCCCCCTTTATTCCGTTTTCGTCGCGTGTCTATTTTCTTTTGTCGCATCATCATCGCATCATGCGCATCATCTGCATTGCATCGGCATCTCCGTGCCGCCAGTTTTCAAACTTGCATCCGTTGTTAGTTGCCGGTTCGCGTCGTTGTCCGTTCTGAACCCGACCGCACATGCACGCGCACGCGGCATCGTCAAAACCCTGTTTTAAAAGTGTGTTGAAAACTTTCTCTCATCGGGGTGAAACTTGGTGTGCGGTCGTAATTAGTTATAGCTAGGTTGCCTGTCGAATTTCATCGCGATCGGAGTCTGTCTGGTACCCGAACGGTCTACCGTAGCGGCACCGTATTCGGTCTACCGTCGGACGTTTGTTGGTGTTTTAAAATACGTTGCCGGGCCGCCCGTTTTCCCTCTCATCTCCGCCTAGCCCCTCTGCACAGTGCACCGACCTGCGCGCAACCTAGCCCGAAAACCTTCCGGAACCCGAACCTGGCGATCATGATCGTTGGATCCGGATCAACCCCGTTTTACCGCAAACAGTCATCGGTTTGTCCATAGGACTCCCTAACCTAATTATCTCGACCATCCGATCTAAATCGAAGGGTCCAGATGAACCTAGCCCTAACCTACTTATATAAATAGAGGCCCATCCCTAAACTCTAGGCCGCTTGTCCCATCAATCCCTTCAGCCGCCGCCCCCCACTGAAAAATTCCCCTCGGGATCCCCAGATTCTGTGTGCAGCCAACCCGGCAAGCCGCTCGATCTAGAGCTCCCTGCGCCTCGACCTCGTCCTCCGCACGAGCCGACTGGCCGGACGCATCCGTCGCCATGCCGTGCGAGCAGGCCGTCCCCGACGAGCCAGCCTCACCCCCCCCCCCCCCCCCCCCCCCCCGAGCTCCCGCTTGCCTGAGACCGTGTCGTGAGCCGCCGGCAGCCGTGTCAGCGAGATTCACCGACGCACAAGCACCGCCGCTGACCCGGGTCGCCCCTCAAGCCTACCTTCTTCCTCCTCTCTCCGTTTCCTCCCCATATCCCTAATCTTCCTCTCTGTGCACCTCTCTTCCCCGCAGGTACACACAGCCACGGAACACCTGCAGGTGTAGCAGTAGCAGCCATGGGCAGGTACAGCCGGATTCAGTGCCCCAAGGACCGGATCCATCCATCCCCAACTGTTCCCTGATCCTCACCTCTCTCTCTCTCTCTTTGTCTAGCAGGAGCAGCCCCAGAACCGCCATGACCATATGTCACGTGCTCCAAGCTCTCCTGCCCATGGAGCTCACCATCGACGCCTCCCCGCCTCAGATCCGGGTGGGATCGACCGGATCCGGCACCACCATGTCCCTGCCGGACATGGGCCCCTTCGACCTGCGCCACACCGCGAGCCAGGTTGCCTTCCGCGAGCGCCCTAGCGTGCACAGCCAAGTTGACCCGCTGCTTCTTCAGATTCAGATGTGTTGCGTTTTCAGTTTTATTCAGTTAGCGTCAGAGTATGTTCATCTTTCGTGAAACCCAGTTTAAACAACAGCTTCTTCGTAGCCCAGTTGGTCAGTGCGCTTGCCCATTACCATGGATGTCTTGGGTTCGAAGCCCACGCTCCCCGATTTTCCCTTTTAGTAATTTTGTTGATTTATGTTCGCCAAGTCCCTGTTATGTGGCGCAGTGCTACCATTTTATTCATAACCATAACGCTAGCACAGTGGCTTGTGCTTTGTAGTGAGACCAAGGGGTCCTGTGTTCGAATACCAGCTGCCGCATTTTATTTTCCTTGTATTTTTTTTATAGTTGTTGTCACACGTTTGGGCCTGGGCCTGATCTGTTGTTGGGTTGCACTGTGTCTTCGAATTCGGCTCAGTTCGTTTTTTTATCTATGCTAGGAATTTTGCTAATTTCAGAAAAAAAAACATCAATTTTCAAACATCCGTAGCTTTTAGACCGTGCACCGGATCGAAACAAGTTATATATAGAACTTGACTAGAATTTTGCGTAGATTAACAATTTGCAACTCTCATGCATAATTAGAACTGTTTAGTATGTTGTTTGCATCGGTTGGCGTGTCGACGTGTTGAAAACGGTTTAGGTCATAACTATTTGTCCGTAGCTCCGTTAGAGATGTGCCATATATATAAATGGACCAGAACAACGAGTAGAATCACGTGAACCACTTTGTTTTGCCGTTTAACAAACCTAAAATGTGACTAGGACAAATCTGGACAGAATTAAGTTTTAACACGTGGGGTCATTTCGGAGATGCTATATATCGTTTCTGGTCTCATTTAAAATGCCTAGCTAGGTAGATTAATTTGTGCTTCACCCCGTCTCATGTTAACAACATTTTAATATTGTCGTGTTAATAAACGGGAATGAACTAAAAAATTAAACGTGGAGCTTCGTCGATATACAACTCGTTGCATATCGAGCTTCACTTAATGTGTAGTGTTGATTGTTGTGATTGTCATGTCGTGCATTAGACCGTTCATGCATCATGTGTGTCTTGCATCGTGTGGTGTATATCGTGTGTTGATGCTTGTTTCCGGTTTCCTCCATCTCGATAGAGTTCCGCAAGCGTGCCGGATTGTGAGGACCCGTTCGACTACGTTGGTTCGTCTGCTTCACGGAGGCATTCTTCTTCCAAGCGGGGTCTCAGGCAAGATGATCATTTCCCCAGCTACAATTACTATCATTGCCATGCTAGTTTTACCGCTTCTATCGATTCTGTCTCGTTGCCTACCACATGTTAAATATCAGCCTCTCAACAATGCCATGAAACCTTCAACCTGTTCGACCTAGCAAACCACTGATTGGCTATGTTACTACTTGCTTAACCCTGTTGATCGCGTTGCTAGTTGCAGGTGCAGTTGCTTCCATGTGAAAACATGGGTTCCTTGTTATATCATCATATTAAATGCTATTTAATTTAATGCACCTATATACTTGGTAAAAGGTGGAAGGCTCGGCCTTTCTAGCCTGGTGTTTTGTTCCACCTTTGCCCCCTTAGTTTTCAGCTACCGGTGTTATGTTCCATAAACGAGCGCTCCTAACACGATCGGGGTTGTTATGGGGACCCCCTTGGTAATTCGTTTTAGATTAAAGATGGTCTGGCAAGGCCCAACTTTGGTTCTACATTTGCCCAACATAATAATTTTGATAAATTGAAATGCATAGGGAGTTAGCATTACCCGAGGAGTAATTTTACATAAACAGGGGGGGCCAGTGCTGATGGTGTTGGTCCCAAACGGTCTGCCTGCGGGGCCACCGCGAGGAAAGTCGAGGTTTGGCACTCGTAGCTAGTTCCATCCGTCGTGTCCTGAGAACGAGATACGCGGCTCCTATCGGGTTCGTCGACACATTGGGCGGCCTTGCTCGATTAGTTTTACCTTTGACGAGATATCTTGTGCATCGGGATTCCGGTGATGCTTTGGGTAATCTCAGAGTTGAGGTTTTCCACTAGGGAATCCGATGAGATCGCGAGCTTCGTGATTGAGGATTTCTATGCGGCTTGTGGTAATTTGTGATGGACTAGTTGGAGCACCCCTGCAGGGTTAAATCTTTCGGAAAGCCATGCCCGCGATTATGTGGCAACGTGGAAACTTTGTTTAACACTGGTTCTAGATAACTTGAAGTTAACTTAATTAAAACTTGCCAACTGTGTGCGTAACCGTGACTGTCTCTTTCGTGAGTTCCTTCTCCGATCGAGGACACGGTCGGGTTATGTCTGACGTAGGTATGTGTTCAGGATCATTCTTTTGATCATCAGTAGTTCACGTCCGTTGTGCGTAGATCTTCCCCCTCTCATTTCTTGTACTCGTAAGTTTAGCCACCAAATATATGCTTAGCCGCTGCTGCAACCTCACCACTTAACCATACCTTACCCATTAAGCTTTGCTAGTCTTGATACCTTTGGAAATGAGATTGCTGAGTCCCCTATGGCTCACAGATTACTACAACACCAGTTGCAGGTACAGGCAAATATTACTTGACGCGAACGCGTTGATTGTTCATTTGGAGTTGCTTCTTCTTCTTATTCTTCATCGATCTAGGATGGGTTCCGGGCCGGCAGCCTGGGATAGTAAGGATGGACGTTGTTCTTCTTTTGTCGTTTGTTTTCGTCCATAGTCGGACCCTGCTCTTACTCTTGATAATTATGTAATGTACTGATGTGACTCTGATGTAGCTTGTGGCGAGTGTAAGCCCACTCTATATATATCTCTTCTGTTCAGTACATGTACTTGTGATGATATCCATTCTTGCGACATGACGAGATGCGCTTCTATCCCTGACGAGGCCCTCGTGCCAAATTGAGGATAGGGTCGCATCTTGGGCGTGACATTGCACCACTACCGGGTAGAGACATCACGCTTTGAGTTAGCCTCTATGCGAATGACGCAGTCATTTTTGTCAACCCCGATAGGGAGGAGGTCGACGTCCTATTGGACATCCTTCGGGGTTTTGGGCACGCCACAGGGCTACATGTGAACCCGGCAAAGTCAACCGTCTCCGCTATCCGCTGCGACGAGATCAACCTTCACGAGGTCTTGGCAAACTTCAGTGGAGAGACAGTGGGTTTCCCGGTGAAATACCTGACCTCCCGCTAACTCTGTCAAGGCTGCGCCAGGTTAGCAGGCTGGAAGGGGAAGCTGTTGAACATCGCGGGCAGACGGGTTCTGGTTCGCAGCGTACTAACCGTGCTGCCGACTTTTGCTCTATCTGTGCTGCGAGCACCAAAGAAATTTTTAGACGAAGTAGACAAGGTTAGACGGCGCTTCCTTTGGGCTCAGGAGGAAGAAATTAGTGGAGGGAAATGCAAAGTCAGCTCGCCTGTAGTATGTTTCCTAGTTGAAAATGGAGGCCTCAAAATATTAGACATGAACCGCTTCAGCAGAGCGCTTCGACTACGGTGGCTTTGGCCCTCGTGGACAAGTCTAGACATGCCATGGAACGGCATGCAACTGTCATGTGATGATGGCGACAGAGCACTTTTCAATGCCTCCACGGTAATCACGCTAGGCAATGGGCACTAGTAGAAAACGGGCCTTTGGCCTGGACCATTTAGTCCCGGAGTGCCTCTGGGCCGGGACTAAAGGCCCGGCCACATCGCCCCAATTCTCAATGCCTCCCTCGAGGCTTTAGTCCCGGGCCATAAGGAGCCTTTAGTCCCGGTTCTTGTCCCAAACGGGACTAAAGGGCTACGCGGCGGGCGGTGGTGGTGGCAATCGTCCATATCCCCCTTTAGTCCCGGTTGGTGGCTCAACCCGGGACTAAAGGCCTAACACGTGGCATGCCGTGGTTGTGGCGGCGGTTGGTATACCTCTTTAGTCCCGGTTGGTGGCTCAACCCAGGACTAAAGGACTACCACGTGGCCTGCCGTAGTGGGGCGACCGTTGGCATACCTCTTTAGTCCCGGTTGGTGGTTGAACCCGGGACTAAAAGCCTAACACGTGGCCTGCCGTAGTGGTGGCAACCGTTTGGTATACCTCTTTAGTCCCGGTTGGTGGCTCAACCCGGGATTAATGGCCCAAACAGTTTGCATCCCGCGTCGTTTCGGGCGATGAAAAGCACGAACCGAAGCGTACAGTCGCCATTTCTCTGTTCTTCTTCTCTCTCGCGTCGCCCTCTTTGTTCTTCTTCTCTCTCGCGTCGCCCTCTCTGTTCTTCTCCTCTCTTCTTCCCTTCTCTTCTTCCACCATGCCAACTATCTTTCGTGAGGTGGCCGCGCATGGCGCGACGAAGCTCCTTCTCGTGTACACGAACCTGAGCACGGAGGTGCCGTTTTTCCTTCAACAGTTGAAGGAACGATGGTTTAACCACGCACCGGATCATGAGAAGTTCTTCGGGCTTGATCTGGAGTACACGGCCGATCAACGTGGTGTCGCCGTCATCCAAATATGCTTCGCAACCCATGTCTTGATCTTCCAATGGGCGAAGTAAGTTTTGAGGCTTTCTTTGATCCAAGATAATCCCTCCCCTAGGGTCACTACTCCCACGTTCACATGGATTTTGTGTATTTGTGTATCTGATTAAGTAGCGTAGTAGATTTTGTGTATTTGTACATTTGATTTAGTAGTGTAGTATGTGTGGAATACATTTGATTTAGTAGTGTAGTACATTTGATTTAGTAGTGGAATAGATTTGATTTAGTAGTGTAGTACATTTGATTTTGTGTATTTGTACATTTTATTTAGTAGTGTAGTACATTTGATTTAGTAGTGTAGTATGTGTGGAGTACATTTGATTTATTTGTGTTCATTTATAATTCACATTGGATCGAATTTTGTCAATCCGATAAGATTTAGTTTGTAGTTTGGATTTACTAGTTAACAAGCTTTCTTTTGTTTGCATATTATGCATAATGTCCATAATCTATCATAGTGAATTCCACGTATAAGTTTATTTGTTTCTATCATAGTTGGTTCCCTTCAAATAGGTGTAGTGAAACATGTTTCCTTATTGCAGCAGTAGGTTCATAATCTATCCTAGGTTCCATTGCAGCAGTAGGTTCATAATCTATCCTAGGTTCCATTGCAGCAGTAGGTTCATAATCTATCTCTAGGTTCCATTGCATATGTGCTATATGAATCCTAAAGATAAGTTTCTCTTTAGTTGTAGTGAAACATGTTTCCTTATTGCAGCAGTATGTAACATTTGGTCCATTTTAATTTGTTTCTGTTGCAGGAGTGACAAGGATTGTCCAGGACTCATGGAGTTCCTTTGCAGCGGCGTCACTTTTGCTTCCGTTGACATAAGTAACGACAGGCTGAAGATGAGGCACAGCTTCGGTATTGAGATACCAGCTGGTTGCCTCGTTCATATCCAAACGATATTCAAGCTTCAACATGACAGGACTTCGATGGCTCGTATGGCAGTTGCCTTGATTGACGATTCATATGCTGATATGAAGACCAGTTTCCCAAGGTCTCAGCACAGACTTTGGGAGAAGGGCCCACTTGATGATATCAACATTGAGTATGCAGCAAAAGATGCATATGTTTCATACGAGTTGTACCGCAGGATTCGACTCGTCAACTATGGCCAGCGTCACATATATCCCCTCGAGGAAGGTGGACATTCTGATTTAGATGATTCAGACGAGTAGTGTTCTTAACGTCGAACACTTGTATATATATCTATTGTAGCTATTATTATGTACTGTTTGGACTAGTATCATGTACTTCTTGGACCAATTTATATATGTCTAGTTTCTGTTTGTGCCATTATAGTTTCCAAATTTGAATGGTTTAGCCCTTTCTAACTTCATTTGCTACTTTTGAATGGTTTAGCCCTTTCTAACTTCATGGTATCATGCATTTCGACCACATATATATACAAAAAGTCTTCACTTCAAATAAGTTCAAAAAATGAAATCCCTTTTGTAACAGATCTGTTTTTGATTAAAACAATCACTTCACCTTCTTCTCCTTGTGCTAGATATTGGTTATGCACTAGGGGAAGTAGGAGTAGCGACCATCATCGACGGTTGAAAAAACAGGTGAGCTAGTGTCCACCATATATGAGAGAAGAAGAAATCCTTTTGTGATGTGCCTTTGAATGGTGCAATTTGAACACACAAAAAGTATGGAGTTCAAATAAGTTTAAAAAAAATGAAATCCCTTGTAAGATATAAGTTCTCGTTCGAAACCCTGCTACTTCGAGAGAGATTGTCAGTTTTGTACACGAACTGCATCCAGTCTTTGTCGTAGCCCTCTCAACTTTTTAACACATGCTATGTGGGTGAAATGATGATAGCATGCCAACTTTCAACATTTTCAGAGTTCATTTGCAGTGCTTTTCAATTTCAGGGTCAACTAGCTCAAAAAAAAAGTAAATGCATGAAATATAACAAATTAACTCAGAAATTGTTGAAATTTTGTGATGTGCCTTTGAATGGTGCATTTTGAACACACAAAAATTATGGAGTTCAAATAAGTTTAAAAATAATGAAATCCCTTGTACGAGATGAGTTCTCGTTCGAAACCCTGCTACTTCGAGAGAGTTTGCCAGTTTTGTACACGAACTGCATCCAGTCTTTGTCGTAGCCCTCTCAACTTTTTAAAAAATGCTATGTGGGTGAAATGATGATAGCATGCCAACTTTCAACATTTTCAGAGTTCATTTGTAGTCCTTTTCAATTTCAGGGTCAACTAGCTCAAAAAAAATAAGTAAATGCACGAAATATAACAAATGAAGTCAGGAATTGTTGAAATTTCGTGATGTGCCTTTGAATGGTGCATTTTGAACACACAAAAAGTATGGAGTTCAAATAAGTTTTAAAAAAATGAAATCCCTTTGTAAGAGATGAGTTCTCGTTCGAAACCCTGCTACTTCGAGAGAGATTGTCAGTTTTGTACACGAACTGCATCCAGTCTTTGTCGTAGCCCTCTCAACTTTTTAACACATGCTATGTGGGTGAAATGATGATAGCATGCCAACTTTCAACATTTCCAGAGTTCATTTGTAGTCCTTTTCAATTTCAGGGTCAACTAGCTCAAAAAAATAAGTAAATGCACGAAATATAACAAATTAAGTCAGAAATTGTTGAATTTTTGTGATGTGCCTTTGAATGGTGCATTTTGAACACACAAAAAGTATGGAGTTCAAATAAGTTTAAAAAAAATGAAATCCCTTGTAAGAGATGAGTTCTCGTTCGAAACCGTGCTACTTCGAGAGAGATTGTCAGTTTTGTACGCGAACTGCATCCAGTCTTTGTCGTAGCCCTCTCAACTTTTTAACAAATGCTATGTGGGTGAAATGATGATAGCATGCCAACTTTCAACATTTCCAGAGTTCATTTGTAGTCCTTTTCAATTTCAGGGTCAACTAGGTCAAAAAAATATGTAAATCCACGAAATATAACAAATGAAGTCAGAAATTGTTGAAATTTTCTGATGTGCCTTTGAATGGTGCATTTTGAACACACAAAAAGTATGGAGTTCAAATAAGTTAAAAAATGAAATCCCTTCTAAGAGATGAGTTCTCATTCGAAACCCTGCTACTTCGAGAGAGATTGTCAATTTTGTACACGAACTGCATCCAGTCTTTGTCATAGAGCTCTCAACTTTTTAACACATGCTATGTGGGTGAAATGATTATAGCATGCCAACTTTCAACATTTTCAGAGTTCATTTGTAGTGCTTTTCAATTTCAGGGTCAACTAGCTCAAAAAAATAAGTAAATGCACGAAATATAACAAATTAAGTCAGAAATTGTTGAAATTTTGTGATGTGCCTTTGAATGGTGCATTTTGAACACACAAAAAGTATGGAGTTCAAATAAGTTTAAAAAAAATGAAATCCCTTGTAAGAGATTAGTTCTCGTTCGAAACCCTGCTACTTCGAGAGAGATTGTCAGTTTTGTACAGAAACTGCATCCAGTTTTTGTCGTAGCCCTCTCAACTTTTTAACAAATGCTATGTGAGTGAAATGATGATAGCATGCCAACTTTCAACATTTTCAGAGTTCATTTGTAGTGATTTTCAATTTCAGGGTCAACTAACTCAAAAAAAATAAGTAAATGCACGAAATATAACAAATGAAGTCAGAAATTGTTGAAATTTTGTGATGTGCCTTTGAATGGTGCATTTTGAACACACAAAAAGTATGGAATTCAAATAAGTTTAAAAAATGAAATCTCTTTGTAAGAGATGCGTTCTCGTTCGAAACTCTGCTACTTCGAGAGGGATTGTCAGTTTTGTACACGAACTGCATCGAGTCTTTGTCGTAGCCCTCTCAACTTTCTGACACATGCTATGTGGGTGAAATGATGATAGCATGCCAACTTTCAACATTTCCAGAGTTCATTTGTAGTGCTTTTCAATTTAAGGGTCAACTAGCTCAAAAAAATAAGTAAATGCACGAAATATAACAAATTAAGTCAGAAATTGTTGAAATTTTGTGATGTTCCTTTGAATGGTGCATTTTGAACACACAAAAAGTATGGAGTTCAAATAAGTTTAAAAAAATGAAATCCCTTTGTAAGAGATGAGTTCTCGTTCAAAACCCTGCTACTTCGAGAGAGGTTGTCAGTTTTGTACACAAACTGCATCCAGTCTTTGTCGTAGCCCTCTCAACTTTTTAACACATGCTATGTGGGTGAAATGATGATAGCATGCCAACTTTCAACATTTTCAGAGTTCATTTGTAGTGCTTTTCAATTTCAGGGTCAACTAGCTCAAAAAAAATGCACGAAATATAACAAATTAAGTCAAAATAACAAAATAGATAATAGTTTGGATAGTCAAAATTATTAATTATGAAAATAAAAAATAGTTTTGCATTATTTATTCAATTTGAAACACTTTTCATTATCATAGTTTTGTCAAATTCTCAAATATGCAAAAAGAATTTTTAATAAACATAGTTTTTAATTGAAAATAACAAAATAGATAATAGTTTGGATAGTCAAAATTATTAATTATGAAAATAAAAAAATATTTTTGCATTATTTATTCAATTTGAAACACTTTTCATTATCATAGTTTAGTCAAATTCTCAAATATGCAAAAAGAATTTTTAATAAACTTAGTTTTTAATTGAAAATAACAAAATAGATAATAGTTTGGATAGTCAAAATTATTAATTATGAAAATAAAAAATAGTTTTGCATTATTTATTCAATTTGAAACACTTTTCATTATCATAGTTTTGTCAAATTCTCAAATATGCAAAAAGAATTTTTAATAAACATAGTTTTTAATTGAAAATAACAAAATAGATAATAGTTTGGATAGTCAAAATTATTAATTATGAAAATAAAAAATAGTTTTGCATTATTTATTCAATTTGAAACACTTTTCATTATCATAGTTTTGTCAAATTCTCAAATATGCAAAAAGAATTTTAAATAAACATAGTTTTTAATTGAAAATAACAAAATAGATAATAGTTTGGATAGTCAAAATTATTAATTATGAAAATAAAAAATATTTTTGCATTATTTATTCAATTTGAAACACTTTTCATTATCATAGTTTTGTCAAATTCTCAAATAAGCAAAAAGATTTTTTAATAAACATAGTTTTTAATTGAAAATAACAAAATAGATAATAGTTTGAATAGTCAAAATTATTAATTATGAAAATAAAAAATAGTTTTGCATTATTTATTCAATTTGAAACACTTTTCATTATCATAGTTTTGTTAAATTCTCAAATATGCAAAAAGAATTTTAAATAAACATAGTTTTTAATTGAAAATAACAAAATAGATAATAGTTTGGATAGTCAAAATTATTAATTATGAAAATAAAAAATAGTTTTGCATTATTTATTCAATTTGAAACACTTTTCATTATTATAGTTTTGTCAAATTCTCAAATATGCAAAATGATTTTTTAATAAACATAGTTTTTAATTGAAAATAACAGAATAGATAATAGTTTGGATAGTCAAAATTATTAATTATGAATTTTTTTTTGAAACTATATGAGAAACCGTGGACAAAATTCGACCTGAATTCTCTTTGAATTCAGATTGAATGTTATCCACAATTTCAAATATAGTTTCAATTTTCAGTAAGTTTAGGCCCGTAAGCCTGCTTTAGATATGAGCTCGATGGAGAAGCTGCGACGGAGCTTATAAACAGGTGTTAGTCCCCCTCGCTGGGCGAGGTGGGACTAAATTTATCGTGCAGCCGAGGAGGGGCTTTAGTCCCGGATGGAGCCACGCCCCGGGACTAAAGACACCCTTTAGTCCCGGCTGGAGCCACGCACCGGGACTAAAGAGCCCATGCTTCCCGCCTCCTGGTCTGCCCGAAAAGAGGCCTTTAGTCCCGGATCGTGGCTCCACCCGGGACTAAAGGGGGTCTTTAGTCCCGACTCGAGCCACGCACCGGGACTATAGATCCACCTATATAAGTGGGACTTCGAAAATTTCCAACCCAATTCGTCCATTCCTCTCGTTCTCCTGCCCGGCGCGGCACAGCGACGAACGTAACCGACGCCGTAAGGCTGCCCGCCGTCCTGCTCGCCGTCGGCCGTCCTCCTCGCCGTCGCGCCGTCCTCCTCGCCGCCGCGCCGTCCTCCTCGCCGTGCTCCTCGCCACCGCGCCGTCCTCCTCGCCGTCGCGCCGTCCTCCTCGCCAACACTCCGAACAGTAAGCCCCCCGCCCCCTCCTCCCCAACACTCCGGCCAGTATAGAAGAAAAGAAGAAAAAGGAGAAGAGAAGAAGAAAAAGAAGAAGAAAGGAAGAAAAAGGAGAAGAAAAGAAGAAAAAGAAAAGATTTTTTTGTCATTTAATTCCTATTGTTATTAGGTTTGTGCTAGATTATTAGGGTTAGTAATATTTAGAATTAGGTTAGGGTTACAAGAAGAAGAAATATGAACAAAAATAAGAAAATAAGATTAGGAAAAATGAAAATAAGAAGAGGAGGAGAAGAAAAGAAGAAAAAGTGTATATTGTATAGTGTATATGCTTAAGTGTGTAGTGTATATAGTGTATAGTGTATAAGGAGATGAGGAATTTTGCTATAGTGTTATATATATATATACATGTGCAGCTTCCATTGGATTCTGTTGGACATTCAAATTGATAAGGGAATAGTTGATGCCTTCGACCCATTATCAAGACCCTTGGAACAGTTCCAAAGCCTGCAGGACATGCTCCAAGTGTAATTTTAATCATTCTTGCGCTCTATCGGTCTCTTTCGATGATTTTCTGATATATCAATTAATGAAAAACTTAGCAAATCATTATCCTTGTCGGACAGGGTTTGGAATCGGTTCAAGTGCGTGACTCCCGGTAACTTTCCTGAGAAGCTGACCTTTAGAGCGGCTTAGGTAAGTAGTAGTATGATATACTTCTATTAATTTTCAATACATTTATGATGCTAGATTATTATTTTAATTATATATATTCCATTCTCGTAAAGTGCGACCAGCAGCCACGGGGAACACATCTATGCGGATACTATGTTTGCGAGACCATTCGCACGTTTACCTCTGAGTTCAAGGAGCAAAGATTCGACGTAAGCAATGGACATTCGCACCTCTATTTTTACCCGTCATTCTTTGTTATCATGATTGATATTCATATTCATCTCCTCTTCTTATATAGCACGAGGCCATGAGGACGAAGGTCCTACCAGAGCAACGCGCGATTGCTGTTGCAGAGGAGCTTGCGGGGTTTCTGAGGACGGAAGCTATAGAAGACAAATTACGATTTAGTGTAGCTAAGGGCCATTACTGATGTTCGTCCATGTAATCGAATAGACGGGCTCTAGTCCCGATAATTCAGATCTCCATATAATTGTATATGATCGCTTGTAAGATGAGTTAATCTTATATATATATATATATATGCATAATTATTTCTATTTTAAATTATATGAAAACTAATTCCCGAACACAAAACGAGGCATCACGTTAATCTCCTGAACACCTAAACCTTAAAACCCTAAAACCCAAAAATAATTTCATTCAAAAAAAAGCCAAAAACCAGCAAAATCTGAAAATCTTGAGTCCCGGTCCGTGTAACGAGCCGGGACTAAAGGTCCTGCCCCTGGGACGCTACGAGGCGCCCACGTGGAGCACCTTTAGTCCCGGCGTGTAAGAGGGCCGGGACGAAAAGGTTAGGCCTTTAGTCCCGCCCCTTTAGTCCCGGATGGTGAACCGGGACTAAAGCCCCTTACGGGCCGGGGCTATAGGCCCTGTCCCCACTAGTGGGGGCAACGGCCTCTTTCTGGCACAGCTCCTGGACTGGCTCGGGGAACCTGAAGTCGGCGTTCCCAACGCTCTTCAGACACTCTAGAAGAAAGAACACATCCGTGAAAGAGGCGCTGGAGAACAACACTTGGATAGCGGACCTCGCTCACGGAGACACAACACATGTGTGGGGAGAGACAATCAGACTGCAGAGATGGATGCAAAACAACGATTTTCAACTTCAAGAACACACTAGGGACACCATCACATGGACACATGAAGCCTCAGGGATGTACACAACCAGTTCGGCATACAAGGCCCAGTTTCAGGGAGTCACGAAATCAGAATTTAGGAAACTTATTTGGGCTACTTGGGCACCGGCCAAACTGAAGATCTTCGCATGGCTGCTCCTGAGAAACGGGTTATGGTGTAACGACTGCCTGCAAAGGAGGGGATGGCCAAACGGATACTTCTGCCAGTTATGCCTCCGAAACCTAGAATCAGCGGTACATTTGTTTTGGCAATGCCTGATGGCGATTGCAGTATGGACACAAGCAGCATCACGCAGCGGATGTGCTTCACTAAATCTAAGCACATGGAGTGACAGTACCAAGCCAGGAGACATCTTAGTTAAGATGATAAACAAGGCCAAACCTAAGCACAAAAAGGACACTAGGACAATGATCATCCTGATTCTATCTGAGATTTGGAAGAAGAGAAACAAATGCACTTTCAGAAACAATGTTGCGGGTCTAACTAACATCAACACCTCTATTACAAGAATCCTGGAGCTTTGGAGGCAGGCAGGAGCGTCTTTTTTGGAGCACACGTTTGGGGAACCACCGTGAGAAGTTTTCGTGATGGTGGTCGTTTTAAATTTATTTTTGTAATCTTCTTTTTATATCCTTAATCCTCGGATCAGACCCACCTTTTGTAGTGCCGCCTTGCTCCCTGCTAACTTCAATATATGCCAGCCAGCTGCTGGATCTTTCAAAAACAAAGTCTGGTTTGCCTAATAATACGAAACGAGCAATGTTGAATCCTTGAATGAAAGGTAACAAAAAAAGAAGGAGACATTCTATTACATGATAATATGTATTGGAGATTGCTGGCCGAGCTAGTAATTTGGGAGATCAGGCCTGAGCGCAACCATCACATACTTAAGAATTCAATGTTCGCTGCAGGGCTCACACGCATTGCCATTGAAGCCAATGTTGGAAGGAGGCCAATGCAAGGCACATCATTTTCTGACAGTACTCTAGTTTACTGAACCAACTGCCATTGTGTGTTATCTCTTCTGTTTTCTTGTGTTTTACAATATTTGTTCCTTCTATCAGTTAAATCATGTTTTTTTAGAAAAGAAGGATGTACCCCGGCCTCTGCATCTAGACGATGCATGCAGCCATTTTATTAATTATTCAACAAGATCTTACAAAGTAATACATCAGTAAGTCTGAGGCCACCATCTTGGCAACAAATGCCGCTACTCCTATCCCCTTGATGAAGGGATGCCGAATGTTCGGACTAAATACCAAGCAGACATCGCACCAAAGCCTAACATCTAAAGCCGGATGCCCCATCCAAGCCACAACGCCGGGACTGGGTGACACACCGGTCCGGCGCACTCCCAGTGGGCACCAACGAACACGCTGCAAGGGCCGTACCACCGTCTTCTATTGATCCAACCTCAAATCTGCTGCTAACGCATTGACCTTGCTAGGCCTCTCTGCCATCGAAGTCACCACGACGCCAGACAACGTCGTCCTGCTGCGCGAGTCCATCACCACATATCGGACGCCGAGCCTCCACTGCTCCACGCCGTCGAGATCCACCGCCATGAATATGCAGGATGAAGCACCGCTCCACAAAAGATGCCTTCCACTTGTCCCTCAAGTCCGCGTACACCTTCAAGAATGACGCCCCCAAGGGTGAAACGACTCAAGAGTGTCGTCATCATCCGATCTGCTGATCTAGGGTTTCCCTTAGAGGTATTGGGTGGAGTTGGGAGCTTCACCCCCATGATGCCTTCATGAAGGAAACGACGATATGGGCATCGTCATCATCGGCTCCGGCCACCGGCCTAAGACCAGGTTTTCACCCGGATCCATCCCAAAGAAATCCACCCGCCAACTTGTGCACCGTCCCGACCGCCTTCAAAGCCTCAGATCTAGCCGCCTAGATCCGGCGACCGTCCACGACAACACTGCCACCGTAGGAGCCCTGGCGCACCGGCCACTGCCTGAGTGTGCCTCCACTGGAGCCTGGGGGAAGGGCTTCCACCCCACGTTGCCAAACCACGAGAGCCGCCGAGATGTATCCCGCGCGCTCGTCACCGTCTCTGACCCGAACCAATCGATAGAAAAAACCACAAGATCGTCGGTGCAGATCCGTCTTGGACAGGGACTGCACCACGCCATGTCGCCACGGCAAGCCCGAGCTTCACATGCCGCCACCTTCCAGGGCCGCCGCCCTGGGATCCAAGCTGAACATCGCCGCTGCCACCAGCAACGTTCCGCCGTCGCCGACCCGTTGAGTCACCGGCCACCACGACCAAGGCCGCCGCGGCCACGCGAACTCACCGAGCAGCGCGCACCACCTGATCTTCCACGAAGCTCTGCAGCTCCGCCGCCTCCGCCGAGCCCCACACCGCGACCTTGCACCGTTGTCGAAGGTGATACGTCTCGCCGCCGCAACGCAGATCGGGAAGAATCGCCCCAGCGCCATGGGGTGACCCGCCTCACCCGATCCAACGTGGGAGAGAAGAGGTCCTCCGCCGCCGCCGTCAGCCAAAGCCCGACTGCTTCCTCCAGCGGCGACGGAGGGGAGGATGGGGACGGAGGTGCCCGACGGCGCGGTTTAGGGTTTCCACCCGAGCCGCCCTAGCGGAACTATACCAAACTGGTAGAAACTAGGGCTCTACCGGGTCTTGAACGGAGGTTGTAGGGGAAGGCGGGAAGCTGGTGTGGTCGCCGTCTCGCACGGAGAGGAGGAGGCTGTGATGGGAGGGGCGGTTAGGGTTAGGGCGTCGGCTCCTAGTTGGAGCCGATCAAAATAGATTGATCTTTGCTTAATATCAAAAGTGTTGATTACATGACTATATATAAGTTTCCTAGGCTACAATAAACTGCGCTAAGCTCTTAATATTATTAAGATAAATGGATCAGTTTGGCTAACTGGACCTCTTTTCATGTACATGCAAGACTTATAGAACTTATGTATATTCTCTCATGTATGCAATACTATATCATGTATTATTTTTTTGCACTTTCTTTGATCATGTAAGCTCTCTTGGCCAATTGTTGTATATACGCCTTATGTATATGAGTTCTGTGTCAAGTACTTTTATTTGCCTTTCTTTTTCATATAAGATCTTTTGGGCAATTGTTGTGTGTACTCTCTTGTGCGTGAGTCTACATATAGTATTCTTATTTACGCTTTATTTTTCATTTAAGTTTTCTTGGCCAATTTCTGATTGTGATGTATTTGTGGGACTAACGCACTTAACAAATTGTTTTAACAATCTATTTTTTATTGGCTGTTCACGTTTGCAATATCACACATTTCTATGCTTTTAATATACCATTATGTGATACATTTGTTTTTTATTAGAATTATGGTACGTGCTTTGGAATGCTACAACATCACCTTGGTCAATGTCTCATACATGTTCTGTAATAAGGCATGTGTTCTTGACTTAATACTCCTTTTCTAAAATATAAGCGTTTTTAGAGATTTCAATACCGATCTTAATACTCCCTCCGGTTCTTGACAATATAAGTATATACCTACCTACTAATAAAGCAGCGTGCGTTTCTCCGATTATTTCATCCGTTCAACGCCAAAACATATTGCATTTTTTCTACCTATAAGGTGGTACTATTTTTTGGGGCATTGGTAGGCTAGCAAAGAAAAGCTCCAAAATTTCATTGTTGGGCCACAAAGCGCACGCAAGAAGTTGGCCCAATAAAAAGCAAAAATAAGAAGCTGGCCTAATAAAAAACCAAAATTAATGCTGGCACCTAGAGTCGAACTTGCTACCTCACATGTATGTACAATATGACCACAATTATATGATTACAAGTAGTAGTGGACTCTCTAGGTCTCCGCTCAATCAGTTTAGATTTTTTCTTTTTGAGATAACTCAATCAGTTTAGCTCATTTTGTTATTAGGGGTGTCTAGCCAAGTTGGGCCTCCATGTGCTCATCGGCCCCCAATCAAATTATTTGTTCATCTTTCCATCCTTTTTTGGTCGTTTTCGGACTTTTCTTTGATCATCATGTTGAAAAATAATATTCTTTGAGGACTGAGATTGTTGTCACAGTATCAAAGCATCTGCCATTGTCACCATCGTGTCTTGCCTCAGTAAGAAAGTAAAAGAAATTCATTTATGACGTTGACTTGAATTATAGTAGGGCCATAAGTAAATGGACAGGAGGGGCTGCGAAGGTACATTAACTACCTAATATTCCCTCCGTTTCATATTGCATATATTTTTTTTCGAAAAATCAAACTTGGTAATCTTTGATGAACTTTATAGAAAAACTATTTATATCCACTATATAAAATATACAAAATATGAAACTACATCTTATGATGAATCTAATTATATATATTTGGTATTCTACATGTAAATATTTTTCTTCACAAACTCGATCAAAGTTTGTGAGGTCTGACTTCACAAAAAAAAACTCTATATTCAGTGCATTATGGAATGGAGGGAATACACATGTACTAGAAAACTCAGACTAACGAGAGGGGCCTGGTACAGTGATTAGTTTCCATGACATGGATTGGCATGGTAGGTGTTAATCCATCTCTTAGTTATATGATATTTGTATGGAAAAGAGGGGCGGATGAGATGGGACAAGAAATTCATTTGCTCCTAAAATTGCTTCGGTGAAAGCTGTCAACATTTGGAAGCCATTAATCCAGAGACACCACTATAGCGACGCTGACTAGCAGTCTGCCTTTCATGCTGGTTGTTTGCTCCTCTGGAACTCGTGCGCTAGTGACACAGGTAGGACCTATCCTATTGGATGCAACCCGTGCTTACTAATTTGCATATTGCTATGAAACCGTACACACAGGTAATCGCAGTGATGTGTCAGGTTTGTGTTGCGCTAATTGTTGGCAAATTGCGAACAAGATTTTGCCTGAAGCAATTCAAAAGAAATGCTTTGTAGCTCTAGTATCATTGTCCATGGTTATACTTTTGCTGGAAAAGCAACCTATACTTATGCTTGCAGTAGTGTGGCTGCTGTTTTCAACACCGGATCTTATCCTGAGGCCTCACATGCTCACATAAAAAGGCCAAGATCACGCATGCCACATTTCGGACATGTTCATGAAGAACCCAACACTACCTGAAAGGTGTGCAGTGTAACTAAGCCTCCTCTCAGTGGTCAATATTTGTTACTCTACTGAAGCAGAAGCCACTACAACAATCTATGTACTTCACTAGGAAGATTTATAGTTACTAGATGGAGTCGCATCCCTTCTAGATAAAGAGATACTCCTTTTATAGCCCGTAGTTGCATCAAAATTCAGGGATGGGAGCTCAGATAGAGTGAGCATTGGTAAAGTTCTTAACCAGCAATAACTCCTCACCTTATTTTCTTTAGTAAAATTATGGATGATGCTAGGCATCATCCGGCTGATCATTACCAAAGATCAGCCTGGTCCGCAGCCGTGTGATCTGGCTGAATCTGACGGCGCCTCTCGGCTTTCCTGTGGCAGCCAGTTCTGGTTAGCAGCGGCCAAAGCACCGGCTGCATGATGATTCCAATAGACTTCTTTCTCCCAGACTTCTCCACCTAGGTGGTCCTCATGAACGACTGTATACCATATCCACTTTTTACTAGCTAATGCACTTTCGCTTTACATACGTACCTACGCTGGCAACAAACACAACACAAACTGCATCATTGCTAGTTCATTTGCAACGTTAGAATAGCCTACGTAATCTTTGCAACATTTCCCATACTTACTATGTTGCGTAAACCGTATTGTTAGATCAGACACATCAAGAGGTTCCAACATCGCATTCACCTCATCCATACCCCTTTCGACCAGCAGTCACCCCACTAGTCTCATCTAATCATATGACAACACTGTCAACCATCGTCATTACATCACACAACTGTTGACCGTTGTCGCGATACCGCAACATCGTCAATCGCCGTCCTTACATCACAACACCACCGACCATCGTCCCGATATCGCAACATCGTCAACCTTCGACATCGCAACACCATCAACCACCGTCATGACATCGCAACACCGTCGACCGTCGTCATGATAGCGGAACACCGTCGACCGTCGTCATGATAGCGCAACACCGTCGACCATCATCGTGACATCGCAACATCATCGACCGCCGTCGTGACATCCCAACACCATTGACCGACGAGATCGCAACACTGTCGACCACCGTCGCGACATCACAACACCTTCGATCGTCAAAGTGACATCGCGACAGATTCAACCGCCGAACTGAGGTTGCAACACCTTTGACCATCGAAGTGACATCGCAAAACCATGAACAATCGTCAAAAAATCGTTTGACAACCAATGTGCACTAGTTGCAACAATAGTGATACACCCTCCAATGACAACATCACCGCTGATTCTTCGAAGCAACCGCAATACACGCCGGGCAAAACTCCCATACAGGACGCATCACCCATGACGTTGTCGATTATTGCAACATCGCGCGACTGGATTTGCAACAAAGTAAAATGGCGAGCAACTTGCAATGGAGATGACCGACCTTGCATAAACGCATGCCTAGCTTAATTACAACATGGAGCGCCCGCCTGCAACAACACCAGACGCATTTGCAAGGTCGCATTGTCGGCTTTGTCGGGTCACATGATTTTGTAGCATGGCGGATTGACTATTGTATTAGCAAAATAAACGACCAGCCATGCGTCATCATTGTATCCGGCTTGCAGCAGTATCGGACAGCCTTGCAATATCGTTATATTTTTGCTACACGACGCTACGACATCACAATAGAAAACAAATATGGGGGCCAGACTTGTAGTGTCACACATCCATCTTGCTACACCATCGGTCGAATTTGCAGCGTCGTCCGCGTTTTACAACCAATGCAACGTTGCAGCAAGAAAACATGTGGCGTCCATACTTGCCGGGTATTCAGAGCTTATGAATAGTAGGGCCAACCGTCCTTGTATCCCTAGCATCGCAGACTTCCCAATGCAACGTATTATTATTTGTTCACAACAACAACAAAAAAAGAATAAAAATTAGATCTATATCACGGGGAAAATACATGCAACATCCAATTGTAGCGAAAAAGCTCAAGGAACATCATAGTATGTATCGATACATGGGAGGCAGAGCAAACACTACATTAGCTTGACAGAGTGTCACTGTCCGTCATGTGACGGTGCTAAGCAACCAGCAACGATGCATGGGAGTTCCCTTGCTTGTAGGAAAGAAAAACAAACTGTTAGGATTAGATAACAACTGCCTTAGGCAGTTATCTTTAGTGCCCAAAGCGTTCCTTCTCACGGACGCCTTTCCCATATGTACAGACGCCTGTATCCAAACAGACGCCTCTCCAAAGTAGCGACGCCTCCTACAGGCGCCTTCTCCTTGTAACCGACATTCCCAAAAGACGGGAATCCTTGTATAAATACCCAGATTGATGATCAATGAAAGTAACAGTTCGTTTTCATTTGTTACACGTTATCATGCACTAGATTCTACCGAGAGCAATCACCGGAGAAAAGGAAGGAAGGAACAAAAAGGAAAAGATTTCTACGGGAGTTAAATCCAATGGAGGAGGAAATGTGCCTTGTGGACAGTGGCACCACAAACTCTATACTTAGGGACGTAAAGTATTTTCAAACTCTTACAAAGTTGAATGGAGATATTTTAACAATCGCTGGACGCGATGCGGTAATTGTTGGCAGTGGACGTGCCATATTTACCCTCCCTATGGATACACAAATTGTAATTGAGGATGCTTTATTGTATCCTGATTCAACTCATACCCTCATAGGTTATAGAGATATCCGTAAAAATGGTTTCCACATCGAAACTCATGAAGACAATAAAGAGGAATATCTCCTCTTTACCAAAAATAACGGATATGGCAAACGAATATTTGAGAAAATTCCCTCTTTATCATCAGGATTGTACTACACTTACATAAAACCCGTAGAACACGTTGAGTATAAGATAATTTTTCAGAATGTAAATGCATTCCAAACATGGCATGATCGCCTTGGTCATCCCGGTATCGGGATGATGAGAAAAATTATCTGCAATTCCAATGGTCATGACTTAAATGAAGCTAAATTCCCACAATCTTCGGATTTCATGTGCACCGCATGTGCTACTAGGAAACTCATTTTAAGGCCCTCCTATCTTAAAATTAAAGAGGAACCACTACAATTCCTTGAATGCATTCAAGGTGATATTTGTGGTCCTATCCAACCATTGTCTGGACCTTTTAGGTATTTCATGGTTCTAATTGACGCATCTACACGATGGTCTCATGTGTGCCTATTATCCACACGAAACCATGCATTTGCCAAGATAGTGAGGCAAGTTATTAAATTACAAGCTCATTATCCCGAAAATCGAATTAAATCAATTCGAATGGACAATGCTGCTGAATTTTCCTCGCGTGCTTTCAATGATTATTGCATGGCCCTAGGAATTGAAGTTCAACACTCGGTCCCATATGTCCACACACAAAATGGATTGGCAGAATCTCTAATTAAGAGAATTAAGCTCATTGCACGACCCTTGCTAATGAATTGCAACTTACCAACTTCATGTTGGGGTCATGCAGTTTTACACGCTGCTGACTTAATTCAATTGCGACCAACTGCATATCACAGCACTTCCCCTCTGCAATTAGTACGTGGAAACCTACCAAGTATTTCCCATCTGCGTAAATTCGGATGCGCCACATATGTGCCCATCTCACCACCGCAGCGTACATCCATGGGCCCACATAGGAAATTGGGGATCTGTGTGGGGTACAAATCACCGTCGATAATCAAGTACCTTGAACCCCTAACTGGGGATCTATTCACAGCCCGTCACGCTGACTGCATCTTTAATGAGGAACATTTCCCAGCATTAGGGGGAGACATCAAGTACCAAAAAGAATGCCCGGAAATCGATTGGAATGCCCAAGACATTTCCTCCTCTGATCTACGTACTCAAGAAACTGAACTTCAAGTTCGGAAAATAATTAATTTGCAACATATTGCAAATAACGTGCCAGATTCATTTACTGACTATAAAGGTGTTACAAAATCCTACAATCCTGCCAGAAATGCGCCCGAAAGAGTGGAGGTACCAACAAAAACCACTCAACCCCCTGTTCAAAGGAAGAGGGAGAGAAATACGGCCACAGAACAGGATTCAGCTTCTCGCAAGCAACAAAGGAAACAGAGGAAGAAACCCTATGAACCAGTAAATGTAAATCAACCTAGCGTTGATAATCATCAAATGGGTAATGAACACCCAGTGGAAGAACGGCCTCCACAACCCAGCTCAGTTGTGCACTCAATGACTGGGACATCGGAAAACCCTGACTCAATCGTATTGGGAAATCACGACGAGTCAACATGGGTAAATGAAATTTCCACCAACTATATGGATTCTGGAGAATGTTAGTCTACTATTGTCGACATATATTTCTCAACTACAGTTGCAGACAACCTTCTAAATGATCATGATCCAAAGACCATGGCAGAGTGCAAGAAACGCTCCGACTGGCCTAAATGGAAGGATGCAATCCAAGTAGAGTTAGCCTCGCTCAGTAAACGAAAGGTATTCACTGAAGCAATACCTACACCTCCCAGAGTTTTCCCTATGGGATTCAAATGGGTTTTCGTCCGTAAAAGAAATGAGAACAACGAGGTGGTGAGATATAAAGCAAGGCTTGTAGCCCAAGGTTTCACGCAGAGACCAGGCATTAATTTCAATGAAACATACTCTTCAGTAATGAGTGGTATTACTTTCCGATACCTTATTTCTATGGCAGTACAAAATCGTCTATCTATGCAGTTGATGGACGTAGTGACCGCTTACCTTTATGGTTCACTTGATTCGGACATATACATGAAGGTTCCTGATGGAGTCCCAATCCCGAATCCAAATGCAAAACGCAACGCATATTGTGTAAAACTAAACAAGTCTTTATACGGCTTAAAACAGTCGGGTCGCATGTGGTACAACCGACTTAGTGAGTTCTTTTTAAGAAAAGGATACTCCAATAATGATGATTGCCCATGTGTTTTCATAAAAAAATCCGCAACCGGATTTTGCATTATTTCAGTGTATGTTGATGATCTTAACATCACTGGAACCACCGAAGATATTGATGAAGCATGCAATCATTTAAAGACGGAATTTGAAATGAAGGATTTGGGTAAAACCAAATTTTGCTTAGGATTACAACTTGAGCACCTTCCCTCAGGTATTTTGGTTCATTAAACCGCCTATATCCAGAAAATATTGGAGAAATTCAATATGGACAAATCCTATCCATCCAAAACCCCTATGGTAGTTCGATCTCTAGACATAGAGAAAGATCAATTTAGACCAACGGATGATGGACAAAAGATATTAGGACCTGAAGTTCCATATCTTAGTGCCGTTGGAGCGCTCATGTATCTTGCAAATTGCACCAGGCCTGATATTGCATTTGTAGTAAATTTACTAGCTAGACATAGCGCAGCTCCCACTAAACGACATTGGACTGGAGTTAAAAATATCTTTCGATATCTCCAAGGCACAAAGGATCTTGGCCTATTCTTTCAATTTCAAAGAAATTTGGACATTGATTGGATTGGGTATACAGATGCTGGCTACTTATCTGACCCCCACAATGCCAGATCACAAACCGGTTTCGTGTTCCTACATGGTGGGACAGCCATATCATGGAAGTCTTCCAAGCAAACCCTAGTGGCTACATCCACCAATCATTCTGAAATAATCGCATTATATGAAGCGTCACGTGAATGTGTATGGCTTCGCAGAATGATAAACCACGTACAAAAATCATGTGGCAGAGGTGGTTTAACCGTATGTCCACATCATTGTACTTGTCGATGGGACGTGGTTTCGTTGTATTTTCAAGCACACATACTATAATTGTCAAGTAAGAAAAGAATATATGTATCTGAAAAGGATTGCCATTGGAAAAAAAATCAACATAATGTGTTGAAAACTTTTTATATCTTCATACTTCTTACCAGCTTTCAAAAATATTTATCTAAATAGGGCCTACAAATTTTGAGATTAGCATGGGCTCATATATTTCATTTTGGTAATTATGTTGTGTTTTTAAAATATTTAGGATATTAAAATGAATAATTATGATTTATTGGTATTTATCTTATATCATTTACTTCATCCATATACGTATAAAACAAAATTTTGCTCTGTATACATGAGACATAGGCAAAATTGATGTGGTGTCCTCCAGTCACCTCCAAGCAAATGTTTTTGACCTTATAGTTAGTCATGGTAGCACAGAAATATGATCATAAATAATGGTACGCATCTTAATGACCAATTTGTGCAAGAGGATCATGACCTAATGGACGCAAAAGGTCATAACGTTATGGGATTTGGACCCTCCTAGACTTGCCATGACTAATTTCGGAATTTTGGTCATGGATCAATGACCAATTAAACCACCGTCGTTATTTTTGGTCATAATTGAGCATTTTTTTTGTAGTGGTAGTAGGGCCAACCGTCCATGTATCCCTAGCATCGCAGACTTCCCAATGCAACGTATTATTATTTGTTCACAACAACAACAAAAAAAGAATAAAAATTAGATCTATATCGCGGGGAAAATACATGCAACATCCAATTGTAGCGAAAAAGCTCAAGGAACATCATAGTATGTATCGATACATGGGAGGCAGAGCAAACACTACATTAGCTTGACAGAGTGTCACTGTCCGTCATGTGACGGTGCTAAGCAACCAGCAACGATGCATGGGAGTTCCCTTGCTTGTAGGAAAGAAAAACAAACAAGCCATAGTGTGGTCCACATTGACACGTGGCTGCCTAGGAGCATGGCTGATGCGCGTGCCCAAGATCAGCCGTTTGATTATAAATGTTCCTTAATTAAGGTACTATCAATTTGTTTTACTATTTTATTCGAGTGAGGGCTCAAATTTCATGCATTGAAGACAAGACGGCGGCAGAATCTTCAGGTTAAGAGCTTTGATGTTTTGCTTTACCTTCTATACATGTGTGTTCCTATAAATAGTGGGATGAATGCTATACTGCACCCAAGAAAAAGTTCTTGTGCCTAATGAATAAAATATTTCACTATCATATTACACATTGATTTTAGGCCATGTATAGGCAAATGCTGTATCCAATAAACATGGTGAGTTATACACCTACAAATGTGTAACCAAGACTCATCAAAGATCACTTCTCCCTTTTGTTTTTATCGCACCGAAGAACAGATATCTTCATATGGAAAAGCGGGGAGAAAATTATTGTCCAGGGCGATTGAGATGGTTGCCAGTGAGAAATGACAACCGTAGATTGTGGGATTGGGCATTTATTTGTGGAAAGTGTTCAGGAGAAAATATACTACTACTGCTAATGAAGTTATGTCAAAGAATACTAAAAACCAATGATTATCTTATTTGGCTGGTTATTGGCGTGGTGACTCCGGCCTCTTTAATTATTTTGTCCTACGGGATGGTCCGGTTTCTAGAACCCTCGGGATTGGTGTTGAAGGATTGCAAGCGTTCGTTGCATGCGGTGTTGCCCCAACTGATGTGTATTCGGAGCCTGCTAGCTTCATTGTTAGTATGCAACGGACGAGTGATTATAGCGGTCTTCACAGCCTTGTATGACGGGCCATGAACAAACTAAGGAAGAATACAACCAACATAGTTTACGATGTAATTTTATTGTTTATACGTCTGTATTATTGTGCTTTGTTTGTATTATCTAGTGTTGTCTTCATATATATCGGATATGAGATGTACTTTGGTGTCTTTAAAAAATTGATGATATAAGGCAAATAAAAAATGTAATGCTAACAAGAAAAAAAGACATGATCTGGGGTTTATTAAAAGGAGGTTAAAAACCCTCGGAATATGCATCAATCCCTGCATACAATCATCTTTATTAATTAGTAAATAAAGGTGTGACAAGAACATACATCAAGACATCACAAGCCATCACTCACATCTACAAACTTGATAATGTGGAGTACTCTCACTCTCCATATCTAAACCTAGTGTCATTGTCGATACATCCATATAATGTATCGGAACGAACAACCGGTGCAGCAGAACTAAAGCACACACCACATTCACATATTTTAAAAGCCGCCATTATCATCGAACCGCTGACACATCTTTAGGAGAGAGAACCACGCCATCCTTGCATGTCCTACCATCCGTCTATGCCACCACGCCGCCCAACGACACTACCACCACTATTGGCCACACATGACTTAACATCTCCACCGAAGCTTCGTACAAGGCGAAGCCACTCCACCTCCTGCATTTTTCCTCCGGCGCTGCTCCACAAACGATGCTCCCAAGAGAGAAAGAACACCCTGGTGCCGCCATCGTCTGATTTGGAAGAATAGATCATAGGGTTTCCCCCGGAGCAGCAAGAGTCGGTCGACAGTAGTTATACGATGAAGCCTTCGGCAAGGTAACGACGCAGAATGCACCATCGCCCGCGGTCAGCTCCGTTTTCACCGGCAACTATGTCTTCCCGACTCGTTGCCTCGACTAGATTCTGGATCTCCAGATCCGACGAGCCAGCCTCACGCCGACGACCTACGACGGAGGAGAAGGCCGGCTCCGCTGTGCCGCAGAGCTCTGCGCCTGCCCGTCGCTGCCGCCTGGATAAGCCTCCCCCCATCGGCCATCTCCAAGCAAGGGAGAAAAGGGGCCCCACCGCCGGCTACCACGAGGGGCTTTGCTCTGGGGCCTCCAGCCGGCGGCGATGGTATGGGAGGGCCGGGAGGAGGGGAGGGGAGGTTGGGGCGCGCCACCGCCTAGTCACCCGCGGGGGATCACATGTCATCTGGCGATCTAGACTTAACTGAAAGGGTAACATGTCCAAGAAAAACATAACACGGCCTGACCTATACATATCCACTTCATATTTGGTGATTGGCGTACTAGCTAGGCTGCTTCTAGCTCAGCTTAGCAAGCATGTGTGTGCCACATGCATGTGAGTTATGAAAGCGAACGCAAGCGGCATGCTATTAGAGGGGGTAGTAAGTATTGAATTACTGAAGCGACAATCGATTGGGCACATGGAAATGACTCTTGTAAATAGGGGGAGAAAATGAAAGGCCAAGGAGGTAGAGCGATGCTTCCTCCAGACTAGTGGGTAGGGTGCAATAAGCAGCACCAGTTTCCAGTTCTGTGTGTAGCATTAGTGGCAACCATTATCTGTTTGAGGTCTCCCATGCTCATATTGGCAGGAATAAAAGTTGAAAATATGTCCAGATCTAGCATTGCCACGTTCTAGTATATTCATGAAACCAACACTACCTAGAAAGTGCGCATTGAAAACTGAGGTCACTATTTGGTCAGTTTCCCTCGTGGTATTGAAGTACAAACCACTTCTCACCAAAAAAAAGAACAAGCCACTAATACAACAATCTATTTATAAACTCCAACTTTAGGAATATTAATTGTTGCTAGGTAATGTCTCTTTGATTCTTGTAGAGGGATCACTAGTAGAAAACGGGCCTTTGGCCTGGACCATTTAGTCCCGGCCTGCCTCTGGGCCGGGACTAAAGGCCCGGCCACGTCGCCCCAATTCTCAATGCCTCCCTCGAGGCTTTAGTCCCGGCCCGTAAGGAGGCTTTAGTCCCGGTTCGTGTCCCAAACCGGGACTAAAGGGCTACGCGGCGGGCAGTGGTGGTGGCAACCGTTCGTATCCCCCTTTAGTCCCGGTTGGTGGCTCAACCCGGGACTAAAGGACTAACACGTGGCGTGCCGTAGTGTGGCGACCGTTGGTATACCTCTTTAGTCCCGGTTGGTGGCTCAACCCGGAACTAAAGGTCTAACACGTGGCCTGCCGTAGTGGTGGCAACCGTTTGGTTTACCTCTTTAGTTCCGGTTGGTGGCTCAACCCGGGACTAAAGGCCCAAACGGTTTGCATCCCGCGTCGTTTCGGGCGATGAAAAGCACGAACCGAAGCGTACAGTCGCCATTTCTCTGTTCTTCTTCTCTCGCGTCGCCCTCTCTGTTCTTCTCCTCTGTTCTTCTCCTCTCTTCTTCCCTTCTCTTCTTCCACCATGCCAACTATCTTTCGTGAGGTGCTCGCACATGGCACGACCAAGCTCCGTGTCGTGTACACGAACCTGAGCAGGGAGGTGCCGTTTTTTCTTCAACAGTTGAAGGAACGATGGTTTGACTGCAGCGGATCATGAGAAGTTCTGCGGGCTTGATCTAGAGTACACGGCCGATCAACGCGGTGTTGCCGTCATCTAACTATGCTTCGCACGCCATGTCTTGATCTTCCAATGGGCGAGGTAAGTTTTGAGGCTTTCTTTGATCCAAGATAATGACATTGTAAATTTATTTGTTTCAATCATAGTTGGTTCCCTTCAAATAGTTATAGTGAAACAATTTTGATTAGTTGAAGGGGAGCACAATCTAATTGGAATAGTGTTCCATAATCTGAAAAATCGTATTAGAATCAACTAGTGTTTAATATGTTCCATTGGAATCATAGTTGGTTCCCTTCAAATAGTTGTAGTGAAACAATTTTGATTAGTTGAAGGGGAGCACAATCTAATTGGAATAGTGTTCCATAATCTGAAAAATCGTATTAGAATCAACTAGTGTTTAATATGTTCCATTGGAATCATAGTTGGTTCCCTTCAAATAGTTGTAGTGAAACAATTTTGATTAGTTGAAGGGGAACACAATCTGATTGGAATAGTGTTCCATAATCTGAAAAATCGTATTAGAATCAACTAGTGTTTAATATGTTCCATTGGAATCATAGTTGGTTCGCTTCAAATAGTTGTAGTGAAACAATTTTGATTAGTTGAAGGGAACACAATCTGATTGGAATAGTGTTCCATAATCTGAGAAATCTGATTGGTTCAATATGTTCCATTGAAATCATAGTTGTAGTGATACAATTTTATGCGATGTTCTTTGATCCAAGGTTATGAAAATTGAATATAGCTAGTGATCTCTCTAGGTTCCATTGGATAGCAATATGATATGTCATAGTCATGAAAATTGCATATAGCTAGTGATCTCTCTAGGTTCCATTGGATAGCTATAGTGATCTCTCTAGGTACCATTGCATATGTTCTATTTGAATCCTAAAGATAAGTTTCTCTTTAGTTGTAGTGAAACATCTTTCCTTATTGCAGCAGTATGTAACATTTGTTTCATTTTAATTTGTTTCTGTTGCAAGAGTGACAAGCATTGCCCAGAACTCATGGAGTTCCTTCGCAGCGGCATCACTTTTGCTTCCGTTGACATAAGGAACGACAAGCTGAAGATGAGGCACAGCTTCGGTATTGAGATACCAGTTGGTTGCCTCGTTGATCTCCAAACGATATTCAGGCTTCGACATGACAGGACTTCGATGGCTCATATGGCCATACAGGGTCGGGATCTCAACACTAACAGTACTAAAGTTCTCAACCAACACCCACTCCTCTAGTCAGGGAAAACAGATTGAAGTATACGCCTTCGAACAACCATGCTACTATACATCACATTATTTTAGATAACCGTGGTGTAGAATTCCATCCATTTAATACATGAGATACATAACATATGTCCGTTAAGTGCTTGATGCTACACCGTGTATGGGTGCGCGTTGGGCGTGTCGGGTGCGTCGGGTCCGCGGCGTAGGTGTGCGTATGATGCACGGGGGTCTCCGTGTACGTATACACCATAGGCATGCGTGTAGGGCGAAGCTATTGGCGAGTCGCGCGGTGATCGCGGGCGATCCGTGAACCCGTGCGTGGACCGGGCGCGTTGGAGCGCGTCGTACGCGGGCGGAGCGGGCGAATCGTGGGTCGAACGAGAGGAGGCGTGGGTGCGTGCCCAGTGCGCCGGCTCGGGTATAATGCCGCAACTGGCATCGTTGTAATTGACGTCGAGTTCGTGCTCGAGGAAAAGCTAAGCCGTATGTGCGGCAGCAGTGTTCCTGCGTCGGGAAACCCTAGTGTCTATCGCGTCTACTTCCTTCTTCCTCCTTCCTTCTGCTGGTTCGAGCCACAAAGTGAGCGAGAGAGAGAGAGGCAGAGCTAGTTCGAGCTAGGATAGATTGCAACATTTGGCATCAGAGCCACGTGGAGGGAGAAGTTCGCCGGCGATGGTGCTCGTCCCATACGCCGGCGGGTCGGGAAGCTCGTTGTCAACGCCGGTCCCGATTTCTTCTGGTGATAACTACACCAAGTGGGCGATCAAAGTCGAGGCCAACCTCGACGCGGCTGGCTGTGGGAGGCGGTGGTGCTGTCGGAGGACGCGGCGGCGGCTGTGATCGCTAAAAAGGACAAGCCGGCGCGGGCGTACCTTCTCAGGGCGCTGGCGGAGGATCTCCTGCTGCAGGTGTCGTCCAAGAAAACGACGAAGGTCTGGGCTATTCTGAAGGCGCGGTTCGTCGGAGCGGACCGAGTCAGGGCGGCACGACTGGGCACTCTCCGGGGAGAGTTTGAGCTGTTGTGCATGGCAGAGGACGACACGCTGGACTCGTTCGCTGGGAAGCTCGGTGGCATGACGGCGTGCTTCGCGGGGCTCGGATCGACGCTGGAAGATGACGCGTTGGTGAAGAAACTACCCGACTCCGTGTCGGGCGTCTGTACGCGGCGGTGGTCGGAATCGAGCAGTTCTGTGATGTCTCCACCATGGCGTTTGATGAGGCGCTGGGTCGCCTGAAGGCCTTCGACGAGCGGCTACGACGACGCGGACAAGCGGGCGGCGAGCGAGCTAACGGCCAGCTCATGTACACGGCGGCGCAGTGGCGGGCATGGGAGCGGCAACAGGGCGGTACTCGGGACGATGATGATGGCAGGACCGTGGCGTCGGGCAACGATACCAAGATGCGCGGCCGCTGCTACAACTGTGGGCAGCAGGGCCACTTCAAGCGCGAATGCCCGAAGCTGCGGAAGGAGCCGACGGCGGAGCGGGCGCTGCTGGCGGACGTCGGAGTTGAGGACAACTGCCTCCTTTGAGCTGCGGCTTAGGGGGTGAGTGTTGGGCGCAATAAGCCACGGCGACGAGCCATACGCATCGGGCGCATGTATGGACGCGCGCTGGACATGTCGGGCGCGTCGGGTCCGCTGCGTAGGTGTGCGTGTGGTGCACGGGGGTATGTATACACCATAGGCGTGCGTGTAGGGCGAAGCTGTTGATGAGCCAAGCGGTGATCGCGGGCGATCCGTGAACCCGTGCGTGGACCGGGCGCGTTGGAGCGCGTCGTGGGCGCGCGGAGCGGGCGGATGCGGATCGTGGGGCGAACGAGTGAAGGCGTGGGTGCGTGCCCCAGTGTGCCGGCTCGGGTATAAAGCCACGGCTGGCATGGTTGTAATTGACGTCGAGTTCGTGCTCGAGAAAAAGGTAAGCCGTATGTGCGGCAGCGGCATTCGTGCGTCGGAAAACCCTAGCGTCTATCGCGTCTACTTCCTTCTTCCTCCTTCCTTCCGCTGGTTCTAGCCACAGAGTGAGCGAGAGAGACAGAGCTAGTTCGAGCTAGGGTAGATTGCAACAGTGGGTTCCGACGAATAGTGCTATTATACTGCAATCAAGAATTCAGTAAACGAGAAGAGCAATAGAAAGTTATTGTTGTGAATACCTTATTTGATAATCATATTGCGGCATCCTTGACGTATTCTTTAAATGTGCACGCTTAGCTTTTTTTAGGTACTAAGTGTCCACTAGATTTGAGACAACACATAAGTGGGTTAACAAATGGAGCCCAATAAGATATAAGTGGAACAATAATAAGCAATTTGATTAGGCCCATGCAAGCAAAACACATTGTTTTTATACCTCATTCATACTATGAAAACGATTGTGTTTCACGGTTGGTATGGCTGTTCAAAAGATCCAAACATGTGTTTGTTAGGAGTACTAGTATGATCACGGTTGTCGTTGATTAGATTAGAAAAAGCAAGAGTACAAGTCCAATCGTGAGTTAGATTAGGATAGGAATACTAGTCCGTCTCCTAGTTGGGCTGGATGTACAGTAGTAGTTTCAGTCAGTTTAGGAAATCACAAGTTGGCTCTGATTCGGTTCGATGCGTAGGTCTGGGTCGGTGGCGTCCTGCATCTATATATACTTCGGTGTCTGCGTGAGTTTTGTATCAAAAAAACTAGAAAAGCAATAAAGAGATTATTACGAGGCACGACACGTGCCTCTGGTCATCTTCGTGTTGCTGCGTTCGCGTGCGTGTGATCTGGTCCCGGTGTTTGCGTGAGCGTCGGTGAGATATCGAGTGCTACAACTAGTTCGTATACGTTGAGCCGAGTTGCATGTACACGACTAGTCGAGCTGCAGGGCGATTGTGTGTTCGATCCTGAGGACGAAAAGCCAACAAGTGGTATCAGAGCCCCAGGTGACCGGAATAAATCTCGGTGGACTCACGGGTGATCGGTCATGGTTGGTGGGCTGAAGACGCTGGTATTAGCGGGCCCATGCTAACCAATGTGTGAGGGGGGGTTAGTCCCACATCGGTTGTGGGAGGAGAAGTAACACGACTTATAAGGGTGAGGGTGTCCCCTCCTAACAGGCTAGTCTTAGGCTAGTCTTTTGGGGGGAGAGGGTCCAAGGCCTGTCATAAGTCGGTGTTGCTCTCCGGTTGTGCCTGTTGACGCATGTGGGTCGGAAACGCTGGTGTTAGCGGATCCGGGATTGCGTAACAAGTGGTATCTAGAGCAAGTTGTGGAGGCTTCGCCGTCAAGTTGCGTCACGGTGGAGTTGTCGTCGCCGTCAAGTTGTATCACGGACGACGGAAAATCGAAGAAGAGGATCGTGTCGACTTCGAAGGGGAGTGATGGTGGTGAGATCATCCAGTACCCCATGCTTGATGGTGACAATTATGGGGTGTGGGCCGCGAAGATGAAGATCTTCATGCGTGCGCGTGGAGTTTGGGCAGCAGTGGATGGTGAAGGCGCGGTCGAAGAGACAAAGGACCAAGAGGCTTTCGCCATCATAGCCCAAGGTGTGTCTGATGTTATTTTCATGTCCATATCGGAGAAAGAGACAGCACAGGAAGCTTGGCAAGCGCTCAAGGACATGCATGCTGGAGATGATCGTTTCAAAAAGGCACGTGTTCAAGCTCTAAGGAGGGAGTTCGAGAGGATGAGCATGAAGGCGTCAGAAGGGGTTGGTGAATTTGTATTAAAACTAACCTCCCTGGTTAATGAGATGCGAGCTCTCGGATCAAAGATGGAGGACATCGTGGTTGTGGAGAAATTACTACAGTTGTTCCCGACAAGTTTTTACTGATCGTTGGCACCATCAAGCAGTGGGGCGATGTGACGAAGATGTCGGTGATGGAGGTGATCGGGCGGCTAAAGACCTATGAGTTGACATTGAAAGGACGGGAACGCGACCAAGAAGAGGAGCAGTTGATGTTCTCGCGCAATAAGGAGAAAGATAAGCAGAAGTACCGGAAGTTCGACAAATCTAAAGTTCGTTGCTACAATTGTTAGGACTATGGACACTATTCTCGAGAATGTCCTAATCCGTGGAAGGAGGCAAAGAACTAGCACAAGATTCTGCAACTAGCTAAAGTGGACGTGGATGACGGCCCAGGGTTGCTTTGATGAAGAAGCTGCGACGGAAAAGAAACAAAAAAAAGAGTTGTGTCTTTAGTTTTTTCTTGTGTTTGAGTTGTTGGTGTGTCTCGGCGAAAAGACGAAGGCCAGCGTGAAGATGGATGCGCACTAGTTAAGTTGAGTTCCTACATGAGAGGCTATGTGTTTAGTGTGAATGTAGCACACTAAGATGTGACGGCGTGGATTGGTAATTCAAACGATGTGTTGGTTCCAAGTCGATGAGTCGAGTGTTTGGATTAGGGGATGAATGTTGAAATAATCGAAACATGTGTTTGTTAGGAGTACTAGTATGATTACGGTTGCCATTGATTAGATTAGAAAAAGCAAGAGTATAAGTCCAATCGTGAGTTAGATTAGGATAGGAATACTAGTCCGTGTCCTAGTTGGGCTGGATGTATAGTAGTAGTTTCAGTCAGTTTAGGAAATCATAAGTTGGTTCTGATTCGGTTCGATGCGTAGGTCTGGGTCGGTGGCGTCCTGCATCTATATATACTTCGGTGTCTGCGTGAGTTTTGTACCAGAAAAACGAGAAAAGCAATAAAGAGATTATTACGAGGCACGACACATGCCTCTGCCCATCTTCGTGTTGTTGCGTTCGCGTGCGTGTGATCTGGTTCCGGTGTTTGCGTGAGCGCCGATGAGATATCTAGTGTTACAGCTAGTTTGTATATGTTGAGCCGAGTTGCATGTACACGACTAGTCGAGCTGCACGGCGATCGTGTGTTCGATCCTCAGGACGAAAAGCCAACAATGGCATGCATTCAGCTTGATTCAAACAAAAAATATATAAACAGATTGGCAAACGGCCTTCATTCCAATACCTGACTACATTTCAAAACAAAACATACATCTTGTCTCGAGAAATAATAGGCATGTATACAGATCACAACCGACTTCTTAGTTCTTACAGAGGGTACTAATTAACTTACTGACAGCAGAAACAGAATGCCGTCAAGATCCCGCAACCTTATCCGGCAGGCCCAACAATCGTTGTTAGATTGATGAATGACAAGATAAACTACCGGTTCCAGATGACCACGTTAAAAACCAAACAAAGCCAAAAACTCCCTCATACAGACCAATCTGTGGTCAACTGTCGAGTGTCGGGCATAGTCAGTCAACAGCATCATGGACACATCGACCTGACCACCGCAACTCACATCCTCAGCGATTCAGTGCTGCTCTCGTTGGCCTGCATCTAAGACACTTTTGTTAAGACCTTCCTGAGTACCTTTCCAATGTATATGTTAGATTTAATCTTGTTATGTTCATGTATCTGTATGTTTGCATTTATTTAAGCGCATCGCATGGTTAGGCATGGTGCCAATGAGTTTCAGCTGGAGGAGCGTGGTGGCGAGATGCGCAGATGTCGTGTGATGCGGCGTGTGCGTGTAGGGTGAGATGCACTATGCCGTGCGATGCCGAAGCAAATTTATGCCTCTCGCGGAATCAAAGAGCATCCACCCTCATGCCCAAGTGCCCCCGCGTTGCCAACCATAGGCGACACGGGGGAAACCGCGCCGCCAGCCCTCGGCACCTCACCACGGTCTTTTCCTCACACTGCCACTCGAGTTCACGCCGGCGAAGCCTGGGCTGTGGGCTGTGACGGCGGCGGCGGGGTCTTCTTCCCTCGCGCACGGTGGCGTCCTCCCATGTCAGCGGCGACATGGACTTCGGTGACCCGGTGGCGCGATGCGGCGTGATCCCGACGACGGACATGGTGGGTCGATGGATCTGGAATCCGGCGGCAGGTTGGCGTGGTGGGCCGTGCAAAGCTGGCTGCTTTGGCACCGTGGTGGTGTCGCGGCCGGTCACGCGACGGCAGCTGGATCCTGTTGGTCTAGTCTCCGGCAGAGAAGACGGTGATCCGTGCACAAGAAGCTGGATGGAGTTCTTCGAACAGATCTGGATGAAAAACCTGCTCTTGTGGCTAGATGCCAAGGCCGGCGATGGCGGCGCTTTATGGTGTCATTCCCTTCTTGAAGGCATCCCCTGAAGAAGTTCTAGACCACTATCTGTTACCTCCGGAGGAAATCCTAGATCGACCAGAACACGACGGCGCGCTTGCGTGGTTTCCCCTTTGGGGGCGTCATTCTTGGAGATGTACACGGGCTCGAGCGACCAGTGGAGCGGTGCTTCATCTTTGCTAGAGCGGTGCTTCATCATACACATTGATGGCGACGGATATTGATGGCATGGCGCCCTTGAGATTAAGCGTCTAGTGTGCGATGATGGACTCGCGCAGGAGGGTAACGCCATATGATGTCCTGGTGGCGTCGACCGCAGCTAGATCTGACAAGGTTGATGCATCAGTACATCTCTAAAGATGGATTGGTGTCAGGTGGCAGCGGTGGACTCTGAGTGTGTGCCGGACCGGTGGGTGCCCCATACCCGGCAGGTGGCTTGGTTGGGGCCTCACGTCTTAGATTTTAGGTTTGGCTGCAAGGTCTATTTGGTATTTGGCCCAAATTATCAGCATTCCTTCATCAACTCGATTGGAGTAGCGACAGATGTTGCCTAGATGGTCGCTTCAGTCTTACTGTTGTATTACTTTGTAAGGTCTTTTATGTATCATTAATAAAGTGGCTGCATGCATGAGCACGTTAAAAACCAAACAAAGCCGAAAGCTCCCTCATACATACCAATCTGTGGTCAACCGTCGAGTGTTGGGCATAGTCAGTCAACAACATCATGGACACATCGACCTGACCTCTGCAACTCAGGGGTGTTTGTTTACAGGGACTTTTTGATGTAGGGACTAAAAAAGTTCCTTTTAGTCCCATGTGAAACAAACAGGAGGGACTTTTAGGGACTAAAAGGGGGTATTTGGGACTAAAGGAAGAAGTCCCTATGGAAGGGTCTTTTTGAGATTTTTTTTGCACTTTTTCCAACAGTGCCCCTCCTTTTAGCATGTCATTTAATAACTTCTAGTACATTACTAGGGGTAACATAATCTTTTTGCATGTCATTTAATGACCTTTAGTCCCTGTTTAGTCCATAAAACAAATGGGTAGGGACTAGGAACTTTTTAGTTGGGACTAAAAAAAGTCTTGGGACTTCTGAAACAAACAGGGCCTCACATCCTCTGCAATTCAGTGCTGCTCTTGTTGGCCTGCAACTAAGACACTCTTGATAAGACCTTCCTGAGTACCTTTCCAATGTATATGTTAGATTTAATCTTGTCATGTTCTTGTATCTACTTGTTTGCATTTAGTTAAGCCCATGGTTGGGCATGGTACCGATGAGTTTCATGTGGAGGAGCCAGGTAGCGAGATACCCAGGTACCGTGTGATGCGGCATACAACATAAGATGCACCATGCCGCGCGATGCGGAAACAAATTTGTGCCTCTCACGAAAGCAAAGAGCATCCACCCTCATGCCCAAGTGCCCCCGCGTCGCCAATCATAGGAGACACGGGGGAAACCGCGCCGCCGGCCCTCGACACCTCGCCACGATCTCTTCCTCCCACTGCCGCCTGAGTTCACGCTGGCAAAGCCCGGGCTGTGGGTTGTCACTGCGGCGGCGGGGTCTTCTTCCCTCGCGCACGGTGGCGTCCTCCCATGGCAGCGACGACATGAACTTCGGTGACCCGGTGGAGCGATGCTGCGGGATCCCGAGGCGGACATGGCGGGCCGACCGATCTGCTATCAGGCGGCAGGCTGGCATGGTGGGCCGTGCAAAGCTGGCAGCTTTGGCACCGTGGTGGTGTGTGGCCAGTGAGACGGCGGCGGTTGGATCCTGTTGGTCTAGACTCCGGTAGAGAAGGTGGCGATCCATGCACAAGAAGCTGGATGGAGTTCTTCGAACAGATCTGGGTGAAAACCTTCTCTTGTGGCTAGATGCCAACGCAGGCGATGGCGGCACTTTATGGTGTCATTCCCTTCTTGAAGGCATCCACGTGGAGAAGTTCTAGACCACTATCTGCTACCTCCGGGGGAAACCCTAGATCGATCGACCAGAAGACGGCGGCGCGCTTGCGTTCTTTCCTCCTTGGGGGCATCATTCTTGGAGATGCACACGGGCTTGAGGGACCAGTGGATGACATCTTCGGTAGAGCGGTCCTTCATCATACACATTGATGGCGACATATATTGATGGCATAGCGCCTTGGAGATTAGGCGTCTGATGTGCGATGATGGACTCGCGCGGGAGGGTAACGCCGCCTGACGTCTTGGTGGCGTCGACAGCGGCTAGGCCGGGCAAGGTTGATGCATCAGTACATCTCTAAAGATGGATTGGTGGCAGGCGGTGGCGGAGGCCTCTGAGTGTGCGCCGGACCGATGGGTGCCCCATATCCGGCAGTTGGCTTGGTTGGGGCCTCAGTTCTTAGATGTTAGGTTTGGCTGCGAGGTATGTTTGGTATTTGGTCCAGACTATCAACATCCCTTCATCAACTCGATAGGAGTAGCGTTAGATGTTGCCTAGACGGTGGCTTCAGTCTTACTGTTATATTACTTTGTAAGGTCTTTTGTGTATTATTAATAAAGTGCTTGCATGCACCGTCTAGATGTAGAGTCCGGTGGTGTTCCTCCTTTAAAAAAAAGCAAAACCGTAACTCTCGTAAAAATAATGTTTTTTTGTTTCCAAGAGGCACACCCATTCAGTGCCTCTTGCGAAAGAAAAATACAAAAAACTTTTTTTTTCTTTCAAAAAGGCATGGCCGAGCGTCATGCGAAATCAAATCGGTGCCTCTCATAAAAGCAAAACCATGCCTCTCCTGAAAAAAAAACACATTTTTTCGTTTCCGAGAGGCACAGTCTTGCCTCTCGCGGAAGCAAACCTGTGCCTCTTGGGAAAGCAAAACCGGACCTCTCGAGAAGCAAATCGGTGCCTCTTATGAAAGAAAAGAAACAAAAAACGTGTTTTGTTTTTTGTTTCCGAAAGGCACGACCGAGCCTCGTGCGAAAGCAAATATGTGCTTTTTGTTGAAGCAAAATCGTACCTTTCGTAAAAGAAAAAATATATAAAAACACTTTATTTTATGATTCTTAGAGGGGCGAAGCCCGACTGAATTGTGATGTAACAAGGGACGGCGGCACGAAGCCACAAAGATATTGATGCTAGACAACAAGGAAAGGCAGGTGAAGTTAAGGATGCAACTAGCAATGTGCGTCACTTGTGGACTGCAACACAGCAGTGCACTGCAGTGGTTCTAGCCTCGTCTGTTCCTTCCGGACGTTTTACTGGCGACCAGAGGCTCCCTCCCTCGATATCTTATGTTCCATATCCTCTGCCGCTTGTTCTATCACGAGTATTTACTTACCCAAGACATACCATTCGCAAGGAATGCTCTCAATAAAGTATATGTGTTACTTACTACCTTGATCGTCTATCGAACCAGTGACTTGAAAAGGAGAAAATTCAAAGCTAGCAAGGTAAGCGAATTGCACAAGCAAGCTATCACTAATTTGCTATATATATTGCACCCAACACCAGTCTCCTCTCTTTTGTGGCACCTTCCATTTCCTTGGGCTTACAGTTAATTCCAGTGACACATGGGCCATTTTATAGCTGCCAGACCCAGTGAAACCGTTCTATGTGCGTAACTTCTCGACAGCAACACAGCAGTGCCTCGTCTATTCTTTCCGGACGTTTTACTCGCGACCAGAGGCTCCCTCCATCGGCATTTTTTGTTCCATATCATCTGCCGCTTGTTCTATCACGAGTATTTGCTATCCCGAGACCTACCATTCCCAAGCAATCCTCTCAATAAGGTATATGTGTTACTACGTACCTTGATTGTCTAACGAACGAGCGACTTCAAAAGGAGAAAATTCAAAGCTAGAAAGGTAAGCGAATTGCACAAGGAAGCTATCACTAATTTTCTATATATATTGCACCCAACACCAACCTCCTCTCTTCTGTGGCACATTCAATTTGCTTGGGCTTCTAGGTAATTCCAGTGATACATGGGCCATTTTATAGCTGCCACACCAAGCGAATCCCTTCTATGGTCATGGTTACTAATGGTTTTAACTATGCTGTATTAAATAGAGAACTCTAAACTTGTCATCTACTATGTGCACTAAATCTTAGACGTACCTTGAGCTACCACTCTGGTTAATAACTGTCCAGGACCTGCAAGGTTACACCAACGGCGCCAAGCAGTAGCTCAATAAGAGCATGGTTAATAGTATAGCTAACTGCTGGCTATAAGCCATCTTATAATCCATCTTATAGCTAGCTTGTATAATACTTAGCTATAAAAGAGTATTATTTTTATCATATATGACCCATTTTTCATTCTCACAAAGCACCTAGGAGCACGTGCTAGAGCTGGCTCTTCACGAAGAGCCCGCTTCCCTTCTCTCTCCTCTTCTCTCTCATCCAACTCAGTAAAAATATAGTATTTTAATTCTTACAGCCTGTTGACTGTACCTTAATGTACTTGCTCTAAGCAATCAGCGAGCTCCATGCATCTCTTGGTCTCGTCTCTCCGTCTAGACAAGCTGCTGCAGGGACAAGCGTGTTCAAAGTAGCGGTGGAGACCGGCCCAGACGGACAATGGGGGTGTTTGATTACACGGGGGGTTGGGACCTGGGGCTTCCATGCTTATGTTCCACCTCCGTCGCGAGGTATGCACGAATTTTCATCACCTCCGGCATTTTCGAGTCGGATCAATCGTTAGTGTCATGTGTCGCGCAGTTCCACCATGGCAAGCGTGCGTCATTCGATTTCCCTCGGTTTGACGGCGAGGATCCAAAGTGTTGCCAGACTAGTTATGAGGATTATTTTGATATGTTTGACACCAATCCTGAGTTTGTTGGAGTTAATCACGTCTTGTGATTCCCTAGCCGGGTCGGACTAGGACACGGTCATCGTATAGGATTTGTATTGGCTATAGCTAGCTAATATATATATCTATGTATCTCTAACCCTTGAAACAACAGATCGTGAGGAAGCAATAAAGTTATTCATCGGGCATGATACGTGCCCGTGGCAAACTATTGTTTCGGGTGTTTCGCGTACGTGAGCTACTAGCAAGAATCGGTCAACCTGATCGTTTACCTAGGCTAGCTTCAGCCGCAGTCCAGTTAGTACTAGTACGTCTCTGTATCAAAAGAATCGATCTGGGGCGTGTGGTGCTAGCTTGCTACGTGCATGTCGAGCCGATTTGGGGGAGGAACCAAGTCAACCAGCGTTGCTTCGTTCGTCGTTGTTTGTCGTCGGTCGTGACATGTCGTTAGAAAGTACTCAGCGTCGGGTCTGGGCCAACAATTGGTATCTGGTGTCAGATTAATCTTCTAGTAACGGAAGATCATGTCGAAGGACGACAAGGCCAAGCAGCAGACAGCGTACTCTGGTGCGGCTAAAGGATTTGCTGCTCCGACGAGTTCGTCGTACACACTATTTGATAGCGAGAACTTCGGGGTCTAAAAGGCCCTGATGGAGTGTTGTCTCCGCGCCAACGTGTTGTGGGACGCAGTCGATCCAGGAGGCGATGCTTTCAAGAAGGAGGGAGCTGAGCATCGGAAGAATCGACAGGCGGCGTCGGTGATTTATTCGGTGATGCCGATGGATGTCCTTCAACACGTGATCACCAAAGAAACGACGAAGGAGGTGTGGGATACCTTGAAGCTCATGTTCGAGGGACACACCCGGGTCAAGCAAGCCAATCTCCAAACTCTTTTAAGGAGCTATCAGACTTTGATCATGTGCGACAATGAGTCCGTGGATGCGTTTGCTTCACAGGTAGCTACTCTCGTCAATCGCATCCGCGCACTTGGAGAAAACCTCACGAAGGCATCGGTTGTCCGTCGATTCTTGCGCACAGCTCCTACTCGGTACCAGCAAATTGTGACGGCGATCGAGCAGTGCGTCGATCTCGAGACTCTCTCAATGGATGATCTCGTCGGACGCTACAAGGCTCACGACGGGCGTATGTGGTACAGTCTCGGGGACGGGAGGGACGATGAGAATGTCATGCTCACGCGGGCTCGGTGGCAGGCGCTGGACACAAGGAGAGAAGGTGAGGGCTCTAGCGGTTACGCTCGCCAAGATCGTGTGCCAAACGAACAAAGTCAGAAGGACGCCAGCGATAACGTTCCGAAGAAGAAGAAGTTCGACAAGCGCAAAATCAAGTGTCACAATTATGGCATCATGGGGCATTTCAAATCGGAGTGCAAGAATTCCCTGAAGGAGAAGGCGCTCATGGTCCAGCAAGGAAATGAAGGTGACATGATGTTGATGTGTGAACTCGTGGATGAGGATGATCCAGTTCTTCAAGTGCCGGCTAAAGAAAATATCGCGCCTCGTGAAGAAGAAGTTTGATCTCAAGATCATGGTTCGAAAGCTCGTGTCAATGCTACAGATGCAGGGGTGATTTCAAAACTTACATCAATACTACGGGTGTAAGTGCTATCTTTGCAAAACAGTGAGCCATGTTGAAAGGGTTACACTTGGTAGCGCTCGGTCTCGCAGTGAGTCATGTTGAAAGGGTTACACTTGGTAGCGCACGTACGCAAAACCCACAATGGAAAGGAGGCTTGCCGAAGAGCATTAGCAGCAAGCCAGTAGAAGCCAATTCAGGGGTGCTGGTAGGTAGGAATATCCCAGCTCACGTTCATCTCCACGTGTTTTTGTTGTGAGGACAGGAGCCACACGTGGTGGACTTGGTGGTGCAGTAATAGGCTCTGCATTTGGAGATGGACCAACAAAATCGCATGCAAAGGAGGAATTTTCTTCAACATATGCATCCCTTCCGACAATAATATAGGAAAGGACAACATCACCTACACCCGTACAACTACAACCGGTGTTAATTGATCCGGTAAAAGTGCAAGGAAGTGGGCGACAATGTCTAGCAAACGCTAAGGAACTGACGGAATTTGAAGGCGCAAATATGAAGGAGTGTCGGCGTCATGCTATGGAAGAAGAGTTGTGATTGATCCACGACGACAATGCATGGGAGCTTGTGGATCTCCGCATGGGTCCAATGGCCCACCGGACTCCTGATCCATATGCGCCCTAATCGGGGGCGCCCAACCCATTATGGTTGGTGGACCCCTGTGACCCGCGCTATATTAACAGAGGTGGGGGCCGGGGCACAAGGTACGAGGTTCACCGTGCCGCCAGACACCCCATCGACACCCCTTCCGATCTAGGGTTAGCACGGTGCTTACGGGAAGCACCATTGCCACCACATCTCTCCATCGCCGGCGTCGTCGTCACCTCATCAATGGACGCCGGTGCGAGCTCCTCAAGTGCGGGGCAAGGTAATACCTACTACTCCTACCAAACTCATCTAGCCTAGCAGATCCACGGGTTCTATCACTTCACCCTACTAAGTCGTATCATCACTCACTACCTTTACTCTTTAGCCATTAGCCCAAATTTTCTTGTCCCTTCCTCGTGGGCGCTCTCTAAGATCCAATAAGAACTCGATGGAAACTACTATATGTGTGGTTCATGAGAATCAGGGAAGTGAAATCCGATTTGAGGGGTAAGGAGGCTAAGAAATTTAACGATTATTAGCAAAAGAGCCCGTGCGTTGTAACGGGAGAAAAAAAACAATGCACTCTTAATTTATAAAAAATGGTCTATAATCTGAGACTTTGTAGTTACGACACAAACATATATAGTCTTACCCTACAAAAGTTCAGTTCAAGATTCCACAGGTCTTTTATTTTAACATGGCTTGCATGTAGATTTAATACATATAAAGAAACGGGCAAGTAACCTTCAATTTCATCTCCAATCCAGGTTTTGTTGACGTGTTCATCTCCAATCGTGATTAGTACCGCTATGAAAGAAAGACGAATAACGAATTATTTATTAAAATTGCATCCTAGATATTTTTTTATTAAATGCTTAACATGTAAAATAACATCATATTCAAATTTTACATATTTTTAATCAAATTTCATATATAATATGTTAAATTTGGAGTTACGGTTTAAAAGATATGAGTATTTTAAAAAACATTATATACATACTGCAGGTTTAATGTTAGAAACATCAGAGGGTTTTCTATAAAATATAAAAACGGACTTAGAATACCTATTTTTTTTATTAATAGGTATAGAATACAAGCAAATGTTAGTTTTAGTGGGCCAACTCCCAGTAAGTCTTCCCATGGAGGACACTGTTAATTTGCGGCAGTGCTCCATCATCGACATATTCTCATCATATACAAAGAAGGGAATAAGAGCATAATATATTTTCCATGTGTAATCCCTCCAAGAACTCCCTCGTGCAGATTCTCATTCCTCTGCCCCTAGGGTTACAAAACAGGCTACTAAAGTCCAGTACAAAACAAATATCATGAGAGTACCTTGATTTCTTTTATCCGCAAGAGAATACTTTGACACGAAGACGTGAGTTATTTAATAGTTCCTCAGTCACCAAATAAGTCTCTTAACTTGTGTATAAATTCACGAAGTTGTACTAAAGTTAAGACATTTATATTGGGATGGATAACGTAATTGAGAAGTTGCACTCACTCGTACAGTTAACTCCTATACAAACATTTTTTTACCCTTTTTCGGATGGAGTTTTAAACCACCATCTTGCCTATGTGTTCGATAGGGGTGTTGGTCGCACATGACACAGAAATCACCTGTGATGTGGCGAGCGCGTGTTGACGATTTGCCTTATGCAATCGTATGTGAAGTCGTGGACCATCCCACATGTTACACTTTCAAGATACGTTTGTGATCCACAATACATGTGAGACAATTACGCCAATATGCACAGGTGCCAAATATGGATATCATACATAACTAATGTGACAACCCTGTTTGCGATTGGTAGATTATCAATCATAATCGAAAATTATAAACTGTATGCGGTACTGCGGTGGCTTTATTACCGGCAACATTTCCATTTAATAAACATGTCTGATAGTTATCCTTATCACACGAGCGGTCCATGTACGAACAATCATTGTTTTGGTCCTATACTACACACGTAGGCGGGTTTAAAACGTTTGTGTTATTGCCACACGCGTAATCAAACTATTATGAAATCGCCAAAGCAGATACATTAATTTGCCAGTAGTGTTTCAGTGTTAGTCACAACCAATCTGAGCACATCAGGCTAATTAGCCAGTGTGCAATATGTTTTTTTTACAATGAGCGCCAAGTTCAAGCTCATTACGACTAAGTAAAGCCACTGGCTCCATGGAAACATGGTCGTACTTAGGTGCCTAACTCCCGTGTGGGAGATACTCGAGAGTGAGCCAGTCAGGAGCTCCGTGCGTGCGTAGTCTAGGAGATGTTCCCGTCGCCCAGTTTCTTGTGGTGGACTGGTAGTACGTACGTGCGTCCAGTTAAGTAATCTGGCCAGCTCCAGCTAGTTGTTCCGTACGTGCACCCTAAAGCAATAGGTCAATCTGCTTGCAGGAGTCAGCATGGCTAGCTTCGTGCAGTCCCAAGAAAACACTGGGCGATTTGTAGCAGAAAGATCGGGTCTACGTCCACGAGCGCCCAACCGACAGTGGCGTGTCATAATCCTGAGACCTACCATTCCCAGACAATCGTCTAAGACACATGCTTGGTTATCTAAAAAGCTAGAGGAAGAAAAAGGAACAACTCAGAACCGAGAATCATCGAACTGCACAAGCCACTACTGCTATGTATGCTGCCAACGGTAACACCCTCTCTTTTGTACATAGCACACATTTGCGTTGGCTCTGAGGTAGTCACGTCGCATTTTATAGCTGCTCGAACCAGTCAGTCATATATAACAAGCGAGGACGGGACACGCTTGGTTGCTCAAAGACGGCTGGTTACAGGCGAGGACCGTAACCTAACCCTAGCAGAGGGGAGAGAATGGATCAAAGTGAGGGATTTGCGCATTGTGAGGCCGTCCTACCATTGGTTGGGCTAATGACTTTAGATCATGTACAATTATGGCATATAAATACAGATGCACCATTGATAAAAAGTAGATTGGTCATTTACATTGATTTTTCTCTTCAATACAAGCTATCACTATAGAGGGCCTCATTAAGGATAAAAAATAAAGATTTCAAAGCACATGTATCTCTGCTTTTCACTCTAACTTTCAATTTTTTTGCATTGGATCACACTTTTTCTCTTCAAGCACCCGCCTCCTGCTAAGGATCCCACTATACTATCCAAACCTACAATTAATCCTACATGACATGCAAGGCATCACCCTGATGCTATGCATTAGCCATGCCCTTAGGCATGTTCTTCGGATCGTACTAAAAAATCCCTTGGTTGATTACCAGCTACGTCAATTTGTGGCCCAACTAGCTTTAGGCACTAATCTGTACATAACGCTTCATGGGCCATCCCAATGAGACTCGCACACTCGCTCGTCCATTTGCTCGTTGTTTTCGTCTGGTTTTGCTGCCGCCACTCTGATGTTGTGGACTAAAATTCAATTACTGTTTTTCTGTTAATTTTAACAAATCTGACGAAATCAAAAAATGTTCATGGCTAGAAAAAAAATGCCAAAATTTATAAATGCTTGAGCTTTCATAAAAACCATAAATGTCATAAAATTTGCATGAATTAAAAAAATGTTAGTGAATTAAAAAATGATCATCGAATTTGAAGATATTGATGAACTTGAAAAATATTCATAATTTTTAAAATTAATTAAAATATGAACCAGTAACAACAAACGTATAAAAAACATGACAAAGCCTCCATACACACACACACGCAAAAGAGTCTCGTTGGAAGCTACTAGAAACATTCCAAGACCGGTCGAGGGTGTCTATATGCATGGGTTGTCCCACTTCTGAACTGTTCCTTTGGAGGGGGGGGGGGGTTGTGTTGTACCGAAGCATCTATAGCATTTTGTTCATCCGCTCGGACATATGAAAGGGAACGGCATCATCATAAAGTAAATGAGAGGGAAGGATATAGGAGCACGATTGCGGACTCTCCACCCTCCCCTACCTCCCTCTCCATCTCTCTCTCTCTTTCTTTGTCTTTCTCATTAGCTGAAGTGGCGGTCATTGACAACATGCCTCCTTGGCAAGTGTTGGTCCAACCAGCTTTCATGATGCTAAAAGTGACAAAGGATTAGGCTTCTGACACCGTATGGAGACTTCCCACCAAGCTCGCCGCTGACGGCGCCCCTGACAACCACTCTGTGTCGCTACCCTACTCGCGGATGTTGTCCTCCCGTATTGTACCGACATCTCCAAGCGGCACGGGCTCAAGCCGGGTTTGGGTTCCGCCGGCGTCAACTCGGACCTGCATGAGGCGGAGAACTCTAACACGGGCTACATGTAGCACTCTAACGTTTAGTGATAGAAGGTCCGCAACAGCGGCACTTTTATTGTATTTTTGTCCTTGTATCTTCTATATTGTGAATAACATCTAAGCAAATTTAGGCGGAATTAATTTGGTGTTGTTTTGATGCAGAATAATAATATTTTTGAAAAATTGAGAAACAATTCAAGGGAAAGAGCCACACAGGCTTACAAGGTATGGACAGATGGTGTCCCATAGGTCCGACATAGACTAGCCATGAGACCTGGACCCATAGGCCCATGGGGGCCCTCCCGCGTGTCTCCTTCGCCCCTCTAACCTTCCCGCCCTAAAAGCCAAGAACAATTTACTATAGTTTTTTTAGGGGTGGAGGAAACTGCCATCTTTAATCTTCTCCCAAAGTGATGTCTAGAGATTGATTTGGCAAGTAGAGAAGGGGAATCTCCACCATCGACATCCCCAACTCCTTCTCAATCGTAATCATCGCCTTGGCCATCCATATATCCATGTGCGAGTATTTTTCCATAGGCAGGGCGTGTATTATAAATGGATGAGTTCCATCATTTGATAGGTATCAAATTTGTTAGGGTTTAAAGCCTTGTGTTAGTTATATTTGTTTTTATGTCGATGTTTCCGTGGCTTGGCTAGGCTTGTTAGTTGCTACTAGGGCCAGAGTCATAAGACTTCAGATCTTAATCAAACTTGTTTTGATGAACAATTCTCTGGTTAGATCATACCCGCAATTTGTGTGCAGTTTCATGCAATAGTCATTAGACGACAGAGGAGGCGGGTCGGGACAAAGGAATGAGATGGTGATAAAGGATGCCACATGAGATTAGAAAAATGTAACTTCATATTTTCTTGGATGATCATAAGGAAGTACACACACTCTCTTATCCACAATGATGGACAATTTACCTTTAAGGGTTTAATCTAAACTTTTTCTAACTAATAGGATACTATTCCTTGTCTGAGTGTATTATGGATGGTTGCTTCATAACTAGTGTATCCAACAATGAATGGCTCTAAATTCACTGCATGGCATGCTTAGAATCTTCCGAGGAGCACCAAATACATAACTAGCAAGCTAGTGAAACTAGCTAATAAAGCAAAACACAGAGGTACATGTAGTTCATGATCTTGATACCTTAATTCCAGTGCCGCCTACAAGGATAATTTCTTGATTGGTAGAGGCCGAGCGAGGGTAACACAGAAAATAATACGTTTCTAACTAAAGTACCCCGGAATCTGGACTACACGGATATTGCCATCTCCACTAGCCTCCACATAGAATCGATCCCAAGGACATTAAAGCTTCACAAATCAAACAAGTCGAAACATGCCCTCCATGTGGACCTGTTGATATCACAAGACATATAACAAAATAATCCGCAAATGTAACAATTACATAGATATACAACAAACTCATACAACCATGGTCTTTTGATCAAGATCCAACTCATACAACGGAAGCAAATACACCCTAGACAGCTATGAATATGAATTGTCATAAGCAGACTGAAAACAAATGCAAGAGGCCGTTGTATGTGAGATAACCATCTAACGCCATCTATCGTCGTACCTATATTTGTTTTTTATAGCGACATGAGTACTCCACAGTTGTCACTATCAAGGGCACTAGCACTAACAAAACAATAGGTATAGAAGGGTTATGTGTTGAAGCGGCTGCAGGCACCTAGAAAAATACACTCAACTTACATCTAATAGGATAACATGAGAAGTGGGTCCAAAGAAATATTTCAAGAACTAAGACTCCTATGCACCTACCTACGCAAACATAAGACTACCTTGACCTCCCATTAACAAACCCCAAAAGAAGAGACCGTCAAGGCACTCACACATTGGCAAATTTTATTATTAGGTTGATCATCCGTTGTATCTATTCCATGATCAAGATGACAAGTATAGGGAAAAGGGGTCCACTTGCCTCAAACCCATTGCAATTGTTGATTGGCCTCCCGGGAGCTATATTCACCATAAACCGTGTGAACGAATTTCCCGGTAGTCCACAGATTCACGCGATCCAACCCGTTCCATAGCCCATGGGGCTCAGTACCTCTGCAAGGAATGGCCACTAAACCAAATCGAAAGCCTTCGCTATGTCGATATGCAACATAACCGCACATTCCCTAAGCACATGAAGCGTAACGTAGTGCATGGCACAAGCGTAGAGTTGTCGTGGTTGGATTGCCCCTTTATGAACCCGCTCTGGTGCATCCCCATGAGGGCTCGCAGCTCAGGAGCAAGTCTATTCGATAGTACCTTGTGAACGATCTTGATTGCACCATTGACTAGAATCACCAGACTAAAGGCCTTGATATCCACCGCCTTTTATTTCTTGGGATGCAATGACACAACGGCTTCGAATAATGTTTGGCAATTCAAAAAAATAAATAAAGGAAGACATAAGGAAAAACCACATGAAATATTTCTAAACTGGTCCAACTGGTTTGTAGATCCTTGCCAATAATATTTCAATGGGCCTGACCTAGCCTCTGTCTCTTGGGACACAATAAGGTAGCTATAGCGTTTGTAAAACCTCTTCAGTAATTCGGGTGTTGTCTTTGGTGGTTGTCAGAGTGTTGTTGTTGCGAGCATTTCATCATTGCGACAGGGTCTTTGTTTTTATATTTCTTTCATTTCTATTTTTGTTCTTTGTTGTGTGCATCCTAGATGTCTTTTGATACCTCGTTGGTGCAGAGGCTAGATGTAATTGATATCTTCTCTATATTAATCTATTTCCTTTATCGAAAAGCTATAGCTCTGACGGGCCACAACCTACGGTTGCTTTGCTGGCGTAGGGCACACTGGGGATCAGGTCATGGCTGGCCATACCGGTGACTCCGTGGGCTAGTAGGTCACACTAATCAAAGGTCTCATGTCCTCCATGGCCAGCGACGACGGCCTATAACTGGCACAGACCCCCTCTTAGCTTGATATGCCAGGCATGACGGTTGAGAGTTCTTTACGATTTTCTTTTAGGAAAGCAGGATTATTCCCAACCCCTTCATCAAGTGTTGCACACTGCCATTTTATTAAGCAAAGCAAGAGAAAAGGGTGGGGTTCAATACAAGTTCTCAAGCAAAGTCCAATGAAATAGAAAAAATGCTACAACCAATGAAAATGGAGCAAGATGAAAGCACCTATCCTATTACTAAACCATCATTCAAACCGATTATATGTATCGTCGTTGTTCCTAACTTTCTATAATTCAAGTGGGCAAGGAGTTGGGGCACGCATGTAAACTAAAATAACAAGGCTCCTAGACCGGATGGCTTTCTAGCCGAGTTCTATAAAATATGTTGGCATATAGTTAAAGTTGATCTTATGCCAATGTTTCATGATCTGCTCAACGGCCACCTGCAACTATTCCACCTTAATTTTGGAACGATAACATGGTTGCCAAAGAAGGAGGGGGTGCGCATTGAGAAGTTCCGACGTATTTGCCTGCTCAATGTCAGCTTTAAGATTTTCACTAAGGTGGGGACGAACATGCTAACAAGAATTGCACATTCTATGGTGCAACGAAGTCAAACAGCCTTTGCATGAAACTTTGCATGAAATCCATTCAAAGAAACTAGATGGGGTAATCTTCAAAGTGGATTTCGAGAAAGCATATGATAAAGTTAAATGGCCTTTCTTGCAGCAAGCCTTACGTATGAAGGGTTTCGATGAGCTATGGAGGAAGCATGTGGAATCCTTTATACAAAAAGGCCGCGTTGGAGTAAGAGTGAATGATGATATAGGTCACTACTTCCAAACGCATAAGGGTCTCACACAAGGGGATTCCATGTCTCCTATATTGTTCAACATTGTGGCAGATATGTTGACAATTATGATAGGAAGGGCTAAAGAGGAGGGCCTAGTAGGTGGACTAGTGCCACATTTTTTTGATGGTGGTGTGCCCATTCTACAGTACGCTCACGACACAATTCTCTTTATGGAGCATGATGTGGACAAAGTCAGGAACATGAAACTCGTTTTATGCTTATTCAAACAATTATTGGGATTGAAGATAAACTTTAATAAAAGTGAATTGTTCTATTTTGGGCAGGCCAAAGACGAACAAGACGCATATAAACAATTGTTCGGGTGTGAATTGGAAAATCTACCTTTCAGTTATTTGGGTATTCCCATTCATCCCCATAAGCTTACGAATAAGGAGTGGAAATGTATCAAAGATCGATTTGAAAAAAGCTAAGCCGCTGGAAGGGCAAGCTTTTATCTTATGGAGGTAGGCTCGTATTGGTTAACTCAGTGGTGACGAGTATGCCCATGTTCCTCTTATCTTTTTGCGAGATACCGGTTGGTGTACGGAAAAGATTAGTTTTCATCAATCATGGTTCTTCTCGTAGAGCGATGAGACCAAGAGAAAGTACTGACTCACTAGACGGGATAGTATCTTTAGACCCCGGGAGCACGGGGGTCTTGGAATTGAGAATTTAGAGGTTAAAAACAAATGTTTGCTCAGCAAGTGGCTGTTCTGACTATCCGTGGAGAATGAAGGGATGCGGTACAAATTCGAAGGAATAAGTCTCTACAAACTAAGACCTTAGCCCAGGTTTCAGTTAGACCCAATGATTCACCGTTTTGGAAGGGCTTGATGAGGACGAAAGCAACTTTCTTCCGAAGGACAAAATTCATCGTTGGAAATGGAGAGTCGACGAGATTCTGGGAGGATACGTGGTTAGGGGAGACGCCTCTTGCTACCCAGTACCCACAACTCTATAATATTGGGCAACGTAAAGAAGAGTATGTTGCTACAGTATTACAGTCTGTGCCTCTAAATATACAATTTCGAAGGTCTTCAGTTGGAGATCGTTGGACTGCATGGGCACATCTGGTCAGATGGTTGATGGACATCAATCTCTCTGACGAGCTAGATAAAGTTCATTGGAAGTTGAACAGGAATGACATCTTTCTGGTAAATAATTGTATTTAAATCTTATAGACTCGGTGCCTATACCCAATTCAATTCATATTTGGAAGGTCAAGGTCCCATTAAGAATAAAGGTCTTCATGTGGTTTGTTCACAAAGAAGTTATTCTAACAAAGGACAATTTGGCAAAACGTAATTGGACGGGCACTGAGAGATGCAGATTTTGTGATCAAAATGAAACCATCAAACTCCTCTTTCTTGAATGTCCGTTGGGTAAGATCTTATGGCTCTCTCTACAGATAGCCTTTAATATCAACCATCCTAATAGTATACACACGTTATTTGGGACGTGGTTAAATGGGGTTGACATACATATTGCAAAGCACATACGTTTGGGAGTATGTGCATTACTTTTGGTTATATGGAATTGTAGGAATGATTTGGTGTTTAACAGACAGATTTCTACAAATGTTTTGTAGGTTATCTACAAGGCCACTACCATAATCTGTATGTGGTCGTTACTCACTCCTGCAGAAGCCAAGGAGCCTTTGGTTACTGGATCTGCCCGTTGGGAGACGGTCCAGTAATAGGATAGGTGGTTAGTCTCTAGGCCTATTTTAGCCGGTTGTGGCATTTTGATGGATTTTCTATGCCTTTACTTTGTTTCCCTTTGTACTGAACTTTGGACCTGTTTGTGGTTTGTTTAATAAATGGTTGCATGCATCTATTGATGCTGAGACAGGAGGTACTTCTCCTTTTTTTTTTAAAGGCAAGTCAAAACTAATAGAAATAGGCCGATTAAAGTGTTAGATATTAGATTAAAAGGAAATATGGAAAGCTACGGCAACATTTAGGAATCGTTTCCAAAATAAAATGTTTGCATGTGTCTTGGATTGCTGCAGCAGAAGTAACGGCTGGTTGTTTAGCCCTTTGGATTATTATTGCGCAGGACTTCCCTCTAGACGCAACTAGGCCCGTACATGCTCGTAACCACAGTGGCGTGTTGGGTTTGTCTCAGCGACCATGCTCGTAACCACAGTGGCGTGTTGGGTTTGTCTCAGCGACCAAGTAATAGGATGAGGTTCCGCCTGAAGTAGTTCAACGGACAAACTTTTCTATGTCTAGTACCGGACTCTTTGATGAGACACTGAGTGGACGAGGAACAAAAACTCATATTATTGTTTCCAGCACCGGACATTTCCCTGACGCCTCCCATGCTCACTAAAAAACCAGATCTCGCATGTCACGTTTGGGGCGTGCTCATGAACGTACGGAGCACTACCTACAAGGTGTGCAGTCTAACTTACCCTCTTCTTGGTGGTCAATATATATTCTCACTCAAGTAGAAGCCACTACAACAATCTATGTTCTCCATTAACTAGGAACATTTATAGTTGCTAGATGAAGTCACATTCCTTGTAGATAAAAAGACGCTCCAACGCGTTCGTCCTAAAGAGTTCTGGGTCGGGATCTCAAATTGAGTGAGCGCTAGTACAGTTCTGAATGAACAATAACACTTGCACCAATTTCTTTAGTAAAATCATTGAATCATATACATGTTTTACCACGTGTACTTTAAATACCCCTTAATTAAGCTACTATCAATTGACTCTATTCAGTGATTCTGGTCAAATTTTAATTCATTTAAGACAAGATGGCAGAATCTTCAGGTTAAGAGTTTTAATGTTTTGCTTTACATTCTATACAAGTGTGTTCCTGTGAATAGTGGGATGAATGCTATAACCTACAATCATAAAAGATCAGTTCTTTCTTTTGTTTTCATTGCATCAGAGATCGGGTATCTTCAGGCGGAAGGGTCGGAAGAAGGATAAGTCATTGGCAAGGGAGACTAAGATTGTTTCCATAGACAAATGAAAACCGTAGATTATGGGAAGGAACAATGTTTTTTTTCGAAGTGTGCACAACAAAATACTGCTCAAGAATTTATTTCAAAAAATAGTAAACATTGATGATTATGTTATTTGGCTGGTTATTGGCATGGTAACTTTGACCTCTTCAATCATTTTATCCCGCGGCAAGATCCTGTTTCAAAAAATAGTAGATTGGTGGTGAAGGATTGCAAGCCTACGCTATGTGGGCTGCTTTCCCAAATGATGTCCTTCAGTGACTACTATATATCTCGTTCTTAGTAGCGAGTAACTATTGCAGTCTTCAAAGCCTTGTATGTCATGGGATGAATAAGAAAAGGAAGATGACCAACATCGTTTTTTATGTAGTTTTATTCTTTATAAGTCATTTTGTGTCTTTTTGTCCTTGCTTAGTGTTTTCCTTGATATTTGCTAAATATGAGATGCATTTGGTGTCTTTTCTAAAAGATTATAAGAGAAATAAGGAATCGAATAGTACTAAACAAAAAACCGGACATGCTAGGTAACATACCAAACAATAAACATAACACTGCATGGCCTTATACATATGGACTTTAACTTTAGTGATTGGCGCCCAATGGTGCTTCTAGCTCGTCTTAGCACGAATGTGTGTGTCACATGCATGTGAGTTATGAAGGAATAATAAAGCCAAAATCTAGTAGAGGTGGTGGTCCGTATTGAATTGCTGGAGCTACAGTCGATTGGTCAGTCGGTGATGACTAGGCCTAAGCTAACACATCGGTGATTTCTCACAAGGGATAATAAAATGAAATGGAAAAGAAGTAGAGCGATACTGCTTCCACACTTGTGGCTCGGGTGAAGTAAGCCGTATGAGTTTTCAATACTATGTGTAGCATCGGTGGACACAGTTATCTTTCTGAGGTCTCCCTAAAAATATTTCTGAGGGAGCATTTTGCTACGCCTGATCCTTCATGTGAGGGAGACTGTTGTTCATTTTGTGATTCTCTTCAGCCAAATATTTACCATGAATAAATGTGCAATTAATTTAATCAAAATAGGATGTGCATGTTTTGCAAGAAATATCATGTAAAATTCAAATTTTCATGTGGTATTCGAGAGATTACCTGTGATGGTGCACTATTGAGTTGTATCTCACAGTTATTCTACTTCTACCTCACCTTATCTTCCCTTTGGTGTAAAACTGTTGGGCAACCATGCAACTATCATGAGGCGAAACTAATGCTTAAAAGATAATAAATAATACAATTTGATATGTATGTGGAACTGAGCTATTAAGTTTTCACCAGACACAAGACAGGAAAATAGAAAAATATCATATCAGCAAAAAATGATCAAATTTTTATTTTTGGATTTTGATGGAAACAAACTACCTTGTTTACCCTGAAAAAATAAAGTTCTTTCAAAGTGCAAAATTACTTAATTTCTGTGAGCCCGATCAATATTTACAAAGTTAGGTGGTCACTATGACTCGAAAAACAGTTACTAATGATCCTAAGATTAATTGTAGCAAGTGGCAGTAAAATACATATTAGAACAATGAAATACTTTAGGCATAATATACCCGTTGAGCAAAATAAAGATTGACACCGGGAAGTACACTTGAGCCCGAAATATCTTCTCCCTCTAGTTTTCAGTTATATTTCTTGAAACTCTAGAATAACACATACTCCCTTCGTCTCAAAATAAGTGTCTTAAGCTTAATATAACTTTGTACTAGCTCTAGTACAAAGTTGAGACAGTTATTTTTGGACAGAGGGAGTATATGTTATCTCTAATAGTCTATTTTCGTAAGTATGATCGGTCCTGCACGTAAGCAACAACAGCTCAACCCAACACAAACAATATTTTTCACTAGGAAATTATCTTTCACTCTCTCTTTGTGTGACAGCAAACGTAGCAGCACGCAGCTTAAAATAATACTACTGAAAAGCACAGCAGTGTAGGCGTCTAGGCCGTCTTCTCTCTCTACCGAAGGACCAATACATGCAGCTAGTACATTCTCCCACATTTGTATGCTAAGAACAAGAACAGCTGCAACAAAAGGAATCACTCGATACATAGGTAGCTGCTTGAAATCAATATGCAATAAATTAACTGGCACATTGACACAATAGACAATACAGATAGCATAGCATGATCCATATATATTTTGGACATCAAGTATTCTCAGACAGGCACCTAACTAATATGTTGGGGTCACACATGAGAAGACAATCATGTTTTTCGATTACATAAATACGTGGACAGTATCATATCAAGTAACCATCGGTCAAAAACGAAGAAATTTTACATATAAATCAATAAAGCATAGATGGGGGTATAGAACTACATGGAGTACCGGACTCCAAATACGAATCGAATAGAGACAAATGTGGAGGGCACCTTGTCCATGGTTGCAGCACCACGGCTAGAGTACCTTGTCCATGACGTCCTCAACGGGAACCGAGCCTGCCTCGGATCCCGCCCTGCTGCACGCTCTGATGCGAGGGGGAGGGGAAGAGTTCGCCATCTACCGTCGCTAGCGCGACCCGACACCACTCCCAACCGCATCTTCATCTTTCGCGACAAGCTCCAAATCCTGCCGCCCTCCCTCTTACCTGACACACCCTCCATCCACGCCGCCGACCACCACGACTCCGACGACACCCATGGCTCCGACGCCATTCAAGCCGCCATACAGCGCCGCATCGCCAGGATGCAGGAGCGGCCCCCCAAGAACCTCCACATGGCGTGCATCGCCATGCTGGCGCCCGTGGCCAAGGTGCTCAAGGAGGAGCCTTGCTTGATCGCGCGTGTGGTCAAGGGGTTCTATGATCTGGATTGGGATTGGTCGGAAACGGTGCCTCGATCGGAAAGGAGAGGTGGAGAGGATAGGAGGTAGGCGGGAGAAGAGAAGAGAGGAGGTGGAAGGGAGGCCAACATTGGAGGGGATCTCCATCTAGATGATCTGGAGTGGGACGGTTGGTGGGGGTGGATGTGGATCGGGGGGATGGGGCGTGGGTGGTGTTGCATTGGAGTGACAGGCTTAGCAGTAGTGTAGTTGTCCCACCTACGTTACACCCATCTATTTACTAGTAGTGCAGGTTTTAGAACCCGCGTTCTTACTATGGCCAGTCCACGAGAAACGATTGAGGATATTTATTAGTAGCATGTTTATTTGACCACGCGCTACAAATAACATTTAGTAGTAGCGCGGGTTAATATAGCGCGCTACTAGTAAATAGCAGTAGCGCGGGTCAATATAGTGCGCTACTGGTAAGCTATTTTCTATAAGCTTTGTTCTAGTAGCGAGTGGCAACTACAAGAGATTAACAAATAGATAAAAATTATGTTCTTAAGCTTGATCAGCTTACCGACGTGCACAAAAGAAGTGATAGCTACCACTAACAAATCGTGTATATAAGAATCATCCATTACAACAATGAAATATCAACCATCATACATGATGTGTGAAAACTATGAAGGAAAAAGTAGCAAGGATGTAACAGAAAGATTACCACTTGATCTTGTTGTCAGTGTAGACAACAATGGTTGAAAATTGATGTGTGCCCGTTGAAAAAAGCATGACAGCACACACCCTCCTAAGATGAAATGTCTTAGAGTGTAGTGAGAATAAGCTAGTATGAGTCGATGAGCTTCTGTTAAGAGTTAGAAATAATTAACACCCTATTGAACCCGCTAAATAACAATGAAAATATTCCATTGAAATTTTCTTCTCCAACTACCACCGGCTGAAACTCCTTTCGCCGAACGAAACAAGTGATTTCAGATCTGTCATGTGAAAACAAAAACATTCCACGCCTGCCTTCCCCTGCCTCTACCATGCCTATATAATAATGATCAAAACATCACACTTTGGGTGGGTATTCAGCAATGGAGAAGTCCATCCTCTCACTCTGGAGCACTAGCATTTTCATTTCTTTCTCTGAAGCTGTCATCTAGTAAAAGCAGCCATATACATATTCGGGTCTGCGGAACAAATTATCCTATATGACCCATATAACGCCACCAAAAAAATCACTCCAACTCAAGGAAGACGCGACCGAATTGTTTGCCACCAAAAAAATCTTCTCCAACTCAAGGATGACAAGGTCGGGTCTGATGGAGTGGTTTGCCAATTTTCCGGTGTAAGAAGAGAAGACAAAGGCAACCAACTCAGCTTGTTACTCCCCCATGCAGATTACTCTGAATGATGTCCCCATGCAGACATGGTGTTGTCGCCACCACCTGGTGGAATGAGATTTCGCAGAACCTTGGCCATGCTGTCCGAACTGGGTTCTCCACCAAAAAAACTAGATCATTATGAATTGGTGCTAGCAGGAGGTACCGCCAGTGCAATACGCCACACACCACAATTTCTCTGAACAACTGTTGAGTACTTCCCTTAAGGACGCTCACAAGAAGACGCGACCGAAGTGATTCCCCTCCTCGCCTACCTCCGCGGTGACATGGACCCCAATAATTTGCCTTGCCACCGTTCCTTGACGAGATCCTGGCGGAAATCTTCCCCCGCATTCCCATCTCAACCTATTGAATTTATACCCCAACTAGTCGCATCAGGAGATCAAACTGATGGAGAGAGGTGCCCAGTATATACTTCAACACCTGGTCAGGTCTAGGTTTATTTAGTCCTTCAATGTAGGATCAATGTAGGACATAGAATCTTTTTATGTTGATACCGCTTTGGCAGGGTCTACAATTCAAGACCTCTTGGCTCAGATCAGATACTAAATTCACACTATAACTAGTTGCGTTGGCAGGGTCTTGAACTCAAGACCCCTTTCCCAGATACGATACCAAATTCATGGCGTGGAGGTATGCGAGGTGGGGAATCACTTCGGTGCTCAAGGATGTCTGGTTGTAGGCGAGGGACATCGTGGTCTTGGATCTTGTCCATCACAGCGCCGCCCATCCATCCACTGGAGTAGGAGAAGCTAACCCTAGTTTTGTGTACTCTTTTGGAATGTTTGCACGTGGGAGAGAGTGGTGCGAGGATTCAGGGATTTTTGGGGCACAGTTGCCTGAATTTGGACGATTCGCATGATCTTCTTGTAAAAAATACGAACAACCATGCAACACCCATCTTTTTACAGGACCAACACGCACATTTCAATTTATTCAAAGAAGATTATGTGCCACTTGCGGCCAAAATAATACACTATTACACTAAACGCTTTAGTTTTAAGAAGCCCTCGTTCAATTGAGGTCTCCAATTAGAATTGGGTCACCCGATTTTGAATGAGTCAACATTTAAAAAAAAAATCTTCCATCCAATCCTTTTATATTATACACTATACTTACTAATTTTAAGGCCTCATAATTAACTAAGATATTTAATTTATAATTGGGTCATCCAATTTTGGCCAATTAAAATTTTAAGCTCTCTTATTCCATTCTATTAATCCACTAAGTTTTCTAATTTTAAAAACTCTTTCATTCGGTTGAGGTATTGAAGTTTGCATTTAGTTTATGATTTTACAGCACCTAAAATTTTCAAAATCAATCAACAACAACAAGTCTATAAAAACATATCAATCTCGTGAACCCATCCACCACCTAGAAAAAAGAAGCACTACCATGTGATATGGTAGCACCATTATGGTATATGCAACTACCCACACAAAAATTTCCCCGATAAAAATAGATTGGTTAGCGAATAACATAGAACCACACCACGAAAGGCCAACAAAACAACACATTATAAACAAAAATAAAACACACTATACCACCTCCCCGCCTGCCAAATTAAATATTCCATCAGTTCCAAAATAGAAAGGGTGTTAAATTTTTTATTCATCAGTGCCAAGTCCACAGTATTGTTAAAAAGTATGGAAATTCATGTTAGATGAATCTAATAGTACCAATTTAAAATTATCAATTTTGATATATTTCTCCACAAATTTGATCAAACTTAAAGGGTTTGCCTTTTCAAAAGAAACAATACTCCTTATACGTTGAAATAGAGCAATTATTATATTTAAGACACCCGACAACACCGAGCGAGTAGCAAAGCACGCCCAACACTTCCAGTATATATTATGTGCCACAAACGTTGAGGTGATTCTTTTAGATTTTTTAAACTTTTCATCAATTATCTGAAGTTCTAGTTTTATCCCTAGTCATTTACTTAATTTAATAAAGTTAAAAAATGTAAAATAACATCTACTTACAAGACAAAAAAGTTTCATTAGATTTGAAACAACATAGCTTTCACATTATATCTATTGATGTTTTAAATATGAGCAGAATAATGTATGTATCTGGAATAGACTGACAGAGTACAATACCAAAACTCAAGTAATTTTAAACAGAGCAAGCATTTGGTAATTGCGTTGAAGGTGCTTAATTATTGAAGTTGTGTGTGGTTTGTACATTGGAGCCGCTAGTGGTGGAAATCCGAGCCTAGAGAAATCTGAGTGGCCACAAAGTTAAAACTTGTTGTTTCATTCCATATAGAGAATTAACTTATAAAAATATAAAAATTAAAGTTATGGCTAGTTTAAGCATGTATATGTGATCTTGCATACTCACCGACAACGTGCACTATTATCCTATTAATTTATATGAACGTGAATGCATGATAGTAAATGCCAAGCTAGGTGGGTGAGTACTACCTCAAATAAAGTAGAGGCTAATACGGCGTAACCAAGCACACTGCTGTGACTTATTCCAGGCAATATGTTATACAAATAACTTCAACTCTTCTAACAGTAATTTCAATAATGTTCCATCAAAGCACGATTATGAAGACTGAAGCAGTGTGGATGCTCATGCCTATGATTGGGGATGAATAAGAACAACAGGTACTGTTTCTTGGGCAAGGTGCTGAGATTATCATTCTCAGATTTCTCATGCTCATAATGGAAGGAACAATAAAATTAAGTCAAGGATATTCGGTGACACACTGTTCTATACATCTGCATAAACAAACCCAACCCTACCTAGTACTAGGTGGGCATTCCACCTGGCCTCATTGCACTTGTCCAATTCCCACACTCTACTGATCTACAGGCCACTACTGCAAAATGCACATACAATCAGAAACAATTTAAGATTCATAGTTAAAGTCCTTTGGTACAGTAAATTCTAGTTGAATCCAGAATTCAGAGCCATGACCTAATTTGGTACAGTAAATTCTAGTGAATTATGAACCAACGAACAACTCGTGCATTCGTTTCTTTAGTCGATTTATCAATGTATGCATTTGTGAACACATATGCTTTCAATGTCCCTTGAGCTACCAATAATTGAATTTTTTGAATTGTTGTGTTGAGATTTCCACACATTTAAGGTAAGGGACACAACATGAGCTTAAGGTTAAGAGCTCTGATGCTCCACTTTACATTCTATACTAGTAGCTTCTGATGAACAATGTGATGATTTCTTTATTACAATCAAGAATAAACTGAACCCGAAGACTACGAAAATGTATTCTATCTAACGAATACTATGTTTCGTGATCATACTACACAATTTGATTTGAGGTCAAATTTACGTAAATGATGTATCTTGTAAACATGACCGATTACACTTTAGAAAAATATAACCTATAATTCATCGAGATTCTTCATTTATGTTCATCTTTGCATAGGTGACCAAGTGATGTGTGGGCATGAAAAACATGTGCCGGGAGGGCAGAGAAGGAATAAAGGTTATATATACTCACTTGTGTGATGACACATTGTGTAAGGCTTTATCACGTATGATTTGTTTGCAAAGTTGTTGTCATACCATCTTACGGTACAAACACTATGGAAGAAGAAAACCCCAAGCAGTTGCACATGATTTACAGCTTTATGGTGTAATATAGATTGTTATATAGTTAGAGCTGTTAGCCGGATCAACCAACACAGTTCTAGAGAGCTGCAGTGTTTATTTAAGATGTAATGGTCTATGTTAAGAATATTCATGGAATGCCTAAGGGCATTCTTCTCTCCTTAATGTACAAATGACTCCTAGATAAGAAGGACATTCACATCATCTTTAAATGGATTATGAAATGTGCCAGTAGAAGAAGGCACGGGATATTTTTTTTGGTTACTTCTCGAGGACAAAATCAACACCGGAGATCTCTTGAAGAGGAAAACATTTCACATGGATTGTTATGAATGTGTGCTTTGCAATAACGACTGGGAGAAACAACACTCCACTTATTTCGGGACCGCACTTTTGGTCAAGATTTAATGATGTAAATCCCCATCGGGTAGGCCTACGACGACATGCTAAGGGCCAAGTCAAGACCAACAACAAGGGGTGATGGCCCAGTCTGGGAACAGTCGGGACTCTCGTTAGTAGTTGGTTTGTCGGCAATCAGTTCTCAGAGCAAACCTATTTTTCTTTCTTTGAGATAAAAGGGATTTGGTTGCTTAACAAGTGTGGTTACAATCGTTTCAATACAACAAATCAATCTCAGAGGGAACCGATCTAAGCCACGCCGCAGTTGAGCAAGTTGAGCAAGACCATGAGCCACACCATTGCACGAACGATGTAGTCGAGATGATAAAGTTTCTGTCCTGTTGAAGGAGACATTTTAACGCAGCAGACCTACAGCTAGGAGCAATTAAGGAGGCGTTACATATATATGGACATCCCATTACACGTTAAGCACGAGCAATATAAGCTGCCACCACTAACTGTTTGATACTTCTGTTACTCTTTGAATGGACATGAAACTGCTGGTGTTCAATAAGATTTTATCCTAAGCATTAATGACCGGGTGCACTCTATAGGCCCACTCTATATAAACTCACATATGTCGAAAATACCAAATGGAGACGGAACTCCATGCATGGACCAAAATTTGAAAACTTCAAAATTCAAACTTTGCAAATCCAATAAATTCTGACAAAAATATAGATATATCTAGAGACATAATGTACATGTGTATAATTTTGCAGGTTGAAACACGTTAAAATGTAAGATATACAAAAGACAATTATCTGTCTTTTCAGCATATGCACTTTTCATCCTCAAAGTCCATAATTCTGTTGCACCTAGCAATTCAAGGTATTTCATCCTGAAATTTTACACACATACACATTACTATAAATATGTGTGCATTTTTTTCAAAAAAGAAATTGAAACTGATTTGTTTTGTTTTCGTTATCAAAATTAAGGCTTCCATGGGGGCTCGGTCTCCGGAATGCCCTACTTCATCTACGTTCATTACAACTTGTAGTGACATGGAATTGTCTCTGTTCAGACGTCCAGTACGTTTGTACTACTTGCGTTGCGAGTGTTTAATATGATTTAGGTTTACCTTAATAACTTACAATGTTTACGGATTGCTCATTGGTTTATTTTTTCATGAAATGTACATGATCAAGTTATACTAATGCCGCCAATGCAATTTCATTGCAAATTAATGGAATTTCAGCCAAAAAAGATTTCCTTTGCGGCGAACCTCCACAGCAACCTGGTCGTCGACATGTTGTCGCTGTTAACTAACTGTGCCAACTTCGCGCTCCTTACCAGGTACTAAAAGCTGAGGACACATTGGCAAATCGATTGGCTGTCGTAGTTCCTATTAAGAAGCCTTGTAAGCTTTGAGCTCCTTAACAGGAACTAAGTGCTGACGACTACGTTGGCAGATCGATTGGCAGTGCACGCATGCGTCCAGTACCCGCTCACCAGAAATCGAGATTAGTCTGCTAGCATGGGAGTCAGCTTGGATAGCTTCCTGCCAACTCGCTGGAAAGTATTCACCGAGTTGCATCGGACAGATCGGGTTTACAGCAAGGTATACAGAACGGCGGTGCAAGCTTATCCTGAGACCTACAATTCCCAAAGAACGTGATCAGGTTTGCGAGGCCCAAGGGTAATATGACACACAAAAACATAGAAATATATTGTAAAAGGAATGTAAATATTCACTCCATAATATCGGTTTGTGCAGGGCCGGTCCTGAAGTTTCGGAGGCCCTAGGGCGAACTCCGTAAGTGGGCCCAGTGGTGCTAGTGTTTGTTTTTCGGATTTTAAAGCCATCATAAGCAACAATAAATTTCAAGTAAATAATATTTGATAAAAAAGTTGTCCTTTATGTTTTAGATCAATCAAATATTACAGAAGTTACATATAACACAAAAAAGGGGTTATGTCTTCAGTAATTAAGAGAAATGATTCCGTAATTAAGAGAAATGATTCCGTGCTTTTTTTATGCAAAAATCATCAATAATATTGTCAAGATTAATGGTAGTTACTTGATCTGCTCATTTACTCTCTTTTTTCAGATCTATACAACTTTTTGAGTCAACATGTCTGCGCAAAAACAAAAGAGCAACCATGACGCCTCAATGTTGGAGTAAATTAGCAGCAACAATGTCCAGATATATATTCAAATCCAAACTGCAAGACCGGACGACCAACTTTCTCATACAATGCGGCAAGTGTTGTTTTCACAAGAAAAAAATGAATGCAATTTACTAGGTTGAGATTGAGGGCAACTACTGCGGCGATATGGCAGATTCGGACCGCGCTGATCTGCTCCATCCTCCGGTAAAAATGAAGCCTAATCAATCACCATGGGGCATTGATCATGCGTGCGTGTATGAGTTGCTAGATTGGATGGAAAATTATGGATAGGCGACCAAAAAAACTTCACGGCGCCGTGCAAAAACGTGCTAACCTTTTTCCTTTTTGAGAAAAAACACGTGCTGACCTGCATGTACCAGGAATTAGTGACCGGGCCTCTCTAAACGCTTTTATTCATGTTAAGACTGGACTTGCAGTGGTTTATGGCTGGTTGTATCCTTATTATACACGTGTTGGGTCGGGGCCCCTAGTTTGGCTGGCCCCAGGCTGCCGCCCCTGCTGCCCTGGGTTTGTGATATCTAGATCCTAAGACTTAAACGCTATTTATTTGAATGGATCAGGAAACAAGAGGACTTTATCATTATAATAAGGAAACACCGTAGGGGCTGTTCGGTTTTAATCCACACCTTGCCAAATTATGACACACCTCAAGTTAGACCAAGTTAAGTGGGTGTTTGGTTCTAACTACACACATGACAAGATGCTTTTTGTGAGAAATAAGCCTCACATAGTCACAGACTGACATAGCATACACACACACACACAAATGTGTTAACATTTTCTAAGACAAGCCAAAATACGTCTAATAATTTAAGCACCTCAAGTTGGGAAAGTTTTGCCAAAAAAATGCGGCAAGTTATGAAAAAGTTAGCCACCAACCAGACAAGCCTGTAGTTTCGCACCAATGAAGTTTTGACTTTGGAATGGCAAGTAAAAAAAGTAAGTTGAAATTTTCTACAGGAAACATTTTCGAGTGTTGTATGTAGGTGTTGAATGACGATTTGGAGAAGCACATGTCCACACGGGGCACGAGGGGCTTATAAAACCAAGAGAGGGAATGGAGCCCATCTGCTTAAATTAATTATACCTTCATTGCTTAAAAGTGCAAAGGCTAGACTCAACTGAAACAACTAAATAGAAAAGAACTAACGACTGACACATGCCATAAAATCAGCCGCAAAAAAATATGTATTGAAACAACGTTTTGCCGAGAGCCACTACGGGTTTTCGGCAAGCATTCACTCCATCACCGAGCGCATAGTCGCTGCCGGACTTCCCATGTGGCACTACTTTGCCATGAACTTAATGTTTCGCATTCGACATATAGAGCCTTCGATCACACCTACCATTCTTAAGAAGTTGTTCCTCTCTTCTCCCTATTCTCTCACCATGCACACTGTCGACATCATCAATGTGCCACATCATTGTTCAGGTTTCAAAAATCACCCAATCAGTCTTATTCCTTCGGGGTCACGGCGGTGGAAAAAAACTTGTTTTTTCCCTCACAGGCAGCCGCTCATACCGCATCCCGTATCCCGCACGACCGTCGGTCCTCCCGCAGGATCAGATTCCACCCACCTCCATCCCAGCGCCATGGCGGCCCCGCGCCTCCACCTCTTCCTCCTCGCTCGGACCGCCTCCATCATCTCCTCCTCCGCCGCACCCGGCGGCCGGCTCTCCCGTAAGAACGGATCACACCCACCTCCATCCCAGCGCCGGTGATCACCGCGGCGCCATGGACGCCCCGAGCCTCCACCGCCTCCTCCTCCGCCGGACCGAATCCTCCCGCTACCTCCATGCCAGTGCCGGTGCTCATCCTGCGATGGCCACCTCCTCGCTTACTCGCGCCGCCCGTCCACCACTTGCGCTGCCCACTGGCCGTCGTCTGCCCACTGCCCGTCCACCAGCGGCCTCCGGTACGATGTCTCCTGGACACTGGGACGTGGACCTGGCGCGATTCAGTTGTTGCTGTCCCAGGTCGTGGAGGAACAACACTATCAGGCTGGGCGTACCCCCTTCCTCTGCTCCAAGCCTTCAGGTGCAGCTGGGATGCAGGCCATCCGCCGTTTGGCCACCGGCGCCATTGCTCTACTCCACTGCCGTCATCGTTGGCCAGGAACCCTGTTTTATCCACGTCTTATCCTGGTCAAGAGAGATGCATTTACTTCACTACTTCTGACTAAGCTTCTCGATGTGGAGGTGATGTAATACCGTTGTTCTCCATTACGAGTAGTTTTTAGTTTGCTAACACTAACCAAATGGCCCACATTTTTATCTTATCAATTAAATTGTTCAACTAAAAAGCAAAAAAACCCTTTTGGTCATTGATAATTGACTCTTGACTTCCTCTCCAGTAGTCCCTCTGTTCCAAAATATAAGACCTTTTAGAGATTTCACTAGGAGACTGCATACGAAGCAAAATGAGTGAATGTACACTCTAAAATATGTCTATATACATCCGTATGTAGTTTATAATGCAATCTCTAAAAAGTCTTATATTTAAAAACGGAGGGAGTAGTTTTTAGTTTGCTAACACTAACCAAATGGCCCACATTTTTATCTTATCAATTAAATTGTTCAACTAAAGAGCAAAAAAACCCTTTTGGTCATTGATAATTGACTCTTGACTTCCTCTCCAGTACTCCCTCTGTTCCAAAATATAAGACCTTTTAGAGATTTCACTAGGAGACTGCATACGAAGCAAAATGAGTGAATGTACACTCTAAAATATGTCTATATACATCCGTATGTAGTTTATAATGCAATCTCTAAAAAGTCTTATATTTAAAAACGGAGGGAGTAGTTTTTAGTTTGCTAACACTAACCAAATGGCCCACATTTTTATCTTATCAATTAAATTGTTCAACTAAAAAGCAAAAAAACCCTTTTGGTCATTGATAATTGACTCTTGACTTCCTCTCCAGTACTCCCTCTGTTCCAAAATATAAGACATTTTAGAGATTTCACTAGGAGACTGCATACGAAGCAAAATGAGTGAATGTACACTCTAAAATATGTCTATATACATCCGTATGTAGTTTATAATGCAATCTCTAAAAAGTCTTATATTTAAAAACGGAGGGAGTAGTTTTTAGTTTGCTAACACTAACCAAATGGCCCACATTTTTATCTTATCAATTAAATTGTTCAACTAAAGAGCAAAAAAACCCTTTTGGTCATTGATAATTGACTCTTGACTTCCTCTCCAGTAGTCCCTCTGTTCCAAAATATAAGACCTTTTAGAGATTTCACTAGGAGACTGCATACGAAGCAAAATGAGTGAATGTACACTCTAAAATATGTCTATATACATCCGTATGTAGTTTATAATGCAATCTCTAAAAAGTCTTATATTTAAAAACGGAGGGAGTAGTTTTTAGTTTGCTAACACTAACCAAATGGCCCACATTTTTATCTTATCAATTAAATTGTTCAACTAAAAAGCAAAAAAACCCTTTTGGTCATTGATAATTGACTCTTGACTTCCTCTCCAGTACTCCCTCTGTTCCAAAATATAAGACCTTTTAGAGATTTCACTAGGAGACTGCATACGAAGCAAAATGAGTGAATGTACACTCTAAAATATGTCTATATACATCCGTATGTAGTTTATAATGCAATCTCTAAAAAGTCTTATATTTAAAAACGGAGGGAGTAGTTTTTAGTTTGCTAACACTAACCAAATGGCCCACATTTTTATCTTATCAATTAAATTGTTCAACTAAAAAGCAAAAAAACCCTTTTGGTCATTGATAATTGACTCTTGACTTCCTCTCCAGTAGTCCCTCTGTTCCAAAATATAAGACCTTTTAGAGATTTCACTAGGAGACTGCATACGAAGCAAAATGAGTGAATGTACACTCTAAAATATGTCTATATACATCCGTATGTAGTTTATAATGCAATCTCTAAAAAGTCTTATATTTAAAAACGGAGGGAGTAGTTTTTAGTTTGCTAACACTAACCAAATGGCCCACATTTTTATCTTATCAATTAAATTGTTCAACTAAAGAGCAAAAAAACCCTTTTGGTCATTGATAATTGACTCTTGACTTCCTCTCCAGTACTCCCTCTGTTCCAAAATATAAGACCTTTTAGAGATTTCACTAGGAGACTGCATACGAAGCAAAATGAGTGAATGTACACTCTAAAATATGTCTATATACATCCGTATGTAGTTTATAATGCAATCTCTAAAAAGTCTTATATTTAAAAACGGAGGGAGTAGTTTTTAGTTTGCTAACACTAACCAAATGGCCCACATTTTTATCTTATCAATTAAATTGTTCAACTAAAAAGCAAAAAAACCCTTTTGGTCATTGATAATTGACTCTTGACTTCCTCTCCAGTACTCCCTCTGTTCCAAAATATAAGACATTTTAGAGATTTCACTAGGAGACTGCATACGAAGCAAAATGAGTGAATGTACACTCTAAAATATGTCTATATACATCCGTATGTAGTTTATAATGCAATCTCTAAAAAGTCTTATATTTAAAAACGGAGGGAGTAGTTTTTAGTTTGCTAACACTAACCAAATGGCCCACATTTTTATCTTATCAATTAAATTGTTCAACTAAAAAGCAAAAAAAACCTTTTGGTCATTGATAATTGACTCTTGACTTCCTCTCCAGTAGTCCCTCTGTTCCAAAATATAAGACCTTTTAGAGATTTCACTAGGAGACTGCATACGAAGCAAAATGAGTGAATGTACACTCTAAAATATGTCTATATACATCCGTATGTAGTTTATAATGCAATCTCTAAAAAGTCTTATATTTAAAAACGGAGGGAGTAGTTTTTAGTTTGCTAACACTAACCAAATGGCCCACATTTTTATCTTATCAATTAAATTGTTCAACTAAAAAGCAAAAAAACCCTTTTGGTCATTGATAATTGACTCTTGACTTCCTCTCCAGTACTCCCTCTGTTCCAAAATATAAGACCTTTTAGAGATTTCACTAGGAGACTGCATACGAAGCAAAATGAGTGAATGTACACTCTAAAATATGTCTATATACATCCGTATGTAGTTTATAATGCAATCTCTAAAAAGTCTTATATTTAAAAACGGAGGGAGTAGTTTTTAGTTTGCTAACACTAACCAAATGGCCCACATTTTTATCTTATCAATTAAATTGTTCAACTAAAAAGCAAAAAAACCCTTTTGGTCATTGATAATTGACTCTTGACTTCCTCTCCAGTACTCCCTCTGTTCCAAAATATAAGACCTTTTAGAGATTTCACTAGGAGACTGCATACGAAGCAAAATGAGTGAATGTACACTCTAAAATATGTCTATATACATCCGTATGTAGTTTATAATGCAATCTCTAAAAAGTCTTATATTTAAAAACGGAGGGAGTAGTTTTTAGTTTGCTAACACTAACCAAATGGCCCACATTTTTATCTTATCAATTAAATTGTTCAACTAAAAAGCAAAAAAACCCTTTTGGTCATTGATAATTGACTCTTGACTTCCTCTCCAGTACTCCCTCTGTTCCAAAATATAAGACCTTTTAGAGATTTCACTAGGAGACTGCATACGAAGCAAAATGAGTGAATGTACACTCTAAAATATGTCTATATACATCCGTATGTAGTTTATAATGCAATCTCTAAAAAGTCTTATATTTAAAAACGGAGGGAGTAGTTTTTAGTTTGCTAACACTAACCAAATGGCCCACATTTTTATCTTATCAATTAAATTGTTCAACTAAAAAGAAAAAAAACCCTTTTGGTCATTGATAATTGACTCTTGACTTCCTCTCCAGTACTCCCTCTGTTCCAAAATATAAGACCTTTTAGAGATTTCACTAGGAGACTGCATACGAAGCAAAATGAGTGAATGTACACTCTAAAATATGTCTATATACATCCGTATGTAGTTTATAATGCAATCTCTAAAAAGTCTTATATTTAAAAACGGAGGGAGTAGTTTTTAGTTTGCTAACACTAACCAAATGGCCCACATTTTTATCTTATCAATTAAATTGTTCAACTAAAGAGCAAAAAAACCCTTTTGGTCATTGATAATTGACTCTTGACTTCCTCTCCAGTACTCCCTCTGTTCCAAAATATAAGACCTTTTAGAGATTTCACTAGGAGACTGCATACGAAGCAAAATGAGTGAATGTACACTCTAAAATATGTCTATATACATCCGTATGTAGTTTATAATGCAATCTCTAAAAAGTCTTATATTTAAAAACGGAGGGAGTAGTTTTTAGTTTGCTAACACTAACCAAATGGCCCACATTTTTATCTTATCAATTAAATTGTTCAACTAAAAAGCAAAAAAACCCTTTTGGTCATTGATAATTGACTCTTGACTTCCTCTCCAGTACTCCCTCTGTTCCAAAATATAAGACCTTTTAGAGATTTCACTAGGAGACTGCATACGAAGCAAAATGAGTGAATGTACACTCTAAAATATGTCTATATACATCCGTATGTAGTTTATAATGCAATCTCTAAAAAGTCTTATATTTAAAAACGGAGGGAGTAGTTTTTAGTTTGCTAACACTAACCAAATGGCCCACATTTTTATCTTATCAATTAAATTGTTCAACTAAAGAGCAAAAAAACCCTTTTGGTCATTGATAATTGACTCTTGACTTCCTCTCCAGTACTCCCTCTGTTCCAAAATATAAGACCTTTTAGAGATTTCACTAGGAGACTGCATACGAAGCAAAATGAGTGAATGTACACTCTAAAATATGTCTATATACATCCGTATGTAGTTTATAATGCAATCTCTAAAAAGTCTTATATTTAAAAACGGAGGGAGTAGTTTTTAGTTTGCTAACACTAACCAAATGGCCCACATTTTTATCTTATCAATTAAATTGTTCAACTAAAAAGCAAAAAAACCCTTTTGGTCATTGATAATTGACTCTTGACTTCCTCTCCAGTACTCCCTCTGTTCCAAAATATAAGACATTTTAGAGATTTCACTAGGAGACTGCATACGAAGCAAAATGAGTGAATGTACACTCTAAAATATGTCTATATACATCCGTATGTAGTTTATAATGCAATCTCTAAAAAGTCTTATATTTAAAAACGGAGGGAGTAGTTTTTAGTTTGCTAACACTAACCAAATGGCCCACATTTTTATCTTATCAATTAAATTGTTCAACTAAAGAGCAAAAAAACCCTTTTGGTCATTGATAATTGACTCTTGACTTCCTCTCCAGTAGTCCCTCTGTTCCAAAATATAAGACCTTTTATAGATTTCACTAGGAGACTGCATACGAAGCAAAATGAGTGAATGTACACTCTAAAATATGTCTATATACATCCGTATGTAGTTTATAATGCAATCTCTAAAAAGTCTTATATTTAAAAACGGAGGGAGTAGTTTTTAGTTTGCTAACACTAACCAAATGGCCCACATTTTTATCTTATCAATTAAATTGTTCAACTAAAAAGCAAAAAAACCCTTTTGGTCATTGATAATTGACTCTTGACTTCCTCTCCCTGCGGTCTCCACAAGTAACTGATGTATTCCCATTTAAATTGGGTGCTCCACATGGTTATTCACACTGTCACCATCCTCTACCCATGAGGAGCTCTGCCACGACACATGGTATTTCCCATCATCCGCTACCTCCCAGTGAACTCCTGCGCGAACTTAGCCAATATTAATTGCCTTCTAGGAAGAATAATCTTTCTACATGTGTAATGGTCTACACGGTTTTCTTTCTTGATCAGCAATTCGTCTCTCTCTCTCTTTGTATAGATATACCCCTCTATCTGTCTTTGTATATGTTAGAGTTAAGCATGAGTTCTATTATGATTGGTATTCTAATTCAAGTAGGATTAGGAATACTAAATCAGCTCGGTAAGTTGACTAACAGATTAACGAAAATAGCTGATTCTGTTGTTCAACCAACACAGTCGGTGTCTATGCCAGGGCGACACATCCTGGAGGGTGTGGTCGTCTTGCATGAAACGCTTCATGAAATTCACACAAAGAAACTAGATGGCGTTATCTTTAAAGTGGATTTTGAAAAAGCTTATGATAAAGTTAAGTGTTCTTTTTTTCAACAAGCCTTACGTATGAAAGGGTTCAATGAAAAGTGGAGACAGTAGGTTGACACTTTCATTAATAAAGGGAGTGTTGGAGTTAAAGTTAATGACGACATTGCTCATTTCTTCCAAATCCATAAGGGGTTAAGATAGGGTGATTCAATGTCTCCTGTATTGTTTAATATAGTAGCAGATATGTTGACAATACTCATTGAAAGAGACAAAGAGAAAGGTCAAATAGGTGGCCTTATTCCACATCTGGTAGATGGTGGGGTGTTCATTTTACAATATGCGGATGTTGTATTTTCATGGAACATGATATGGAGAAAGCGAGGAATATGAAATTAATATTGTGTTTATTTGAACAACTATCGGGGTTGAAAATCAATTTTGACAAAAGTGAACTCTTATGCTTTGGGAAGGCAAGAGAAGAGCAAGACGCGTATCGACAGCTATTTGGTTGTGAAATGGGTTATCTACCTTTTAGTTATCTTGGGATCCCTATATATACATCACAGGCGTTTAACAATTAAAGAATGGAAATGTATTGAAGAACGTTTTGAAAAGAAACTAAGTTGCTGGAAGGGCAAGCTTATGTCATATGGAGGCATGCTGGTTTTAATTAATTCTGTGTTAACAAGCCTACCCATGTTTCTTTTGTCTTTTTTCGAGATACCTAAAGGGGTACGGAAAAGACTGGATTTTTATAGATAACGTTTCTTTTGCCAATCTGATGAGAATAAGAAAAAATACAGATTAGCGCGTTGGGATATGATTTGTAGACCCAAAGACCTGGGAGGGTTTGGGAATAGAAAATTTAGAAGTTAAGAACAAATGCTTACTTAGCAAATGGTGAGACAGAAGGCATGTGGATTCAAATATTAAGAAATAAGTATCTTAACACAAGAACTTTAGCTCAAGCAACAATTAGGCCCGATGACTCTCCTTTCTGAAAAGGGCTAATGAGGACAAAGATTAATTTTTTCCAAAGGGTGAAATTAATTGTAGGGGACGGTACCTCGACATGATTTTGGGAAGATACTTGGCTTGGTAACACACCACTTGCTTTATAATATCCCATGCTCTACAATATTGCACAGCGTAAACAGGACCATGTGTCCACAGTCTTACAATCTGTACCTATTAATATGCACTTCAGGCGAGCTCTAGTAGGTGCACGTTGGGAGGCATGGATGCATTTGGTAAGAAGACTTATGCAGGTCCAATTATCAGATCATCCAGACAACGTTCGATGGATTTTAACTGTGAATGGGGTATTCTTAGTAAAATCTATGTATACAGATTTGATTAATTCAGGACCTTTATCTACTTCTTTGCATATATGGAATATTAAAGTGCCACTACAGATTAAAAAATTTATGTGGTTTGTACACAAAGGTGTGATATTAACCAAAGATAATTTAATTAAATGTAGTTGGAGGGGTAGATGTAATTGCTGTTACTGTGATCAACAAGAAACAATTAGACACTTGTTTTTGGATTGCCCTCTCGCAAAACTACTTTGGCGTACTGTCCATATAGCTTTTAATCTGATTCCACCTACATGCATCAATTCAATTTTTACAACGTGACTCAATGGAGTGGACGTTAGAGTATCTAAACTTATTAGAATTGGGATACGTGCTCTTTTGTGGGCTATATGGAATACCAGGAACGGCATAATCTTTAATGGGAAGAAATTCAACAATTTTTTGCAGGTCATATTTCGAGCAACGTCCTGGATCCGTACGTGGTCATTACTCAGTCATGTGGACAGCAGGGATCTTATGGTTACTGGGTGCAATCAATGGGAGATGGCCGCACGGGTTATCTTCAACCGATTTGGATGGCGTGCTAGTAATAGACTAGATGTATAGGCATCGTAGTCTGATATTAGTTACGCCGGATGTGGCAAGTTCTTAAGATTTGGTTTATTTTCAACTTCATTTTATTTTCGTTTTACAGACTTTCCTCAAACTATGTTGTTACTTTGGATTCTTAATAATATGGCTGCATGCATCGATTGATGCATGGGCCGGGGGCACTTCCTCCTTTTCAAAAGAAAAAAAGCTCGGTTAGTTGCTAGCATATGTTCAGTATATATATATATGAGTACCCGTCCTTGTAACAGAACCAGATCATAAAGATCAAAACGCAATAAAGTAATCGATACGAGCCTGTAGCAGCCACCGACGCTGATCGAGAGCTAGCTAGCAAGCCAAGTTACGAATCCATTAACCTGCTTGCTTGCTTGTTTCGAGTCAGCTTTACACACGTGTATTAGCTTCGGTCGTGATTTCATCTACGATTCAAAAGCCAACAATTGGTATCTAGAGCCTCGACGATCTACGATCTACGATGATAGACAGCGATGCTGAGTCGGTCAAGTCCGACAAAGACGGTTCCAAGGCGAACAAGAACGGCGACAAGGCGAAGAAGGCCGGTAAGTCAGCAACCAGTGGTGGGGGAACGGGCGGCGCCAACGCCCAGTCGCATCGCAACATCCCCATCGAGTACCCGATGCTCACCGACGTCAACTACGGCGTGTGGGCGGTGAAGATGAAGATTATTCTCCGATCCCTTTGAGTGTGGGAGGCCATCACGGATGACGACATCGACGAGGAGCGCGACGAAGGTGCCATAGCCGCCATAGCCCAGTCCGTGCCGGACTCCGTGCTAATGACATTGGCGGAATTCAAGACGGCAAGAGAGGCGGAATTCGAGACGGCATGTATCGTGTCACCAAGGCTCGGGCACACAAGTGCTGAAGCGCCAATTTCACAAGTGCGTCTAACTACTCTGGTGGGAGAGATCCGCGCGCTTGGTTCAAAGCTCGAGGATACCGAGATCATGGAGAAGTTTTTCAGTTCACTTACTGATAAATTCACGTACATCATCGGCACGCTCGAGCAGCTTTACGACATCGACGACATGACCATAACAGAGGCGATCGGACGCCTGCGGACATGGGAAGAGAATGCTCGTGGCTGTCGAAAAGGCAACGGAGGAGGTAGTTACCATTGTTGGAAATATGCCCTAGAGGCAATAATAAAATGGTTATTATCATATTTCCTTGTTCATGATAATCGTCTATTGTTCATGCTTTAATTGTATTAACAGGAAACAGTAATATATGTGTGAATAAATAGATCACAATGTGTCCCTAGAAAGCCTCTAGTTGGCTAGCTCGTTAGTCAATAGATGATCATGGTTTCCTGGTCATGGGCATTAGATGTCATTGATAACGGGATCACATCATTGGGAGAATGATGTGATGGACAAGACCCAATCCTAAGCGTAGCACTAGATCGTATTGTTCGTATGCTAAAGCTTTTCTAATGTCAAGTGTCTTTTCCTTCGACCGTGACATTGTGCAACTACCGGATACCCTAGGAGTGCTTTGGGTGTATCAAACGTCACAACGTAACTGAGTGACTATAAATGTGCACTACGGGTACCTCTGAAAGTGTCTGTTGGGTTGGTACGAATCGAGATCGGGATTTGTCACTACGTGTGACGGAGAGGTATCTCTGGGCCCACTCCGGAACGAGTAAAGAGACTTACCGGTAACGAGATTGAACATGGTATAGGTATACCGACGATCGAATCTCGGCCAAGTTCTATACCGACAGACAAAGGGAATTGTATACGGGATTGATTGAATCCTTGACATCGTGGTTCATCGGATGAGATCATCGTGGAGCAAGTGGGAGCCACCATGGGTATCCAGACCCCGCTGATGGTTATTGGCCGGAGAGGTGTCTCGGTCATGTCTACATGTCTCCCGAATCCGTAGGGTCTACACACTTAAGGTTTGATGACGCTAGGGTTACAGGGAATTGTTATACGAGGTTATCGAAAGTTGTTCGGAGTCCCGGATGAGATCCTGGACGTCACGAGGAGCTCCGAAATGGTCCGGAGGTAAAGATTGATATATAGTACGGATGGTTTCGGACAACGGAAGTGTTTCGGGCGTCACCGGTAACGTACCGGGACCACCGGAGGTGGCCCCGAGGGTCCACCGGAAGGGGGCAACGACCCCGGGAGGGTAGATGGGCCAAGTGCGGGAGGGAACCAGCCCCTAGGTGGGCTGGTGCGCCCCCCCCCCCTCACTCAGCCCATGGCGCAAGAAGAAGGGAGAGGGGGGAACCCTAGCGCAGCTGGGCCTAAGGCCCACTAGAAGGGTGCGCCACCCCTCCTCCCCCCTTGGCCGCCGCACCTCCCCCCATCTAGGTCTGTCGCCCCTCCCAGGAGAGGGAAACCCTCAAGGGGGCGCAGCCCCTCCCTGTCCCTATATATAGTGGGCACTTTTGGGCTTTTGGAGATACACTTTTCCCTCTCCCTCGGCGCAGCCCTGCTCTTCTTTCTCCTCCTCTTTGCCGGTGCTTGGCGAAGCCCTGCCGGGAGACATAGTCTCTCCATCGACACCATGCCGTCGTGCTGCCAGAGATCTTCCCCAACCTCTCCCTCATCCTTGCTGGATCAAGGTGCGGGAGACGTCACCGAACTGCACGTGTGTTGAACGCGGAGGTGCCGTGGTTCGGCACTAGCTTGGAATAACACCGCGATCTGAATCGCCGTGAGTACGACTCCATCAACCGCGTTCTAGTAATGCTTCCGCTTAGCGATCTTAAAAGGTATGAAGATGCACTCACCCCTCTATCATTGTTGGTCTCTCCATAGGAAGATCTGAATATGCGTAGGATTTTTTTTGAATTTATGCTACGTTACCCAACATCATGTACTCGCGTGCAGATTGGGAGTCCCCAAGTAGCAAAGGAAGGCGTGATGGCAACGAAGGCTCAAGCAACGCAACGTGCGACGGACAAACCGGAGAAGGCAAAGGAAAAGGCAAGCCACAAGGTCGTGGTAAGGCTCACCGATCTAATGGGCGGAAGCAACAAAACTTGGATATGTCCGAGGTCAAGTGCTATAACTGCAATGAGATGGGTCACTTTGCAAAGGATTGTCCGGAGCCTGGCAAGCGAGAGATCAAGGCAAATTTGTCAAAGGAGGAAGACGAAGGTCCAAGTCTTTTGACGGCCGAAGTTTGTGATCTCACTGAAACAGTGGTTGTGAAACCAAGCCGGAAGGTGCTACTTCATGCGAAGAATGTGACACCTAAGTTATCCGGGGATCACAACGTGTCGTGGTATCTCGACACGGGTGCGAGTAACCACATGACGGGATGCAAGGAGAAATTTCTTGAGCTGGAATATGATGTTGAAGGCTCGGTAAAGTTTGGTGATGGTTCAAATGTAGAGATTTGTGGTCACGGATCTGTCGTCTTCGAGGGTCTCACAGTCTAACATCGCATACTCACCGGAGTGTTACTACATCCCACGGCTTCTCAACAACATCATCTCTATTGGGAAGCTTGACGAGAATGGATGCAAGGTGGATATCGAGAACGGAGTGATAACGATCTTCGACAACCTCCGAAACGTGCTAGCTCGTGTTACTCGCACACGGAACAGGCTCTATATCCTCAACCTTGATCAATCTCAACCGTAGTGTTGGCTCGCCAAGAGTGATGATGATTCCTGGTAATGGCATGCTAGATTTGGGCATGTTAACTTCTACGCCTTGAAGAAGATGTCAAAGATGGAGATGGTATCCGGGATGCCAGTTATCGACCAAGTTGATCGAGTATGTGACGGGTGCTTGGTTGGAAAACAGCACCGCAGGCCGTTCCCTGCTCAGTCTACCTATCGTGCAAAAGATGCACTCGAGTTGCTCCATGGTGATCTATATGGCCCTATCACCACGACAACTCACGCGGGAAAGAAGTATTTCTTCCTCATGGTAGACGACTACTCAAGATATATGTGGGTCGTTCTCCTACGATCTAAAGATGAGGTGTTTGAAGCGTTCAAGAAGCTGAAGGCTGCAACGGAGATGGAACACAAGTTGAAGGTTCGCGCTCTATGGACAGATCGCGGCGGAGAGTTTACGTCAAATGAATTCAACGATTACTGCAAGAAGATTGACATAAAAAGGTTCCTCACGACACCTTAGACGCCGCAGCAGAACGGGGTCGTTGAAAGGCGCAATCAAACAGTCGTTGACACGGCAAGGATTTACTCAAGAGCAAGAACCTGCCCGGGACTTTTTGGGGAGAAGCTGTCTCGACGGCGGTCTATCTGCTCAACCGGGCTCCAACGAAGGCGTTGATCGGCAAGGCTCCGTATGAAGCAATTTACGGACGTAAGCTGAATGTGTCTCATCTACGGACGTTCGGGTGTGTGGCACATGTGAAGATGGTGGAGCCACATCTCTCAAAGCTTGCCGATCGTAGCACCAAGATGGTGTTCATCGGGTACGAGAGGAGTTCTGGCACCAAGGCATACCGCTTCTACGATCCACAAACCAAGCGTGTACGGATTTCACGCGACGTCGTGTTTGAAGAAAACCAAGTGTGGAATTGGAGCGCCGCAGCTGACGATGCTCCAAATGGTAACATATTCACGGTTGAATTTCCAACTGATGATGATGCAGGGAGATGTCCAGGTGGTTGGCAAAACACCCAATCAAGGTGACCATAATGGTAGTGGTCATCATGGTGCCGACACCAACGACGACGTGCATAGGTCGCAAGGAGATAGCAACAACAAAGCGCATGACACGGGCGGAGATCTCGACGACAACATCGACAACGAGGCGCATAGTGACGACGACAATCAAGATGATGGTCACGGTCACAACGACTACGCCGACGACGCGGATGTCGATGACACGCCCGGGACTCAGCCATCTTCCTCAAATGCATCAATATTGACACAATTTGTGTCACCTCATTCGCAAGCCTCAACGGACTCCTCAGGGTCTCGTCGCTACAAGATGCTCAAGAAAGTCTACAAGTACACAAAGCCAGTTACGCTCGAGTACTTTGGACTATGTCTGTTCGGAGTTGAGGAGCCGGCGAACTTTGTAGAAGTGAGCAAAAGTCGTAGCTGGACGCACGTCATGGATGAGGAGATGAAGGCGATTGAGAGCAATGGCACGTTGACTTTGGTAACAACCCGACCTCCGAACCAACAAGCGATTGGTTTGAAGTGGGTTTACAAGTTAAAGAAGGACATGGAGGGTGCCATTGTGAAGTACAAGGCAAGACTCATTGCAAAGGGCTACATACAATGTCAAGGAGTTGACTATGATGAGGTGTTTGCACCGGTTGATCGACTTGAGACGGTGAGAGTGCTCCTAGCTTTGGCAGCACAAGAGGATTGGAAGCGTCATCATATGAATGTTAAATCCGCTTTCCTCAACGGTGATCTCGCAGAAGAAGTAGACGTGGAACAACCCCTCGGCTACGAGAAGAAAGACGAAGAATGAAAAGTTTACAAGCTCAAGAAGGCACTTTACGGGTTGAAGCAAGCGTCAAGAACTTGGGATTTAAAGTTAGACCAAAGTATGATCACGAACGGGTTCAAAAGATGTGCCCTCGATGATTTGAAGGCCAGTCTACAAAGCACCAAAGAAGAGGTGAAGATTGAAGACGCGACCAAGAAGGAGTGTTGTCGTCGAGCTACGGACGAGCCGACGACAATAAAGACGGTCCATAAAATGCTGCAAGGGACGGCTAAAGCAATGCCGATGATAACAGTTATGAGAAGCAGCAGTCATGTTTGGGATCCAGGTCATAACGTCCTGCTTAGGGGGTGAATGTTAGAGTTAAGCATGAGTCCGAGTATGATTGGTATTCTAATCCGAATAGGATTAGGAATACTAAATCAGCTCGATTAGTTACTAGCCTATGTTCAGCATATATATGTATATATATATATATATATATATATATATATGAGTACCCCGTCCTTGTAACAGAACCAGATCATAAAGATCAAAACGCAATAAAGCAATTCACAGACGCGATCCGATCGAGAGCTAGCTAGCAAGCCAGGTTACGAATCCATTAACCTGCTTGCTTGCTTGCTTGTTTCGAGTCAGCTTTACACACACGTGTATTAGCTTCGGTCGTGATTTCATCTATGATTCAAAAGCCAACAGTATATATATACCTTTCTCCTCTCTCTCACACACACATGGATTTTACAGTGGCCCCATTTTTTTCAACTGGAGCTTTTCGTGTCCTATCTTCCATGTATATATTTATGTTCTGCTTAATACAGATGGAGATTTCCTTATATTAGAAATATGTAATGTAGGGAAATAGTATTGGGGATTATAAGGTCAACTGGTCGATCCATATGGATACAGTTCAACACCTATGATCCATATGGAGATTTCCTTATATTAGAAATAGTATTGGTATTATTCATCTGTTGTAACCAAAAGCATTTCTATTCTTTTTTTATACATCAGCATGCAATAGTTGGTATAAATCATGATCTTCTAATTATGTTTATGAGTGATATTACTTCTTCTATGAAGTGTTTAGTGTTGGATGTCAGCTTGGTTAGACTGCAGGAAGGAGGGGCGCCCAGGTAGGCGACGAATTTGCTGCCAAGAGACCAAATTACTGCAACCCTTTGGTACATCACAGTCATGGGCATTTGCGGGAAGAATTAGAACTGACACTATAGACACTCCTCACTATTCCGCGGTGCAATCATGGAGAATCACCCCAATTTAATATTTCTCACACCATGCTTCACTTACATTTAGTGTAGTGGATTCGAGGGATTCGAGAGGTGATATGTTCTCAAATGCTGCCTCATAATTTTTCATTTGTGGTGTTTCTCATAGAAACGACCATGTGTTTGGATAAGAAGTTACTTTCATGACATTCCACATGTGCACACTCTGCTTACCCTACTGAATCCACATGTGGGCTAGATTTAAGTTAAGCCTTTGCTCTAGACCAACAAATTTCATGGTTGTTACCAGCAGGAAAATTAGCATTTTGTGTTTCTGTAAGTTTTATTACGCATTCATAGATCTTCATGTGACATAATAAGGGATTTCTAACTTCTAATGCTGCTAAGTTTCTCAAATTTCAGACTCGACGGCCTTGCTATCTGTAGTTTGGAAATATCCTACAGTGATGTATAATAACCTTCAAATTGAGAATGATCTGTAGGCTCTAGTGTATTAAAACTTCTCCAAATTATATTCTCTTTACTGAAAATGCAGACTTGGAGCAAGACAAGAAGATTATGACAATGTTGATGTATAATTGTCGTACATATTCAGGGTGTTTCTCGATTAAAAATTTATATGAACATCTTTGTTGAATATTTATTAAAACTTCTCCTACTAATATTCTGTTAAAAAATTACTGTTTGTTGCAAAGTTACCAGGTAGCGGTTTGTCTCAATTTTTATTAGGGTGCTTGCATCTGAGATTGCAATGTTAGACAATACATAATCATAATTTCTAGGTTATTGGTTCGACAGAATTATCATTTAATTATGATGTTATTTCTTATACATATAGTAGTTGTGGTTCAGTGGACCCGTCTAACTAAAATCAGTATACATCAGTGGTACAAGTTGTTCGCTTTCTTCTTATCTTATCATTATTATTTTTAGAAAATCTTATCATACAATAGTATCTTCTTTGGTGTGGAGTGTTCATCATATATCTTTTAATCTGTTTGACCAACTAATGTCCCGCAGCAACGTGCGCGGTATTATCTAGTTATTACAGTTCTTTTGTATATATTTCTTAACTTCCCAATGAACATTCAAAAAATAGAAACCAATAGGCCATGAAGTGTCTACGTACTGCAGTCTTACCATGGCTAGCATACTTCTTACTATGACGAATCTTAACAAAAGTTCATCATCCAGTCTCATGAGGGCCTTAAGTTGCTTCACTACTTAAAAGTTACATTGACCTTGTACATATTACTTCACAACAATCGGTGTTTGCTCCTTAGTGAAACTCGCGGAGTGTGGGAATATTGCAGCATCACGTGTATATGAGATTTGTGTGTGTGTGTGTGTGTGTGTGGGGCGCGGGGGGGGGGGGGGGGGGGGGCACCATCCTTGAATATTTGGAAAACATTTCCCTCATTGGCGAAAGTAGCAAAATTATAAGTGACAACACGGATGGGTCGGTAGGGGCGTGCCAGCATTTGTTTTTTCGATCGTAACCATGGGCACATTTCCTATCCTATCCTAGTATTGTTTATTACATGCTACGAAGTATTACAGAGAACAACTCGATCAAAGCCGTCAAGGCAGTTTCACCACAAGTAAATAAAGTTGTCCTATTTTTTCTCTTCCAGTGCCGCCAACCTCCACGGAAACATGGTTGTCCGCAGGTAGATCCGGTGTAGCAGCCGTTTCAAGTGTGCACTCGACGTTAGACCATGCGTCCATGCTCTAACTTAAGAGAAACAAGGTCGAGAAGTATGCTCGGAAACAAGGTCGAGAAGTATGCTTTACTAGTTCTTGCCGAGATAATTGGATCTCATAGGTCGGAAGCAAGGTCGCATAGGTCTTCCCGTATTACTAATTGGGTGTGCATCCATGCGTCCAACTTAAGAGATATGCCAACCTGCTTGCCCAGAAGTATGCTTTACTAGTTACCTGTTGGTAGCATCGGCAAGTATTAAGCGTGTTGCATCGTAAAATCGTATCTACACCAATACTTATGTAAGGACGGTGCGTGATTATCCTGAGGCCTGCCATGCCCAAACAATTCTCACTCAAAAGAATTATTTTTTTGACAAACTAATAAGCTAGCTAGAGACCTTAAGAAGATATAATTCGGAACGATGATGATCAGAACGCACAAGCTAATACTCCTAGATGCTGTCAATGCCAACGGTTCCTCTATTTTGTACGAGCACACATATTCTTTGGCTCTCAAGTAATCTCAACCCCCTTTATAGCTGCTGGATCCAGCGACTCCTCTACGGGGATGTTTAATTACAGAACATGTTTTCTGACAAAAAAATTAGTGTTTTGTTTTTTGCTATTTAAGAAAACTTTTCACCTTGGTGCATGTGAGCTCGGGAGCAGAATTACATGTCAGCACAAAAAGATATCTATACATGTGACAAAAATGGCCATCATTTCCAGTTGTAAAAGAAATAAGTTTGTCAAAACTTATTATGGCTTGAATCTGTTGTGTTGCCATAGGATACAAAATTGATGACTGATGTCTGATCTGTACCCAAATTTTCCCGTGAATACCTGATATCGCTCCATGTTCATCAACCTGCTAAGTGATAGCGTTCACATTTGAAAAAATCAGGGAGGTCCTCATGATTTAGAGACGATGTCAATTTCCATGGTAACTACTACTAGTAAAAACCGCACTTTCTTTCGGTGACAAATACAAAATTACTGTTGTGCCATGTTTAAGCAGATATTTGTTCACATCATTATTCTTGCTTTCTGGGACATTGAAAAACAACGCAATGGATGTTCTGTCAAGAATTAAGTGCCAGGGATTATATCTTAGAAATTATCTCGCAAGGATGACCACCTAATCGTTGAACAAAGATATCTTTGATGTTGGTGTCCTATGATAATCTATCCGTTAGTCCTACGTTCTTGACTAGAGCTGGCATTGGTTAATTCTCTTTCGCTTTTTATTCCCGAAATTTCTTATTATGAAATATATTTTTCTATGGTGACGACATTGACATGTTGGAGGCAACACTAAGAAAAGACAGGGCAACAACAAGGAAATGACGATGGGACCAATCACAATGATTAATTTGCATGACATTGATTGGTATTGTAGTTCTCAAATTATTTCTAGCCTTTACAGGTGGAACTAAATGCCATGTTTTTTATTAGAACAGCATACCCCTCATACATTGCCTTCTTCCATTGAGGTTCATCTAGTGCTTCTCCCAAACTTTGCGGTTCACATGCTACACAAAAATGTAGCAACAAGTACAACCTTCTTCGTATATTTTAGTCTGAGTAATGCCAATACGCGACCTCATGTGTGAATGCTCAGGAGGAGGCGGATATCGACATGAAACTTGGAGGCGGAGTTAGATGTGGAACTTCTTATTCAAGGTGATTTGATGAGGATGACATAGCAGATCTAGAGCCAACCGCAGAAACGAACCAACAAACGCATACATTGACACACTTGCACCCTGTCGTGCTGCCCCACCCGAACCACGTGGGCTTCCCTCAGCAGCGGGAAGCAAGCGACCAGGGCCTTGCACAGGGATATGCCTAGCTGCGCTGCAGGGGCAACCCACGTAGCTAGCGAATCTGGTGTGGACGTAGATGCCCCCCTAGCGCCACCACAGGGTAGCACAACTGGCTGGCGAATCAGGTGCGAGTGCAGATCCCGGAGGAGATCCTCCTTGCATGCCTGCCGCACCCAACACGGTGGATCCCAAGGAGATCACACCCTTATCCACTACGAGATTGGATCCCAGATCTTTTCTGGCTTCCCTATAGTTCATAAAATTTTGCGAATTTACTCCTATTTCTTCTTTGTTTTCCAGCACACATTCAGAAGAGTTTTGACGAGAAAACAATTACACACTTCAAGAGAAACACAACTTCTCAAATCCTCCTACTAGTCCGATAAACGTTTTCTTTATCTGTTCATTGCCTACATTATTGTTTTTCTATATTCGGTTTTCGAGTTTGCACACTTCTTTCTTGTCCATCTCCTCAAAATTGGACAATGCGTCCTCTATAGGCTCATTTCTACCAAGCGGGCATGATCATCTAGGAAATGTCTCACTAAAAATATGTCAATGCGCAGGATTGGTTTGATGCCAAAAACGGGCATGCGAACATTTGGCAAATGCTAAATCCTGGATATTGCTTGCTTGATTACCATGTTTACTTGCCAACCTGGTAAGAAGTTGTCACTTTTTGGCAACTTTTGATATTGCCATTTGTTGTTTTGCCAAGCATTGACAGTTCCAAATGTACTCTTATTCCCAAAAACAAAACTTACATACGCCCAACATGTAATTTTGAGCAGAAAAACAGTTTCAAATCGCGACGAATCCAAAGAACAACCATGCAAAATGAAACTCACTACATTCTTTTTGCACTTGTCGAATAACCATCTGAGATGCTTCGGCGTACTCGAATACAGGGCGACAGCTAACCCCGACTGACTGCCGGAAGTGGCTATATCGGTGGTCAATCCATGGGTGAGCCGGGAAGGCCAAGAGAAGTAACACGTATTGAGAGGGAGCGTAGAGGATTTGAGATGGGTTGTGCAGGTCAGTGCCCAGCATCGAAGATAGTCGTAGATCTGCCGATTTCGTTCGGGAAGGAACTCCGACTAAATCAAGGATGAGAGGAGCGCGACAGTGTCTACGGGGGTAGGTGGTAGCACATGATGGTCGGCGGAAGTAAATACGGTGGCTCTGGAGTGAATGTAGCGTGGGGTGAGGTGGGTGCGGCTGAGGAGAAGGGAATTTATATATTTATAGGAGAGGGGGTTGCGCCAAGCGGAGAGGTTCAGGGGTGTGCGCAGCCCTCCCAACCCTCCTCTATTTATAGGAGGAAGGGGAGAGGGGCGGTCACCCTAGGGAACCCTAGGAGGGGGCGGCGGGAGCCCTAGGGGTGGCTTGCCTCCCAAGTTGGAGGGAGGCAGCACCATGCCCTAGGGTTTTTTCCCTAGGCGCCTTGGCCCCCCTTGGTGGCTCGCACCAACCCACCATGGAGCTGGTTCCATCCCACTTTCGGCCCATGTGGCCCTCCGGGACAGTTAGACCCTCCCGGTACCCTTTCGGTGGTCCCGGTACAATATCGATAAACCTCGAAATCTTTCCGGTGACCGAAACTGGACTTTCTATATGTAAATCTTCACCTCCGGTCTATTCCGGAACTCCTCGTGACATCTGGGATCTTATCCGGGACTCCGAACAACCTTCGGTAACCACATATTGCAATTCCCATTACAACTCTAGTGTCACGGAACCTTAAGTTTATAGACCCTACGGGTTCGGGAACCATGCTGACATGACAGAGACACCTCTCCGGCCAATAACCAACAGTGTGACCTGGATACCCATATTGGCTCCCACATGTTCCATGGTGATCTCATCGGATGAACCACGATGTCAAGGATTCACTCAATCCCGTATACAATTCCCTTCGTCATCGGTATGCTACTTGCCCGAGATTGAATCGTCGATATCCCTATACCTTGTTCAATCTCGTTACCGGAAAGTCTCTTTACTCGTTCCGTAACACATGATCCCGTGGCTAACTCCTTAGTCACATTGAGCTTATTATGATGATGTATTACTGAGTGGGCCCAGAGATACCTCTCCATCACACGGAGTGACAAATCCCAGTCTCGATTCGTACCAACCCAACTGACACTTTTGGAGATACCTGCAGTGCACCTTTATAACCACTCAGTTACGTTGTGACGTTTGATACACCCAAAGCATTCCTACGGTATCCGGGAGTTGCACAATCTCATGGTCTAAAGAAATGATACTCAACATTAGAAAAGCTCTAGCAGACGAACTACACGATGTTGTGATATGCTTAGGATTGAGTCTCGTCCAGCACATCATTCTCCTAATGATGTGATCCCCTTATCGATGACATCCAATGTCCATGGTCAGGAAACCACGACCATCTATTGATCAACGAGCTAGTCAACTAGAGGCTCACTAGGGACATATCGTGGTCTATGTATTCACACATGTATTACAGTTTCCGGTTAATACAATTATAGCATCAACAATAGACAATTATCATGAACAAGGAAATATAATGATAACCATTTTATTATTGCCTCTAGGGCATATTTCCAACAATTTCTGCAACAATGAGAATGGAGGATATGGCAGCACGACGGTTCTGAACTTGGGATACGAGCAGGGCTGTCATGGAGACGTGAAGGGCCTTGGTGATGTTGCTAGCCATGTATGTGTTGGTTGGAGGGTCGGAGGTGCATAGCGTTCTTGGCCGCTATTGGTGGTGTGTGACTGGGCTCACCATTATGATTGTAGGTTCGGTGAACTCTTGTGAGATCTAGCTCGACCTCGATCGATGACTACGTCTAGAGAGTCTCAGACGTTGTTCCGTCATTGGAGGCGCCATCGTAGAACCCCTTAACCTTCTACACCATTGTCGGTCTCGGGCTTTCCTGGCAAAACACCAAGCTTTGCCATTTTTTTGGAGCGGCGTTCGGTGGAATTTGCCGTCGACTCTTCCTCGAGGCCAATGTCTTGGATGTCGGGTCTGTCATTAGTCCTTCATGATTATTGCCTCTTTGTTAGCTTCATCGCCGAATATGTGAGTGCGGAAACTTAGGGTCAGTGTGGAAGTCGAATGACAACTCTAGAAATCTTCTGCCTGTTTTGTTGGCTTCGATCACTTGGGCGGTAGAACAAACTACTAGATTGACTAGTGACCTTGAGGCCGCTGTGAAAGTTGGAGCGGCAGCTGCAGTATTCACTTGTGTGAGGGTGTAAGCTCTGGTCATTATGGTGGCAGAACCATCAATTAGGTTGTTGTGTGGCCTCAATAATGTTGTAGACGACACAGCGACAGCTCGGTAACCCGGCCTTGTGTTGTGGGGCGTCCTCTCTTCTCACTTGGGTGGATGTGTGGTTGGCTGAGTTGGTGCGCAACCTCGGGGCTGGTGTGTGCATGTGTCACCGATGTATCCGTTTTCGGCACATCTTCTTTATAAACTGGTCAATTCTTTTCTTTTTTGGTGAAAAAGTAGAAGTCAAGCTGGTTGCTCTCAAATTAAAATAAAATACCCTTCGTATATATAATGTTTTGATTTCCAGTTTGAGGAAACTTTCAGCACCAACGGAAATCACCTCAGTGAATTTTAGTGATTTAAGTTTGTGTTTCGGTCCAAAGTCCGAAATATATACTTTAATGCAATTGAGTATTTGAAAAAAAAAATTAATTCCAAAAACTTTTATTATTCATGTTTACTACTGAAAGTACTGAAATATATTGGCCGAACGGTAATTATTTTAGTGACTGCTCAAATGAATGAAATTCAGTGAATTTCATCAAAATCTCACTAATAGTGAAAACTATACGTGTAACCGAATTATAAATTGAAGTGCTTCATGGTCGTGAATTATGGGTCCAACATTCACATCTTGACATTTCCGTTGATCAATAAGAAAATGTCGGTGCCAACTCACCAGAAGGCATTGCTTAATTTGTTTGAGCACTACGAGTTTGGCTATCTTGAAGAACGAATCACCTAACCAAGCGATATCTATTCCTGACATCTTCTATTCCTACGCAAGGTAACTTGAGTGGGGTAACTGAATATGTCAAATCTAGCATTTCTATTGGAATTTCTAGCATATCTTGCTCCTTTTTTCTTCTGTCATATGAGTGAGGGGATATGCAAGGGGTTTGTATAGGGGCTACATGCAACTAGTGTATATAGATACGACCGAAATGTTACCATTGTAAACGGGCTGCAGTTTAAAGCTACCGTTTTTATACACTATGAAACTGTACTACTTTTTTACTTTGTTGTATTGCGTCTCGTTTCGCAGATCATAACACTTGTCGCCACCATATCTATTGTACCAAGTCATAGCATGCTTGTTTTTTTTTTTCAAGGTCACAAAATAGACTTTGAATCCAGGATTCGGCACAAGAACATACACATAAAAACTCCATATATTTATTAGAAGTAAACATACTTATTTTACCCACCAAGTAGTTGTAATGTATTGTGACGGTGAGGAATTCTAGTTACCTTGTCGTCGCTACTTCCGCCTCTGACCGGGTATATGTTCTTTGTGGTATTTCATCTTTTTTAATACTAGATAATTACATATCAAAATGACATATTAAAATATTAAATGCATGGGTTCTATTAGTTCCTACTTTCTTTTGAGGAGCTACATCATTTATTAATAATCAATGTTCAAAGGGATATAGATGATGTTGGGCAATACAGCTAGCCACACATGACGCACGGAAGGATGAGAGGAAGTCGCTTTGGCCAAAGACTGAGCTTCTCCTCTGTGTTGGCACTTCTCATGAACCATGCTGAGAGCTCGAAAGTCGGAATTAGTTTCGTTGTTGATTGAGCTCACGTAGTATTATGGCATATCGGCGTGAAACTCCGGACTGAATATTTGCTACTACCTCCAGATAATCAGACGTCACGCAAATAGATTCAAGGTTGAGATCGTGCGCTAGTGCCAAAGATTCACTAGGTGCTAGGCATGGGGGCTATCCCATACTAGGCTTGTGGGCTTGTGGGCTAAGTCGGATAGCCCACAAGCCCAGGACCGAGGATGCCCCGTGTACATGACTATGTAGGCCCTCTCTAGGTTGGTTGAGGCACTGCATAGAGCACGCTTCCACCATAGTGTAACAAAATTCGTAGAGGGTACATAGCGGAAGGAAATCCAGTGTCCAGCCTGCCTTGAGATTGGTGTTGTGGCCATCTGCAGAAACTAAATTTTCTGCCACATGAAGGGAATACTAAGCCAATACATGCATGAACTATGTTCCATCTTTCGTCGGACAACGAGAGTGTGAGAGAAGTGGACGCATGACGGCACACACATTCTACTCTATGTCAAGCAACTGAGGCTTGCATTTTATTTTGCATGTGGGTGTTTTAATGACACATAACTTTTGAACCAAATATTCATTAGTGAAATAATTTATATATCTGAGTTTGTAGCGGGAAGATGTTTCGAATAACACCAATCTTAAAAATATTATAAACGAGTTTCCAAAAATCTACTTTGCTAAAAAAACGATTTCACTCAATTCAGGAAACAAGTTTCACTTATCTTCACAAATATCATTTTGCATTTTTCAATTAAAGAATTTCACTGAAGAACACAATTCACTAGTTTGTCTTTTTCTTAGTAGTACCGACACAGATTTCGCTTGTCCACAGATTTCACAATTTTTTTAACATATGGAATGTGATATAGGTTTGTTTCACATATTTCTTTGGAAATAGGTTTCTTTCGAAAATGTAATCATTCATCTTCACAAATATCATGTTTCAGTATTAAATAAATTATTTCACTCAAAAACATATTTCGCTCATTCGTTTTGTTCTAGGCAATCCCACCACAGATTTTACTAGTCAAGATATTTCACATAAATTTCGGCCCTGTTTGACAACAAAGTATTAAAAAAAAGTGTTGAAAACTACAGTATTTAAGCTTACAATATACTATGTATGAAGCAAAGTAAACTAGCCAGCTAGCCTTTATTTCCTTGTCTAGCCGGCCGTTCTAAACTCAACGACCATGCACGAAGGCCATGGCCAAAATGAACGGCCATGCTATAAGCTCGGCAAGGCTGTCCGCCGTCTTCTGCATTGCCGTTAAGGGGCGCTAGGAGCTGCGCCTGGAGCTCGGACGTGATGGCTTAGCCGGCGATGCACCACATGGCAGAGCTGCGCGTGAGTGGAAACAACTTGACCTTCTTTCGTGGCTCTCTTGAGAGGGACCAGAAGCTCTCCGACTTTAGATGCTAGGCTTAGGTGCTAGGTCCGTTTGGTATTAGCCTTGCACTATCGGCACTCGTTCATTAATTGGACAGAAGTAGCGACAGATGTTGTTAAGATGGTGACTTCAGACTTACTGATGTATTATTTTGTAAGATCTTTATGAATAATTAAGAAAGTGGTTGTATGCATCGTCCAGATGCACAGACCAGGGGTGTTCCTCCTTTTCTAAATAAAAATGTACCTTCCCGGTTAAAAAGAGGTTTGGACACTCCCACTTGCATCCTGTCCTGTGTGGCCAAGACGTATCCAAAGGTAACTGCGGACAAACTGTGTCAGCAAGTATCGTGCAAGCCATTGTGTGTTGTTGAGCAAGTAAATGTGTCAGAAATTATCGATGAAGAAGTTCCACGTTGCAATCCCAATGTCTGATGACAAAGTCGCTCTGAACAAGTCTGATGACAAAGCAAGAAATTTACAATCCCGATGTCTCACATGCATAATAGTTTTTTGAACCATATAATGATCATGGGGTCGTAGTTTAATTAGTTAACTGATTGCTGGAGTAGGAGTTAAGAAATGGCTACACAAATCCATACTTGTAATATATGTGGGTACTACATACACCCAGCTTGAGTTACACAGGGGATATGGCCGGAATTTTATATGTGGTGGTTTTAAAGGCAACGTCAGTCCCCGTACGTGATCAAAATCAATGGTAATGGAAACGGGCACATGGGGAAGTTGTTGACACTTTGAATCTTCCATATGCACTATAGCAAAAAATAATCCTTTTTGTCACAAGTCTGTACTTTTATCAGTGAAGTCGTGAGGGCATAATTTTTAATACACTGGAAGTGTTAAGCATGTATACCTATGTTGCCTTATCTACCCTCTTTATTGCATAACACACAACATTTCGAAGATTGATATATTTCTAAGGCCTCTCCCAGAGCATATTTGCTTAGATGATGTGTTAAGTGCAAGAAAGGTCTTAATTAGTAACTAAATTCACCAACACATGTTTACTTAGCTTCTTGTTGCTAAGCTAACTTTATTTAATTAGTTGTAGACTGTACATTGTGTTTCCTTTTTGGTATCCTAGGTTGCCAAGCTCTCTCTCTCTCTCTCTCTCTCTCTCCCTCCCTCCCTCCCTCCCTCCCTCTCTCTCTTACCTTGCCGCATAAGATTTTTTTGCCTACTTGACAACCTTAGAAATGGATCACTAGGAAGGGCCTAAAGGGTTATGTTTACTACACATTTACTTTAGGGTTATATTTCTAATAAACAACAAAAAACTGAAACATTTTTATTGGGACTCCTCGATGGACCCCTCGATGCGGACGAAATGAACATACAAGAGGATATAATGATCTTTTCTAGAAGAATGTTTTCCTCGTGATGAGCTTGAAAGTGTTGCTTAAATGTCATTGGCTACTATCAAGTTGAACCGGTTGCTGTTGTGTTGTTTGTTTCCTCAACGCTATTCAAAATGTTAAGACTCAATATATTTATTTAATATTGTGTTTTCGTTAAAAAATTAAAAAAAATATGAGCATATCTCAGTGAAAATCGGAACAAGCAAGAAAAATGGGAAAGGAAAACCGTAAAAAACATTCTAAGCTTAAAAAGTTGTACATGAGGTTGATAAGGCTCTATTAACGACCCGCTTCAGAAGAGTAGCACATCATCTCTTTTGCTCACTGGTGGTTAAAGTACCCACAAGGAAAGATTATTAAGGGCGAATGAAGTCGATTAGGAAAGTTTCCGTACCCATCAATACGATAATGAAGGAAGCTTATGTTTTCAGCGTTACGTTTACAGATCATCATCCTGAGGTATCCCATACTCATAGTGGAAGGAATAAAAATGTAAACAAATCTAGACATACATGCCACATTACTATATGCTCATGATGAACCAAACACTACCTAGTACTATGTGAGAACTACAAGTCTCCTCCACTCCTGCCAGTTTGTCTCGCTCTGCTCAAGTACAAGCCACCACAACAATATATGCATAAACACCATCCATACATTTATGATTATAATAGACAAATTTCATTTGCTTCTAGGTAAACATACTCCTTTTATAGTAGGTAGTTGCATATTGAATTCGTTGAATATAGCGGCATATTCCTAGACAAAGTGAAAGTTGTAAACCAACAACCACTACACACGTTTATTCAAGTTTACATCTCCCCCTTCTAGTGTCCCTCCTCTCTACCCAAGAACCTTACAGTCTAGACATCCCCATCTTCTACGACATTGAGGCATTTATTGACTTTTCCGTGTAGTTAATGAGCCAGAGCACTTAATGTTGTAATATAAATAAGTAGGCTGAATCAAACATTGATGAAAACACAACTAAGATCAAGAAAATAAAACTGAACAAAAGAACTGTTGAATCGAATCTAGGATCATCGATGTGAGCCATGGAGCACGACAGAAAGCCGAGGCCAATGAACATTGAGCAAGAAAAGACTAGATTCACTAGTATTAGAAAGACCCGGGATTGGAATTTCAAATATTAAGATTACGGGTTTATGGTTTAATTCGTAATTCCTCTACGAGTTTAAGTTTCAAAGCAAACTCCATTCTCTGAAATAAGACCGATCAATTATTGAAGTTTTACTTTAACGATTGGACCTTCACTTAGAGGAGAGGCTTCCCTCCCAAATTCCGTAGTTGGGTCGCAACGCTTCTCTGCACCGCCACCTCCAGAGTGTTATTTAATGGAGTGTCGGTAGAACCTATCACTCTTGAAGGGGTTTTTGAAAGGGTGAACCGGATCATATTTGTCCTGGCAATTTGACATTTCGCAATAGCCACTTGACATGGTCACTATCAATAAGGGCCTGAACCAGATGCGAGACTACCAGGTGTGTATCCACACCTTGCTTTATGCTAACGGTAATCTTGTATTTTTTGCACCTATCAAGTGGGATTTTTACAATATTTACACAATTATTAAGGGCTTCCGAAAGGTCAAGAACCTACTGAAAATGTGCAAAAAAGCTCTATTGAAGCTATAATGACAAAAACCGAATATTGTCCGAAGTCTCGGATGAGATTTTGGACATCATAAGGAGCTCTAGAATGGTTCGTAGGTCAAGATTTATATATGTAAACTGGTTTTCAGGGTTCCGGAAAAGTTCATAAATTACGTGTATTGTACCATAATGTTCTAGAAGGTTTCAAGGGTCCACCGGAGGGGCCCACCTGCCTCGAAGGGCCACATAGACCCTTAGTGGGGCGCCCTAAGCCTAAATGGGACAGCGGCGTCGCACCCCACCAGGCTCATGCTGCTAATGGTGGAAACCCTAGAGGGGAGGGCACATAAAGGGGAGGGGCTGGGCACCTCCGCACCTGAACCATGGCGGCTGCCCTCCCTCTCCCTTCCCACCCCGTCCTTCCTCCAGCGCTCGGCGAAGCCTTGCCAGTGTTCTGCTATAACTACCATCATCACACCATCGCGCTGGATCAGATCCTTCTTCCTATTCTCCCTCTCTTGCTACGTGAGGAAGGAGGGAACGTCACCGAGCCACACGTGTGCATATCTCGGACATGTCGCTCGTGCGACACTAGGATTGGATTGGATCACGACGAGAGTATGACTACGCCAACAACGATCTCTAGATCGGTAATGCTTTTGGTCTACAAGGATACATAGACACAATCGCCTCTCGCTGCTAGCACAGCCATAGAATAGATCTTGGGTCTTTTGTAGGAATTTTGTTTTGGTTTCGATGCAACATTCCCCAACAAACAGGGCAGTCCTAAAAGTTTGGGGTCCCGGGGAAAAACTAGAAACTCGGGCCCTTTAATACAAATCTTCACATAATACTATTGTATGCATATATGAAATATTGTCGTTAAAAACTTAAATATCATCCAAAAGTAATATTAATACGAAATAATTTATGCAGAGAAGTATTGCTTAAAAAAACATTAGACAACAATAGTTTAGGCCTGAATGAATCACTAACAAGTTTAGACTTCTTAGATGAATGAGTATATGTGTTATGCTCCGAAAATTATGATCACTAGTCGTCGATCCGTGCATTCGCACGGGCTAGCATATTTATTGCGGGGATAAACATAATCTTCTGTGAAAGGAAATATATGATTTTCATATTTCTGAACTTAACTTTTTTGTCTATAGCGATCAATACTAGAACTCCTTCAAAATCTCCTATTGTTAATTGTTTTCTAAACAATTAGATTTTGCTATGATTTGTAGTTGCTTTTTATGAGTCCATGACATGTGTACGATTGAGATTGGATTTTTTTTATTTTGTCTAATATTCCCTCTGTTCGAATTATTTGACGCATTATTTAGGCTAGTTTAGCCTACAAAAATATCTTATATTTTGGTACATAAGTAGTAGTTTGGTGTGACGTCCATTTAAAACTGTATTGTCGAGAATATAAAAATAATTGTCTCGATTTATGTTACTTATTTTTATTAGTTAATTAAAATTGGTTCTACATAGTTTATTGACGCTGTCGTCCTGTGTAGTGCGCTCCTCTAACCGGCGTGCATCAGCAACTGTTTAAAGTATTCGTGAACTGCATCACACCGCCGGCCGGAGCGCCGGCCAACTGGCCGTTCCTCTTTGCGGTGTGGTACGCCGTCTCCACAGAAGCTGCAATCTCCTCCGGCGCCCTCGTTGTTGAGCGGAGTCTCCTTATCCAGCAACAGCGCCGGCCACTCCTATCCATTTACTGTGCGTTTGTGTGAATAGGTGCATATCCTCCATTTGCCTTACCATCTCCGCTCTCTATTATCTATTATACAAATTTGAGTAGCGTATGTTCGCATCTTGTTGTGAAGTGTACTTGAGAGATAGTAGAGGATCGATCGAGGAGATTGCTGGGCAGATACAACTACGAAATTGTTTGTTCCAGTATTTTATTTAGCAGTTACATTTTTCATTTTTCTTTTATTTGTCAAACCCGATATGAATTGCTAAATTATCTAGGAAACAAATGTTATAGTAATTGAGAAAATGATCTTGGTTCATCAATGACTCTGTAACTTTAGAACCACGAGCGTGATGCATATAACTGATATTGATTTTATCAAATCATACCTCTAAATAAAGAGAGAAGTACCTTGCCGGCAAATAAAATATTTCAGAGACAACAATTTAAGGCAACTAACAGCCCAATTTAAAACAGATAAGACTGCTAGTCATATAAGAATGGATGTACTTGTTGTAATTCATATCTATAATGTATCCTTGTAAACAATGTTTTTTGCAACCTTGTGGGATGGAAGCTCTTCATCTGATATGAGTATCCGCAATCATAATCAAACTATACTATTGTTTCTAATTAACAGGGATGCAATTATTGAGAGGAATCCATTCCTCTTCTTGCATGCACACCAGTCTAATAACTCCCCTGATGCTTGTCATCAAATTCTACAACAAAAGCATAAACGAAAATGATGTGCATACGACAAAAGCTTTGTACGATTTGTGTACGATGTGATCTCACTCGTCCATGTGGTTCAACGAACGGCTGCTGCTGACTGTCGTATGCAAATCGTATAAATTCGCCACGAGCATGATGCATACAGATATAACTGATATTGATTTTATCAAATAATACCTCTAAATAAAGAGAGAAGTACCTTGCCGACAAATAAAATATTTTAGAGACAACAATTTAAAGCAACTAAAAAACTAATTTAAAACAGATAAGACTGCTAGTCATATAAGAATGGATGTACTTGTTGTAATTCCAGATATTAAAAACAAATATCTATAATATATCCTTGTAAACAATGTTTTTTGCAACCTTGTGGGATGGTAGCTCTTCATGTGATATGAGTATCCGCAATCATAATCAAACTATACTATTGTTTCTAATTAACAGGGATGCAATTATTGAGAGGAATCCATTCCTCTTCTTGCATGCACACCAGTCTAATAACTCCCCTGATGCTTGTCATCAAATTCTACAACAAAAGCAGAAACGAAAATGATGTGCATACGACAAAAGCTTTGTACAATTTGTGTACGATGTGATCTCACTCGTCCATGTGGTTAAACGAAAGGCTGCTGCTGACTGTCGTATGCAAATCGTATAAATTCGCCACGAGCATGATGCATACAGATATAACTGATATTGATTTTATCAAATAATACCTCTAAATAAAGAGAGAAGTACCTTGCCGACAAATAAAATATTTTAGAGACAACAATTTAAAGCAACTAAAAAACTAATTTAAAACAGATAAGACTGCTAGTCATATAAGAATGGATGTACTTGTTGTAATTCCAGATATTAAAAACAAATATCTATAATATATCCTTGTAAACAATGTTTTTTGCAACCTTGTGGGATGGTAGCTCTTCATGTGATATGAGTATCCGCAATCATAATGAAACTCTACTATTGTTTCTAATTAACAGGGATGCAATTATTGAGAGGAATCCATTCCTCTTGTTGCGTGCACACTAGTCTAATAACTCCCCTGATGCTTGTCATCAAATTCTACAACAGAAGCAGAAACGAAAATGCTATGCATACGACAAAAGCTTTGTACAATTTGTGTACGATGTGATCTCACTCGTCCATGTCGTATGATTGTCGTATGAAAATCGTATAAATTCGTCGTACGTGTAGCAGGACTCAAGCAGAAATGGACCCCTCTACTCCTGCTTTGTTTGAGATGCTACTGCCATGCGAACTTAAGTATTAACCATGGCAGAATTGTTATTTTGACTGATGTACATATCATTTTTGCACATGTAAACTTAAGTATTAACCAATGCAGAATTATTATTTTGGCTGTCATGTCTTCTTCATATAGCAATCAACTAAGGTGCCTAAGATTGAGTTGTTTCAGACAATTTAGGATTACAACAAACATCTACTTTGAATAATACAGAGAATAACAATTTTAGTAATGCAAAGTTATACCTTTATATTTATTAAAAGAACTTTAACAATGACGATATCCATATAAAGTACAAATATGATGCTCCCATATTAGCCATCTATTGTATTACATCCTAAATTATTGGATATCCACAAATCAGCGACTTGTCTTTCGAGTCCTTGATACACCAGACTTCTGAATGCCTTTATTCAACGATTTTTTCTCAACACAACTAAGCCTTGTCCTTGGCCTTGAATCATTGGGCTCCTGAGTATACCTTCCTTTTCTGATTCTTCTTCATGGTGATTGTTTACTTGTTTGTTATCATACCAACGCATTTGCGTGTTACGACACACTTCCTCTTATGGTTTGATTTCATAGATTTGGATTTGTTTATTTCTTGACTACCTTAAGCTTGCGATTCTTCGCTAAGATGTGCAACACGGCCCGTGCTCCGTCTTCTACCCTTTTTAGTCCGGTGTATAGTGAGTTCATCATCCTATGATTCTTGCTTTACAGTTTTTGAAAGTGAAAAATTGTTCGCTTGCTCCTGTGGAACATATATAGCAGTCAGCAAGGTGTACAACAACTATGAAAGAACAGGAGAATACACCAAAAAACATACATGGTTATCATTCTGAATTTCCTTCCTCTTAGATCCCTTATCAACACCAGTAAGCCTTATGTTGGTCTTTGAATAATTCTTAGTTCCATCTTTTCCCGAATCTCCATTGTTAGTAATGCTTATTGTACGCTTTCTTTTGGGGCTAGATTCCTTGAATATGCATCCATCTTTCTCCTGGATATCCTCCTCAGAATGTACAACACGACATGTGTTCCTAGTTCTAGCCTTTTTAGTGCCCTTCGTATGGTTCTACAAAAACATGAAAAATTGGATTAGTTTCCATAGACATTCATTGTAAAATTTGGCATGCAGATAGAAAATATTATGGAGCACCATAGTACAAATAGATGATACATGTTCAACATTAGCATGTTGTACTGATGAATCTTCATCAGAATCTACAAACATATTTCGTAAACGGTGTAATCCTGATAACCGTACTTGAAATTATGATCATTCAGTCTGAATTGAAAAATCAATCTCTGCCCACATATTTGCTGAAGTTTTTTCTGCATGTTTATGCATATCACAATCATTCCTATCTACCACGAATTGCAGATTGCTTAATCAACTTTTTTGCTTCTTCCTCAAACATGGTGCAAGTTGTGGTTGCAGTAACATCACATATTTCTAGCTTAAGTTTGAACCTAATAACAACACGAAACATGTGGTTAGTGGAGGATATATTACTACCTAAACATGATATATTATCATATTTACCTTGAACGTGTCTTCTCAGGTTCTTTTTCACATTTTGGACAGTATAAGTGGTTCCCTTCTTTTTGTAATTTTTTATTACATTTTCCGCATCCTATGTAGTACCACTCGTCTAATGTATTAACTGACTTAATGGTTGCTTGTGAAGTATAAAGAACTTTTCCTGTCCATTGCAGGTTAAATTAGCACATAAAACATATGAAAAAAGAATTTAAAAGTTAATAATAAATACCTGCTTTCATATTCATATTCCATTTCAGTTATTTCTCTTAGCGTCCTTCTGTTATAGACCATTTGTTCTTGAATTGTTCCTTGCAAGTGGGCTTCCGGCTCTATTTCCTCCATCATATCATCTTCCAAGCAATACCTGTTCTTTCATGAGGTAAGTATCCATGTACGCACATCATAGAATAGGATTTCTTAATATTACTAGTTTACTGCCCGTGCGTTGCCACGGAGCAACGAAATACATTGTTATTAAATAATTGTTTTAATTTAAAAGTGTCTTTTAAACATGACATCATGTGATTTTGATATCTATAATAACAAATTCATTCTCTATATGTTTATTCCCTCATGCTTCTTCCTGCACAGGCAATTGTCGTGTCTCTTCAACCACTCTCTCCTCGTAAGAAGATAAAACGATATTTTTCTCATTGCCATTTCTTTTCCTTCACCTTTTTCTTGCCATGGTGTGTAAGCCCACTTTTCAAAATCTTCTATTATATAGTATACAACCCATAAAGCATATGTTGATCACCTCCAAGTTTCAACATGACACTAAAAGCCAACATTCCTGGTTAATAGAAAACTATGACAACAAACTACCATCACACGGAATATATAAGTGTGTGTGTATATTCTTCAGGTTCTCAATATCTAACACCGGAAATGTACATAATAACATTTCACTGAAAGTTTCTTGTGATATGCACGTTCGATCTTCGGATTCCTTTTCTCCTATCAAAGCATCTCCTTTTCCAATCTATCAAAAAAGTAGCTCCCACGCAAATGGGGCCTGGATCGGCGAAGCAGCGAGAGAGAAAGTACTCGTCAAGCTCGATAACGATCGAGAACAAGCTTGATACTTGACTGGCGGTGGTAGGCTATGAGAAGACGTGATGCAGTCTACCTCACTCACTGCAGGAAGTAATTCTACACACATCAATATTCAAACACAAAAATTGAAATATGACACATTATTCAAAAAAAGCACAATGTGCACGCAACATGATACTATTTTATTCATGCACTTGTCATGCGCACAACAGGTGCACATTTGAATTTGAAAATGAAGTAATCATTATTGGATATGCATATATATACTTTTCATGCACAAATTGAATCGTACATGCACCTGCAATCATGAACCAAACCTGCACATGTGAAATACCTCTATATTGATGACGATTGATTTTTTTTCCATTATGGTATCCATCTGCAATCATGCATCAACTCTCCAAATCATATCATGATCTAAATTGTCCCAATTTGGAAGTCTGCACATTATGACGACGTTCCGGAATTGGGCCCCAACTTCCGAGCACCCCACAGAGAACCTGCAGGTATTTTGAAGCTAGCAAAAAGACCTTCCCTCAATTGGCATGGGGCCCTTGAATGTGCACTCAGAATTACAGATGCAAACCTAAAACAACTCAGCATATGCCTAAACTGGAAACACGGATAAGGCAACCAATACAATTATTTCACTCGCAAAACTCATCAAATTCTCATTTCCTCAAGAGAGTAATAAACCACCAAGAGCTACCTAAATCAAACAAAACATAGACTGGAACAAATGATAATACAAACATGGACACATATATGATTTAACGAATATTGGGGTCATTGGAGGCAAGGCTGCGAGAAACTGGTCGACGAGAAAATCATTGACCACAGCGCAACCTCGTACTATGAGACCACTGCATTTGATCTAGGGCCCCAACTTCCGAGCACCCCGCAGAGAACCTGCAGGTATTTTGAAGCTACTGAAAGAGCTTCCCCCAAATGGCATGGGTCCCTTGAACGTGCATTGCAATCAAAACGTATGACTGACCTAATATGACATCATTTCAACACTTATGAGCCCCAAATTAGACCATGGTCCTTGGATACCTGAATCATCTAGACACAACTGCACTCATTCCTGAACTCCTAACCCGATGAGCAGAAAAGGGACACAATCACTGAAACAAACACACTGTGTACGAGCATAAACCACTGGAGAATTACTGTTCAACAATCCGTTCTACCTTAGGTGCTGCTGGGGTACATGAAGACGCGGACCTTCTTGCCCTGCAGAACAAGAACCGAGTACATCAGCGACGGGTATGACGGGTCACGATGACGTGTGAAGGCGCAAGCGAAGGAGAGACTTGTACCATGGAGGTGGCGGGGAGGTTGGACCGGAACTGGGCGCGGACGACGCCGGAGTTGCCATGGGGGCGCGTGACCTTGCCCCAGATGCAGTGGAAGGTGGTGCCGCTGCTCTTGGTCTTGGCCTTGTAGACGTAGGCGATGCGCTTGCCGGCGTAGTAGGACACGTCCTCCTTGGTGCTCATCCCCTCCACCTGCAGCAACGACGTGCTATCGTACTGGTTTGACTTGGACCTGCGTTGCCACCGCCGCAAAACGAAGTGAGAAACCCCGCAACGACAGCACAGATCGAGAGACGGAGGTGGCGGGCGAGATGGACGGTCACCTCTTGAAGCCCAGGATGGTGCCCCGCACGTATAGCCGGACGCGCTAGCCCTGGCGTCCCTGCACCATCCTGATACCATACGGAGGAAGTCGCGGCCGTAGAGCAGCAGCGCGCCCTGCGCTGGCTGGTTGTTGGCGGCGTCGACGCGGCTGGTGTCGTCCGTGCTCGCCCAGTCGAAGCGGAACCTGTCCCGCGGCTTGGCGACCGTCTTGGGCTTCTTCTCCTTGATCCCCCGAGGTACTGCTCCCTGATCGCCTCCAGCTCCTTCTCCCGCGCCTTCTCCGCCATCTTCACCGCCCGGTCTTTCTCCCTGCCGTCCCTGTCCCTGTCCCGATCTCTGTCGCGGCGGTCACGGTGCCGGTCCTGATATTCTCGTCGTGGTGAAGAGGAATCACGAGGGGGAGGCGGCAGAGTGGGGAGCGCGGAGCGGCGCTGGTCGGCGACGGCGGCCTGACGGCGCTCGAGGGCGAGGCGCTGGCGTTTTTCCCAGGAGAGGAACACCGGGCTCGGCTCCGCGGCGTCCAACGCTGGAGGCGATCAGGGAGCAGGATCCGCCGGTGTGCCGGTGGATCACTCGAAGAACACTGGCTCATTTCTATCCATAGGTACCAAAAACTAAATGTGCCATGAACATATGTCATACGATACATGATTGCTTGAACTGAAAATTGCAAATGGCAGGCTGCATTGTAGGATCATCGATCGAGCACTCACTCACATGGAGCTAGATTTGTACATGACCGCCTTGTCGAACAGGTGAGCTCCCCATGGCCCCGTGGACTCGCGCTTCACGCACTGCTTCAGGTCCTTGGTGAGGTCGTAGACGACGGCGTCGCCGTAGGAGAAGTCGACGCCGATGGCCTCGAAGTAGAGCGCGTGGTTCGTCAGCGTGAGCCTCCCTGCGACAATGTGGACGGATCACCTTACATGAGGCCCTCCTGAAGGAGCACGGACCAGCAGCACCGGCACACAAATTTACCATAGGGAAGGTGCTTAACCAGGCCACATGGACATGCCGATGTGCTGCAGGACCGGCTGCGTCGTGGCGGCGCCGAAGATGTCGAGCACCACCTCGCCGTCGCAGAGGTCCAGCGCCGGCGCCTTGTGCCCGCCGGAGATGCATTTCGTCGATCTCAGCACGCTGAAGATCAACAGAGACATGGAGATCATGCAAATGTGGTACGTTGTGACAATGGCGGGAGCAGAGGATGTCTGTCGTGTCACCTACTTGTCCAGGCTCTTGAGGTACTTGTGGTAGATGAGGAAGTGAAGGCGGCCGCCGGTGGAGTTGGTGAGCGCGTCGAAGAGGTTGCAGACAGTGATCGGGTGCGTCATGGCCGGGCAGGCGGGGGCGATCTTCACGAACGCCTCCGGCCCGACCGTCCTCCTCCCATCAACCTGCACATCCATTCCAGAATCCACCAACGAATCATTATGGAATCGATTGAGCAAGAACAGAGCACAATATATAGTGAGGAGGCGAAGCGGTGGGATGACCTGAATGGCTGTCTTGGTGGGGCTGGAGTAGAATATGGACCTGCCGTCGTCGTCGTCGTCATTGGCGCCGTCGCCCCAGCTAAACGCCATTTTCTACAATGACACGACCATCGATTAATCATGATGATCGATCTATTTCAACACACATACACACACAGATGACAGACCTGGAGCTCTACTTCGGTGTCGGGGTCGGGCTCCTCCCAGGCGAGCATCATGTCGTAGGTGAGGGAGTGGAACTCGCTGTCGCCGAGGTGGTCGTGCCGGCGCCTGGTCTCGGCACGCAGTGCGACGTAGGAGCAGTACTCCACGATGCTCCTGGCGTTGGCGAGCGGCGGCTGCTCGTCCGGCTCCAGCCGTCGCACCAGCTGCTCAACCGGCACGCCGGCGATCCGGGAGAGGGCTTGACGCGCCGCGGTGGTCGGCTTGCACGAGACTGGAGGGAGGGTTCGATGGCCAGCGCGAGAGGGGAGGCATGGCGGCTGGGCAAGGGAGTTGGGGGAGACGGGGACGTGGGAGAGATGGGGACATGGGAGGTGCGTGAGTGGGTTGTGGGCTGTTGGATGAATCTAGTACGTGGGTTGAGATATAATTAGGGTCTTTTTTAGTGAACCGGTTTTTTCTTTATTTAATCGTCTGGTTTATGCAGGGATGGAAAAAAATCGGTGGAAGTGCCAGCGGCAGGAGGTGGGGAGCGAACGAGAGGTCGAACCATCGCTGCCAGGTCGAACCATCACGACGTTCAATCCTGCTTTAATAGTAGAGATTGCGGAAAAACGGTTAAACCTTGTTTGGGGCTCAGCTGTTTCAGGGATATCCAAATTAATATAAACTTTTGTCGCACCTGTAGATGACAGCGAGTAATCTGTAACACTTGATATTTGATTGCGAATACAACAAATACATGCATAGAACTACTTACCTTGATTGATATAAATACAAACCTTTTAGTTTTCTGAAAGTTGTTGATGTTATTATGACAACACATCCCACATAATCTTCATCAATTTGGTTGACCCTATTACCCCATAGTCCAATATTAAATTTTTGATCCCTGTATAACTCCAAGAGACATGTCTATCAGCAGACATGATATTTTACTTACATAATTTCTTTAACTGTACTTACTCAATTGGAAGTACAATATCTCGAATCTTTAAAATCCCATGGGTTGTGTGTATTTCTTCAATATTCCCTATATAACTTGCTACCCCAATGACATCTGCTAAAAAAGTGGTGTTAATATGCGGAGAAGATTCAAGTTAATAATTTCAAAAAATATAATCATACCGGATAACAACATCTTCTGGCCATCTCTTGTGGAAAGAACGTCAACACTACAAAACATGAAACTTTGTTTTGCTATTCTGATAGTTCCTTTAATATCTTGATATTTTGTTGTGTGCAAGAAGTTAATAATCTTATGGCCTTCTACTGGACAGAAATTCATGGCATATGTAACCTTAAAATTCGCTATGATGTAGACTGAACCTTCTTCGATCGATGGCCAGAACTTGTTAACCATATGTTTCATTACCTTGCCATGTATCATAGATTGCTGAAACATTAGAATACAGCGAGAAGATGCATCAATATTTAAATCATAGTGGCCTAGTTATGTTGGAACAACATATGCTTATACCAATAAACTGACCCTGTTCATCAAGTACTATCATGTCAAGGCTAATGAGTTCATTGTTGTTGAGGTTAATGGCATCCCATAGCCTAATTACTTTGACCTTCACTTTCTAGAAATGCTTCCCATTATTACTCGCACCGAGCATATCATATGCCATTGTTTTGAAGGAAAACAAAGGTCTTTAACTTAAGTGAACAGAATTCCGAAAATTAGAACTTGTTATACTATCTACCAAACCAGAGGATTTAACTCGAAAGAAAGATTATATTGTTTAACCATATGTTTCATTACCTTCGCATGTATCATAGATTGCTGAAACATTAGAATACAGCGAGAAGATGCATCGGTATTTAAATCATAATGGCCTAGTTATGTTGGAACAACATATGCTTATACCAATAAACTGACATGTTCATCAAGTACTATCATGTCAAGGCTAATGAGTTCATTGTTGTTGAGGTTAATGGCATCCCATAGCCTAATTACTTTGACCTTCACTTTCTAGAAATATGCTTCCCATTATTACTCGCACGGAGCATATCATATGCCATTGTTTTGAAGGAAAACAAAGATCTTTAACTTAAGTGAACAGAATTCCGAAAATTAGAACTTGTTATACTATCTGCCAAACCAGAGGATTTAACTCGAAAGAAAGATTAGATTGCACGAAATAGGAAGTGCAAAACATACCAAGGGGATTGACCAACAAAACAAATAATCGCTAAAGAACGGGTTGAGAAAGCAACTAAGCAGAGAGAACCATCACACCTAATAGGAGAGATGCTGGACCAATGCTGATGCTGACAACGAACAAAGCCTCCTTGATTCGAGATGGTTTCGTACAAAGCCTCCTTGATTTTAGATGGTTTGTGTTATGCTGCGGGAGCATACATGAGAAGATTTGAAACTGAATCCCTATATAGCACTATCAAAGGGAACATTTTTTATTTAATCGAATCCAGGAAAAAATGAAAGGGGGAGAGACGTGAGAGATTGAGAGAGGGATCTATGTCAAACGTCCAGCAAAAAACAAATCTGAGAGAGATAGAGAGACGTGAGAGATTGAGAGAGGGATCCATGCCGGATCCATGCCCAACTTCCTTTCTCCAATTTAAGAGACTAGTTAGCTGCCCGTGCGTTGCCACGGAATAAAGTATACAATAATAATATACAAATTTTTTTAATTCAGCAACTACCGAATAATTCAAAATAATATAGTTTTATTTGTTTATTTGAATAGTTTGTAGTACATGACAATCATCTTGCAATCCACAAAGCAAGTGTCTTGATTTTATCTATTTATTTGAATAGTTTGTACATGATACGTGGCATATTTCTATTATTGCGATAAATATGACCTTGCGCTTAGCTTTCATTTAAGGTGATATCTTACGCTATGTATGTCTGCAGATCATTATCAAAACGCACAAGATAAAAAGAAAAAAGAAAAATTATCAGTACAATGCTCCTCCCATCTAGCATCTTTAGCATTGATTACTACAGAATCACCGAACAAGCATACATATATAGTGAACGACGGGAAGGCATATTAGAGAATTTTCACCACATGAAGCCGTGCAAGGTCCACAACAAACAAATAATACTTAAGAATAGAATGACATTTTCTAAATATTTCCTGTGTTTCAATTTATAAGATGTTCTAACATCTTTCTGATTCAGATGTACATTTTAGTGTGCTTCATTCAGTTCAGTCTGTATGTAGTCCATATTAACATATCCGAAACATTTTGTAATTTAGAACGAATGTACTGTAATTTATTTTATATTCATAACCATACTACTTTTTTTATACATGTAAGTCCATAAAATTCTTGGTAAATTACCACTATGTACTACACACTCTACTGCATGAATCTCTATGATCGATCTTCTTTTTATGTTTTCTCCGAGACATCGATCTATTTCTGAACGTGCTCAACTCGAAATAAGTCAACCTTTTTGGAAAAAGGAAATATTGTAATTAATACCTACGTCCATAAGAAATTTAGAATCCAACACAAACAAGATGCACATTCTATTAATTCAGTTAGGAGTCATAGGAATTTGCCAGCGTAGGAAATTTGAGTGGAGGCGTAAACAAAACAATCTACTCATTGAATGTAATGTCAGCATAGGAATTAAGTTGTGTAACGATGGGCAAGAGTAATAAATGACATGGCATATTCAAAACTCTTTTGTTACAATATTTCCGTTAAACAATCCTGAAGGCTATCTCGTTAGCCTCCATGGTGACTCACTCTGATCTAAGATTCTACATAATCAGACTCTGATCTAAGATTCTACATAATCAGACGATAAAGGACAAAGTAAATAGTTGAATTGGACTAACGTCCGCCATATGTTGCTCCATTTCTTCATATCCAAGCTGCTCCATTTCTTCATATCCAAGCGCATCTCAGGCTGTGTAGAAACAAATCCAAGGACTCACGGGTGATAGTCAATAAGGCAATTATCCATGTTAACCACTGTAGAAAACTTCATCTCACAGAGTCACATTTGCAGGGACAACCATAGTCTTGAACCTCCTCCATTTATCACAAGATAAATTCCTTCTCTGAAACATAAGTAATGGAGGCAATATCTCAGAATAATCCCAAACATAATCAAGATGCATGCGTGATGATTTATAAAATGGTTTCTATAAACCTCCAAGTTCCTATTTTTTTACGATGGCAGAAGATGCTCGACCAAGTACTCTTATTCCCGTTCTACGCCTCGCCTTGGTCGCTGCTGGTAGATTTTGATTGGAGACGGTGCTACATGCCAAAAATGCTAAAGTTGCCTTTCATGACTTAGAAAAGGAACACCAAAGCCAGTTGCTTACATGAAACCCATGCTCATACTTGAAGAACCTTAGTTTTCATTCTTAACCCTTCTGCTAAAAAACGACATCATGGTGTAAATATACTGGGAGAATCAGCTGTTTAATATTTACAAAGTACAAATTAAGACAAAATAAAATAAAATAAAGTTATACATGAAAGAAGATGCTCCAGTTTTACTGTTTCCCTCATCGTAGTTGGGACGTTCAGAGACAATGCGAATGTTCAATATTCAGATGGACAAAGAAGATACGATTCAGCTTCTGGGAAACGGGGAGTACTGTCATCCACAACAAAATAAAGATAATGAACAATAATGGAACATAAAAAATAATAACAGCGTCATGTTTCAAGGAAGCAACTTTAGAAGACCACAAAACAGACGTGTTGTGAGCAAATGTTCTCATAGGCAGGCAGATGGGCATATTTAATGACTTTGAGAACTCTCATGTGGTACAATGGTAGGCATAGGCACACACATAGGACTCGCTTCTACCAAACCACATTAAGTTGAAGGAGGGAGCTTCCCCCTTTAACCGTGTTTCTTTCTCATATTTACTGATTTTTAAGCAAGTATGAGATTATTTCTGAATACAAAGCCTGAAAGATTATGATCCATTTTCTAGTTGGCATTCAAACTGACAATCATTAAGTTTTTATTGACAAATAGATGTTTATTTCATTTATGTACCAGTAAGAAAACCACGCATTACTACTACATAGTGAAGGTCCTTTTACACACTTTTGTAGACAACTTTTGCTTGAACAACTACAGTGTACATACGTGAATAGGTTGTGCCAGTAAGCTTTAACAAATGCATATTACTACTACATAGTGGGCTTCCTTTCCTCAAGTTTACAATCACCTAACGTAACATAACACAACACAAGAATTAAGAGTATAGGAGAGATGGAAATCTCATAAACCTAGTTTTCTGTACAAGGAAGAGGAAGAGGGAGGATGCAGGTATACTTACAAGAGAGAACAATGCATCCGCCGTCACAGTCGACCATGTCACTGATGGGTTGTGTATAGAAATGGGTAGGTGGGCGGCACCGTACGTCTCGGCTCAAAACAAGTATTAAGCTTGTAGTATAGATATGGTCAAAACAAATAAATTTGGAGTCGAGATGAAAATCGAAAACACAATGATTCGCCTCTCCATATATGGGGGCATAATATATCTAAATTCAAATAACTAAATTATGTATGAAATGTAAGCAAATTCGAGCATCTATTTACCATGGGAGAATAAATTGACACATACTCATGTAAATCAATGGAGAGGGGCTCTTGTGGTGAATACATGGTTGCTGATCGTCGTGGTGGGAGGAGATGCAAACCACATTGAGAAACATGCCAACGACCACCGTAACCTGATGCTGATGAACACCGATGACACTACATGACTGCTCTGCCCTGCTGCGAACCCCCATTGTAGTGTAAAAATTGGAGGGGTCCAAAAAAAACTAATATCTACAGAAAAGCTAACTAAATCAATTCCTCATAGGTGCGTTTGTTGAATCAACAAGCCTAAACTCGAAACCAAGTCAAACAAATATTGTTAATTAATTTCAAAACATGTAAAAAGTTGAATGATTTACCTTAGGCCTAGCGGACTAAAACAAAACTGCAAATCTTCATCATGGACCAAGAACTTAGCACTTTAAACCACAAACCAAATATTCTTCCAATCACCTTACTTCTACCTAACAAAATCTTAGCCATTACGTAGCATTGGATGATTCCAATCACAGAGCAAAATTTTTTTACACAAGTGCTGCTCCATCTCAGCATGGACTGATTGACTGGAACAGACGGCAGATAGAAAATTCCCAGTCTAAAAGGACATACGCCCAAACTACTTGGAGATGGAAAACAACAAGAATCAGATTACTTCTTCTGTCAGGACGTACACTCTAGTGATCTGTCCGGTCTGCAGCCTCCGCAAAAAGCGAGCACCAATTTAACAATCTGGGAAGAACAAGGCGAAGCAAAACAAAGTGAAAATTGACTGAAGCTGAAACGATTAGGATCGGGGATGCTCACTTTCAAGAGTGCTTAGCGATAATGATGCTGCTGCAGGCAACCCACCCACATCTACAAGAGAAGAGCATACCACATGTGAGCATGGGGGATTAGAGAGAGAAATGGAGAAGGGAAGACGGACCTTGTCGAGCACACTGAAGAGCTGCATCCAGGAGGCGGCGGCTCGTGTTCCTCCTGCCAAGCGCCGGCAGTTAGGAGGAGGAGGATAAGGGGCCTGGATGCGGGAAGCGCATGCCTCCACCACCCACAGCATCTCCTGGTACGCCCCCGCCTCCGCCGCCACCTCCATCGCCGCCGCCGTGCGCATCCAGCGGCGAGGGGAAGCAGTGTTTTTAATTCTATTATAAACCCACGCTTTTCCTGATTGACATAGATTGCAATACGACTATACGGAGCACGTGATGGCTGATGAGAATGAGTGTGGAAGAAAGTTAAGCAACCCTACTAACTGGTTTATGCAGTCAGCACCTGAGCCCTCAGACGAGAGACTGAATCCTGAACCATCCAATCATGAGGGGCGGGCAATGAAACTACATAGAAAGAACTACATAGAAAGAAATGAGGATCTCATATTGCATATAGATTAAGGAAAAAATATACTTGGAAGTGAACAGCAATATACAACAAATAAATGACATCAAGCAGAGAATAAAACATGTACAATTATATATGCAACCAGACATTTCTGACAGTAAAAATGTATCACTGTATGTATTATCTTGTCTACTCCCTTACATTAGGTCTCATCAAGCATATGTTTCAATCAGATAGTTCATCAAGCTTGCAAGGCACAACCACAATCAGATTTACTCATAACGAAATAATAACAAGAAAGAGCTATTAACAACACGCATGAGATCAAATCAATCAAAACAATAACAAATTCATAATCACAAGTACACTTAATTCAAGGCAAAAAGAAGAGAGAAATTAGCTGATAGGTCAAATGTGTAAGGCTGGTATTACCTCTCCAGCAACATCGACATTATCCAATGCAAATCCCATAGCTGCCCTTATCTGACTTCTCTCTAATGTTAATGCACACAGAATGTCCTCAAATTCATCATGTTGTGCCTCAGTCAATGTGCGTTCCACTTCAACACGCCGGAGAATGGAACACAAATTAATTGTGTAATAGACACCATCTAAAAGATGGCAAAGTAAAAAAGAGCATGTGACAAGGTCTGACTAAACCTTACCCTGGTTCTACCAGCTGCAAAAGTAGATCCTTTTTTACGATCAGGACTTCGACTGGATGGCAAAGCAGGTGGAACCCATCTAAAATAACATATTTAATACAAAATTGTCAGATCATCGATAAACATGGTTACAAACACATAACTGCACTGTGCACCGCTATTACCTTCCACTTCCTGTAATCATGATAAATGGTTCTGTTCGCCATCGTTGTAAAGTATCGCCCTGCGTTCCAATGTACAGTGAAGCAATCAATCATGTCATGTGATGTGTTCTAGACAAATCATTCGGTAATTCTATTTGAGAAGTTAAGTTGGAATCTATTATTGACAAGATTAACTGTCATCAACACCAAGAATTTCAATTTCATTGTCCGTTGAGTGCAACAATTAACTACACAAACAAGGCTAATTGGTGGTGACTGTTGTTTTAGCAGCAGACACATACCGACATACAAATCTAGAAGGAGGGAGAGCAACCAGCTTACCAGGGGCAATGTGGAGGAGCAGCAAAGAACAACATCCCACTCTTCCTGTACAATCCAATGGCCCTTTTCTTCCTGCACATCTACAAGAGAAGAACATACCACATGTGAGCATGGGGATTAGAGAGAGAAATGGGGAAGGGAAGTAAATCTTCCTTTCATTGAACCAAAATTATCATTTAAACAGAAAAGTAAATCGGCACCTCGAGCACGTCCAGCGTGAAGGCGTCCTGCCTGCACAAAGAGCCAAAACAGAAACCCCAAGCTTCTTCGCGTCAGGCGCCGGCAAAGGCGAGAGCAATGGAGGCGCCCAGGGAAGGGGGCGGGTGAGAGAGAGAGGGAGGGGATCGGCCCGGCCGTACCTGACGGCGAGGTTGGTGATGTAGACGACGGAGCGGGTGTTGTCCTTGAAGAGGCGCACGGTGGCGAGCTCGTTGGCCTGCAGCTTCCACGGCGTGGCGATGAAGAACGCTGATGCGCGCCCGACGTCCCCGAGGATCAGCGTGCCTCCTTCCTCGCCGCGCCCTCCCCACTCGCCCGCCCGTCGCGCCCGCGCCGGCCGGCCCCCTCGCGCCCCCCGCCTCGGCGACGCGGCCCGCCTAGGACATCCTAATAAAACCGCACTCAAAAGCTCACCAAGTTGGTTTTGCATAGTTGAACCTCGACACTTAGCAGAGGACATCCTAATGTCAAAGTTTGTCTCTAGTTTGACATGATCAGCACTACATTCAGAAAATGGCAAACAATGTCAGACACTGGCTGGGTTATCCGTTTAAGTTATATATACAGAACTGATGGCTCTAGCAGCCTTGGTCAGTTTTTTGCGAGCCGTGATGAGCTGCATTTATTTGGAGAAGAACTTCCAGATCTCCCTCTCGGGGGCTCGGCGACGAGGTGCACACCGTAGGCGCCCTCCTCATCGATCAATGCTCTGAGCTACCGCGCCGAACTGCTGGAGCCAATGTAGCTCTTTTTCGCCGCGAGATACATCACTCCATATGGTGGCCGCAGGCACTGCACGGGCAGGAACAAACTGAAATGAAGCTCAAGGTTAAGCAGGTTCAGTTTCGATGTAGATGGCGAATCCGCATAATGCGCCCCAGGAAAGTACTCACTGCCTTTATTGGGCATCTCATGGCAAGAGAGAGTCTTCTCTGACAAAATGACACTGGAGAATAGCATTACAATTTTAGTAACTAACCTTTTTGATGAGCGAATGAAGGTTTTGAAGAGAGCTTGCAGAGTAAGGGATCTCATTCAATAACACTATGTCATATCCACCCTCATCTCCTGAATATGCCTCGTTTCCCCTCTCCCATGCACGGCTGCCAGTGCCTGATAGTTTTGTTGATCGTCTCGATTGGCAGATATTATTCCCATCCTGGCTGCTGTAACCATCCAAAAGATCGTCTTCACAGAACCCTAGTCCCACTCCCGAAAATGCGTCCACCTCATCCTCCAGTATCACCGACAGGACCGTGTGAAGCTCCTCCCAATCCCCAGCATAGAAATGAATGTCTTGAGGCAATTGTTGCCAGGATGGTGTAAGAGGGCTTCCCTGTTGATGACTCTGTTTGTCTCGAGCTTGCTCGAGATTTGCGAGCACATTGGGGTTTGTTCTTCACCTTATTATTTCAGCACTGGGATCCTGAAAATGCACTGTTGAAGCTCCCTAAAAATTGTTTGGAAGGAGGATATTAGAAACATAAACAGATTATTTTGTGTTCTTTTTTTCAGAAAGGAAAGGATGTTCATTGCAAGTGCATCAGCCAAACAGAGTACAGGTACTATAGTTTTTTGTACATGGACAGAACAATAATGAACAGTAATATACCAGATAGATATGTCACCATGGTAAATGACATGGGAGACTGAGGGTAAGCGAAATCTGAGGTTACTTTGTTGAAATAATAAATAAAGAGAAAACAAGGATCAGTACCTTCAGGCAAGAAAATATCCCAGGAAGCCCATATCCGCAGCCACGGAAGCAAACAAAATATCTGAATATGGTACAATTTATAGTGAATACTTTCCTGTGTTGTTTTCTGCTTTTTGAAGATCCCATGGATAAAGAATCATCTCCAATTTCTTGTTCATGTGCTTCAAGCTCCACACAAATTCTGAATAAAATCAGATCTCACACAACTGAGGGTCTCCACTACGCCGCAACGATGGATCCCGACCCGGCTGGATGCCAAAATATGTCAAAAAACTGTTTATTACAAGCCTCGAACAAATGATGGATCTCTATCATAATAACAAGCAAAGCGTAATGGTTAAATCATGGACTCGATACATGAATAAGATGTATGGATGTATCTCTCTGCTGTGTTTCACGTTCACCACGCTAGCGACAGCAGCAGCGCGGCCATGGCGGCGGTCTGCACGACGATCCCCCAGCGCCGTACTGCCGGCCGCTCCCGCTCTGCACCAAGAACAAATTCAGAAACGTTCAACTCTGATCACCATTAGTTGCTGCCGCTCTTCTCTAACAAAAAATAAGAGAGTGATGGATTACCAGATCGTTGGCGGATGGTGCGGGGCCGGAGACGTCCTCCACGGTGGTGGGCTCGGGCGCGATGGGGGCCGGTGGGCTGAGCGGCTCCGGCGCGGGGGCGGACGACTTCTTCTTGCCGCTCCTCTTTCTCTTGTGCTTGTTCTTGCTCTTGGACGGAGCCTTGGCCGGAGGCAGCACGGCGGGTGCCTCGGCCACCGGCGGGGCCGTCGCCATGGGAGGGAGCACCGCGGGCGCCTCGGCCGGTGCGGGCGCCTCGGCCGGTGCGGCCGCCGGCGGGGGAGTCGTCGCGGGCGGAGGCGCGGTGACCGGTGGTGGCGTCACGGGAGGAGGCGCCTTCACGGGCGGTGGTGACACGGGAGGAGGCGTCACGACGGGCGGCGGCGCGGACACGGGCGCGACAACCGGAGGCGGCTTGACCGGCGCGACTGCGGGTGGCGGCTTAGCGGGCGCGACGGGGGTGGCGGTGGGCGCGGGCATGGCCGGCTCGGGAGGTGACTGGGCGGGCGCCGTCGGCATTGCCACCGGCGTGGGCGTGGCCGGCGCCGCTGCGGCCGTCCCCCACCTCTCGGATCCCTTCTGCCATCATCCTGCATCATGCCCTGATCGGATCGGCGCCACCGCCGTCAGTCGGTCGGTCAGCATGGCCGGCGGCTAGGGTTCCCGTCGGGAGGAGAGATGGAGGATCTAACCATGGGCTTCGCTGCTTGAGAGGATCTACGAGCAGGGAAAGGAGGGGAGGCGGCGCCGGCGGTGGAGTGGAGGCCGGGGTTGGGGGAGACCACGGAGGCCAAGAGGAGGGGATCGTGAGAGCGTGGGGGGAGGCAGGTGCGTTCGTGGGTCGCGTCTTTTTTTTGCCTTTTGACGGTTTGGGTGGACATGGGTGGACTTCTCTTCTCTCTAACGATAGAAGGGGGATCGAGCCTGGTCGAACCATCACGACGACGGCAGATCCCCTTTAATAGTAGAGATATGGATCTGTTTTCTATGAGGAGATGAAGAGAGACATTAGAGTTGGAGAGAGAGACGTGAGAGATTGAGAATACGGTTAAGGTCATTGTTTTTTCTGGTAAAGGAAGAGACGGTTGAGAGGATTAGATATTTTACGGTTGTGCCTTTTAGCTTTCCTTAACCATGATTTTTTAATAGAGAGATGTATGGGCCTTTTCTCTTGGCTTAGCGGTGAATGGATGGTGGGCTTTGTAAATCAATCTGTTTAATGACTGGACTTAAAATTTCAGCTCTAAATTGTATGGGTTAATCCTAGAAAGCACTTTGAATTGGCAAACCTTGCCGATAGGTTTACAAATCTGGAGCCCTTCAAGTTGCTGGACATCACTAGATTTAGTAGTTTCTATGGGATCTAGATAGAATAGTACCTGGAATTGGCATTGGGGTTTGTCCATCCGTGGTCAAAGCGATGTGTCGTCTGAGTCTCTCGCTGATGCCACAACCGCTGCTAATCAGCTGTTCCCGGCGGCCACTGCATGCAAATAGGTCAGCTGTTCCCGGCGGCCACTGCATGCAAATAGGTGAAACGACACTCGACTATTCTCGGCCTCTTACATCGTTGTCGCTTGATGGAAACGAGGCGTCGACTTCTCGCACAGCTGCACGGACCGCACAGAATGGAGGAAACGTAACTTGCGTGTGCATTACTTGGGCCAGGAGGGGCCCTCCGTTTCTTGGGGGGCCGGGGCGACTGCCCCTCCTGCCCCTCCCGCAAGATTAATTGGAAGATCCTATGTCGATCGAAGAAAACTTCGCGGCTTGGGATTCATGATATTGAAAATTTTGTGATAACATTCCAATGTAGGTGGTTAGTGCACGAGTGGGAAGACCCGACAAGATCATGTGTGAGACAAGTCAATCCGATGCTAACATAGATCTTTTCTATGATATGACGATGGTTGATGTTGGGACGGTCAAATGAAATATAATAGGAGCTTTGTGGCTCCAAGGGCGCTTGACAAAGGACATTGCCCGGAATATTTTGGCAATCGCCAAGGACATCCATGATAATGTCAATAAAGCGGGTTATGCATGATGCATGCATTATTAACATGAGCACTACCACTAGTATCAATGTGTCCAAGTTGCAACAACTTCACTTTCTTTGAACAATACCCCAGTTGGTGAATCTCAATGATTATTGGGTCGAAACCATATCTTGGAAGGTCTCTTATAATGGTAACTACTCCACCTCGTTGGCCTACTATGTGCAGTATAGGCGCATCACTTCATGTGTGTTAAAACCGGTGATTTAGAGCAACTGGGAACAACCAAAGTGGAAAATCTTTGTTTGGCTCATCTTTCAGGATGAGTGTGGACTACTGACCGATTTCCAACGTACGGGTGGCCAAATAGTGACAGTTTCTAAACTTTGTTATCGGGAGTCAGTGATTGCCGCTCAGACCTCATTCAATTGTCGCCTCTTAATCTACATTTGGACCACCCATTAGGCCTAATTAACATGCACACCAATAATTAGGAAATTTTCAACACCATTTCCGAATGGTGACTTGAAGTGAATCACCACATAGGTGGCCCGAGTAAAGCTATGGTATCTTTGCTCGTGCTCTTGTATGGAGGGATACATAAAAAGAGACAAACGGAGTGTTCCGCCACCATTCCTCCATGCCCCTTGTCATTTTTTTGGAAAAGAGGCATCGCCCCGGCCTCTGCATCGAAAGATGCATACAACCCTTTATTAAATAAAAATAAACCAAATCCGAAACAAGTACATCAGAGTTTTAATGAAATGAAAAAGAAAGAGCCGATACAAAGCGCCCAAAGCGCCCAAGCAGCAAGAACATAATAAGTAGATGTCTGTCCATCTATCCTATTAGATTGCCCCTTGTCATATTTGCTAATTAGATCAAAACTGAGGCCAGTAAATGGCTTATCACTGGTGCGGAACACATGGATCATGTAACGTTTGCAAGAGTACACCGTTTTTTGTTGTTTCTTGTGCCTCTCGGATGCTTTTATATTATTTTTTTAATAAATGAAAAGTGGGAACGCTTGAGCCCTTGTTTCAAGAGAAGAAGAAGAAACGAACATCTATATCCAGTGTCCGGTGCCTTTTCAAGAGGATGCACCATTGCAAAATTCATGTACAACCTAGTAGTCAGTAGTGGTGGACAGGAAGAAGAGTGCTGAGTCGGGACTAAACATGGTGGTTCTGGCTGCTAAACTTGGGAACGGCATGACATGAGGGTGCAATGCTTACTCCCGACTTAGTAAACATTGCAGTGTTTTCCTGTCCTAGGCCGAGACCGGGAGTAGCTTTTATTGATGAAGCGAAATACGGGTGGTCCTAGAGCTTACAAAGGTAATGGATGAAGCAACAGTCAACAATGAAGAGGTAGCATGACACGTATGTTGTGGCCGCGCATACCCCTTCAGTTGGGAATTGCACGTAGGGTAAGATTTCTGCCAAGTGTTTATCGGAAAAGGAGTTTGTCAAGGGTCGCTGGCAATCCATTTTCTAGAAGGTATTTCACGATGAACAACCTGGGTCTGGCTATGCTGCATCCCGTCAGAGGAGGATGAGACACCATAGATGGGCACTCTTCCGGTCCTAGAATTTGTAAAAGGGTTTGGGGGAACGAGGGGCAGTTGTGTATTTCTTTATATTAACGCGGTGTTTTGCAAATAATCCAATTGCCGCTCAACACAAATTTTAGTTCCAAAATGGGATTATGCCCCACTGGTTAAGGGAATATGTAAATATCGTGAGAGATAAAATTGGATCTTCCCAACCTTCTAGATCACCACCTATGGAAATGACACCAGCTCACACCTTGTGCAAAAAGGTATTAGTAGCTACATATATCATTCGGAAAAAAAACTGTAGTTAGAAGACACTCCTTGCAGGATTTCTCTGACTGTGAAGTGTGAACCACTAAATGTAGGAAAGGATGATGATGAGGTAGATGATAGCAGTCTGTGCTTGTCCATTGAGCCAATGAGTATAGTGAGACCTTCTCGGGCTGGCCCTAATTGTAAACATTGTCATCCTGCGGTCTCCCGTTCTCACACTCGAACGAAGAAGATACAAAAGAACTCCAAATCTTGCATTCCACGTTGTTTTACATGTTCATTAACCCAACGATAACTTGAAGGGTTTGCGTTCCAACCAACCTCCTCTCTCTTGTCAATTTCCCTCGCTCTGTTGTTAGTACGGGACTAGAGGCATTTAAGTTGCTAGATAAAGTTACTTCGCTTTTAGATGAAGAGACAGTGATCCTCATTTTAAAGTTGTAGATGCACCCTCACTTTGCCAAATACATGGTGGATGCAATGCCACTAAAAAGTACTCCCTCTGATCCATAATAAGTACACACACTCTTTTTTTACAGAGGGAGTATCATGCTTTTAGTTTACGTAGTAAAGGATTCTCAACCAACACGCAGTTTATGTTGGCATTGTGGTGGGTTATGATAATCCTGTTAATTGAGCATGTTTTTGCTTATTTTAGTTTTTTTATCAACTTATCTTTAGTTTTGGTTATTATTCCATGACAGGTTAAAAAACGAGCAAGATGCACACGTCTTTTTTTAACACAGTACAATAATAGATATTTATATACACATACATACAGTTAGCTCTATGAATGCACGCACACACATACACCCGCATACACACACGAATACAATAGAAGCGCTTTCATCACACACTTCAATAACTAATAACTGAGCCTCAGTCCTACACTCCCTTTCATTAGCCAATTAATTCATGTTTATATATCCTTTGACCAACTAAAGATGTTTTCTTATTCTGGTAATTCTATTGAAAGCAAGACAACAACTTCTTCAGATTCCCCACAAAAGAGAACAACTTCTTCAAATTAAGAATTTTCATGCTGATTTGCTTTGCCTTACATACACATGATTTCCTTTATATAGTGGACTGGCTGCTATATATTTCACTCCAGAATTGAGTGAGAAGGGGTAAGGTTTTTTTTTCTACAGTGATCAACATGTCTCGTCTTCCTACAAATAGTGTGTTTAGCTGGCAGAAATCCAATTCGGCTTTGGCGAGCATATGCTGCTTCGAGGAAAAAATGGTATACACAAACGTTAAAACATTTGAGATGCCACTCCCACTTAGCTCCCATTTAGTTAAATGTGGTATTTCTTTATTTTTCTTTTATTGCATTAACAACCAAATTCGTTCATCCTTGCATATATTTCCAACTAGGTTGAAGGCAAGAAGATGTGAGTCTAAGGCATATAAATAAAGTAAGCTTATGTACTCAGTTATTTGTGGGGCAATAGTGTACATAGAGTTTTCAAGTATATTCGTTTGACAATCTATCGACAAATTAGCTCATCAGTTAATAACCTTCTATATACCTTTAGCTTCTCTTTCAATTCTACATATTCATAGGTACCTTCAGTGATTTGCCTATATACATATACCATATTTAGTATCATCCAAGAAATCTCCCAAAATTCATAATGCAAAGCATGAACAAGAATTTTTTAAACCACCCCTCTGCTATAAGCACTAAGATAATAACAATACCAAAATAGCTTTAAGCACATGCATTCTTTTTGTAATAATGGAAGAAACCAGTATATATGTTCAGTTGAATTAATTCATGGTTGCCTAATGTTAAGTACTTCACCTTAATATTTGTACGGTTTCATTGCTAGAAGATTAGTACCAAAAAAGCCCATCTACTCATCAAATATGTCCAGTAACTTGTATAAATTTACTACAACAATTGGACCTGATCTGTATACACGTAGTTCTTAATCTCCATAGACCATCGTAAATGTGATGTACATTGCTGTCATTGATCGATGTCGTAAATGTGATGCGGATATCCATACGACAGTTACAAACATAGACACCACATGCACAGCCGCTCAAGTACAAGAAAGAAAATAGCTGTCAATCACCAGAGGCTGCACTCGTCATCTTAAATCTCAAGACTTTTTATCGGATATGTCAATACATTGCATCCGGACAGACTATAATCCTTCACATATTCCCTTGCCCCCTTCTATCTGTAGCATTGAGAGTGGCTGCGAATAAGCACTAACAATGAGCAAGGACCATATGAATACCTGACAACCTCCATTCTGACTCAAGAACAATCTCTATGAATTGTTGATCAAGGTAACTTGATATGTCAACTCTAACTACGAATCTTACATTTTCAGCTGGAATTTTCAGCATATGAAGCTCCTCTATTTATTTTTGTTACGATTGATCGAATATGCAAAGCTAGGGGCTCACGCAGCCCGTGTTAATCAAGGGAATATGCAAGCCATTAATAGAGGCTCATGCAACCAATGTAAATAGATATGATCAAGGTGCTCGTTTATAAAAGGTAAAGTTGAAATCTACTCAATACAAGATTAGTCCATTTATCCATCTACTCAAAAAATTTGAATTGTTGGTATATATTGTGATGAGAGATGAATTATATTTACCAGGGGAGGATCAGGCACCCCCTCCAAAAGTATAAATTTATTTTACAGCCTTGCGTCTATTGCAAATGACAATATGTGTAATTATTAATTGTTTATGTCCCAAACTCTAAAATCAGTGAATTATAGTGTGCTCAACTATCTCTAATACTACCACTAGACCAAAATATATTTTAATAGGCTAAAATAGCCGACAGAAACGACTGATATCTAGATACGGAAGGAGCAAGTCGTAACAAAATAATAATAAGTCACAACTGGTATTCAGATGAACTTTAAATATGAACAGCAATCAAGCAAACGTTGTGTTCTTCCAATTTTATTTTACAAGGCCAAAGCAATTCCCTTCTTTTTTGAACATAACAATTCCCTTCATGGTAAGAACAGTCTAAGCTGAAACTGTTGCAATCTTAACTTTGGCCTGATCAATGTTGCAGGGCTACATGTTCCAGCAACCCATGGTCGGCCACCAAATGGGGTCGTAATGCGACGACCCCCAAAGTCGCCCAATGTGATAGTAGCCAATACAAATTAAACAAATCCAACTACAACGCAGTTGAACTATTTTTTCTAATCCTCACGGCACCACGGCAACATCCAACCAAGCCAAGAGAATCACAGATCGCAAATCATGGTATTGGAAATGGCAAGAGGATCAAAGAGCAGAGGGCAACGGTTTCACAATTACTATGAATTCATATCGATAATTTCCAATACAGCATTCGTTTCACATTTATTAGGGCAAACCAAAATAATAAGCAGCAGATACGTCTTTGTTGCAACTAGTATATATATATATATTGTATGATAACCGGAGAGATATTGAGGACGAGATAAAAGTTACCTATCACGAGCGAGTAACATGGCTGAAAATCAGAAGCAAATCAACTAATAACTAGCTTACGAGGACGGCACGATGATCGGCCATCTAGGGTTTTATGCGCGTTCGCCACGGATGCGGCGGGCGAGCTGGATGTCCTTGGGCATGATGGTGACGCGCTTGGCGTGGATGGCGCAGAGGTTGGTGTCCTCGAAGAGCCCGACGAGGTACGCCTCGGCGGCCTCCTGGAGGGCCAGCACGGCGTGGCTCTGGAACCGCAGGTCCGTCTTGAAGTCCTGCGCGATCTCCCTCACGAGGCGCTGGAACGGGAGCTTGCGGATGAGCAGATCCGTGCTCTTCTGGTACTTGCGGATCTCCCTCAGGGCCACCGTTCCCGGCCTGTACCGGTGCGGCTTCTTCACGCCGCCGGTGGTGGGTGCCGACTTCCTCGCCGCCTGAGAAGGAAACGATCGATCGTCAATCGGAACCGCCGATCATCAGCGAAGCAGGAACAGATCGGAATTACGGGGGAGGAAGGAGGGAAGGGGGGCGGCGCGCGAGACGCACGATGGTGGTGGCGAGCTGCTTGCGGGGCGCCTTGCCGCCGGTGGACTTGCGGGCGGTCTGCTTCGTGCGCGCCATCTCGCCTTCCTCGGTCGGTTCCTCGACTTGCGCTGCGGGATTTGGGTGGTTGAACTCGAACGGCTGGGGACGACGTACGGGTGCGGAGGGTGTGGGGCGGCAATTTATATACGGGCGCGGGCGCTGGGGAAACGTGGACCGAGGCGGTTTCATTCGTGTGGCAAAAATGTCTTTCGGGATGGTTTCGGTGATCCGCGTGCTCGGCGATGTTTGGTCAGGGAGCGACAATGTTCGGATTAGTGACCTGGCGGTGTGGCCGGGCTCTTGTCATTTTGAACACACCATGTCGTTTGGCCTTTTATTTTTGTATGTGGTATAAAAATGAGCGGCCCGGTCACGAGCCGTTCGATTGGCGTGATGACGCGGTTGTGGTCCGGACGCAACTTTGATCGTGTTACAATTGAGCTGCCATTACATCGATGATGGTTCTGATCGATGCCGTTTGCCGGTGTGGTTTGCAAAATCGACGACATTGCAATTTCGGCCGCCGCAACAATCGTGTTGCAATCATGTTGGTACACATGACAACAAACGACATTGCAATCACTCATTATAACACATGGTTGTTGTTGTCACGCTGTGCATCTTGCTGGTTCTGCAAGGATGGCGATGTAAATCTTGCAATGAATTGGTTGTTGCGAAGGCAATACAAACATGGTGGCTAGCTATGGTTGCACCAATCAGCAGCACCTACGCATTTGGGTAGCATCATCCCCTCCCACTGAAGCGCTTGATATGGTAGCATACAGTGAGCATCGGTGTGTTGCACCCAAGATGCAATGTCCCTTTGAAGCACATACTGTCTCGCATGTAGAATTGTTGAGTGGTGGTGTGTGCTATCAGATTTGAAGGAGAACCACCGCAAGGCAAGGTCTAGGAGATCGAATATGGAACATGGGTCAACCCATAGGGTGAGGAGCAAAAAAAATGTCGTTGATCACTTCTCGGTGGGCAATATGGAGCACATGTTGTAATACGTCAGTTGTGGGCCTTTTTCTTTTATTTTAGGTCAATGTATCATTGCTCTCATAGCTAGAGGTTGAAAGTCTCTTCGATGTTGAGTGCCAATATTTTTCACTCAACGAAGCTCTTTGCCAAGTGGCCAAAAAACCATAGTCGGCAAGCCCCTACTCTCGGCTTACCAAATTTTGTCAGCCCATTTCACACTTTCCTAAATCAATGTCATCACAATTGTTATCACCACCTTCTAGTTGTCTCTCCCTCCTTTGCCTCCAACTCCATCACAACCCCTCCCTGGAGCTCTATCCTCCCTCCGTACCTCCATCTCAACCCCTCCACTGAAATCTACCTTCATCCCGATGCAGCCACCTTTGTCCTGGCACTGATCTCGACCCTGACACTGGTGCCACTTTCTCTGTGGCACCTCCTCCAGAGCTTGTGCCCAGCGAATCCCTCTTCCCGACCTCGTCCCCGAGCACGCCATTTGATGTCATCGAAGCGCGATGATCTTCTTCTGTAAAGGAGCCATCTTTTGCAAAGAATGATCCCATGGAGAATTATCAATAGTCCCCTTCTAAGCCCCAAGATGACATGTTATGAAAACTCATAATCATACTTTATAGTTATTGGATAATATAGATACATAGTGTTGATGTCTTCTCATGTCGCACAGTAAAAAAAATTGATATAATGAAATTTGCGGGAATTCTAACCTTTGAATGTTGCAAAAGTTGTTCCTCGATGTCAATAAGGTTGAAAAGGTATATTGTTTTCTTAAGTTGTTCATGGAGGAATTAATGTATTTGCACTGTTGATCTGCCATTCATACGCTTCTATATATATATATATATATACATATATATATATATACACACACACACACACGGAGTCATTTTATCTATGAAACTTACGCTTGCCTAGTATATGATATGGAAATATATGTATACATGTGTATGTATAGTGCATTAGGGTGGTTCATGGGGTTATAGTCCTAGGATAGGGTCATAGGCCTGCCCTATGGGTCCTATCCAAGAACTACCCTTCATAAAGGATAAGGCCCTTAGTCAGTTCCGACTGAATTAAGGACTTCCCATCATCCAGTCGGTGACGATTCCTCCATCATCCGGTCGGAGATGAGCATTCGGAGCGTATCAAACTTACCGACTGGATTTCACTCTGTACATCGTAACCCCCTTGGAGGGCAACGGTCATACGTTTCCATGTACCTTTATTAGCATTTAAGACATACGTTACCTATAACGTAGGCATTTATTCGCCACTACTCCACCCCTGTGCACCGAACCGTTGTGAAGGGCAGCACACTCTATATAAGCCGCCCTTCCCCACTGGTGCAGGGGTTAGCAATTCATTGTAATCCATATTACACTCGACATCAAGCTCCAAGAGCACTGAGACGTAGGGCTTTTCCCTCCACCGTAGAGGGGCCTGAACTCATACAACCTCGCCGTAGCTAAGGCTCTGCCCATCCTTTCGTACCCTACACATCTACTCTCAGACTTATACCCAGGACAGTTGGCGCCCACCGTGGGGCAGGCGTCTAAGCGACTTTTCGGCGAGTTTTGCGACTACATCTTTTCGTCATGTCGTCCGGTGGAGATTTGAGCATGGCTCGCGAGATCCTCTTCGGCGCTCTCTCCTTCATCGTCGACGATTCGGCATGGCTTCGGGATGCTCCTCTCGACGTCGAGGCGCTCCCCAGTCGCGGGGCTACACACTTCCGTGCCGGTGCCCGCGGCGTCCTTCTTCTCTAGCAGTCGGCCCCGGTGTCGACCTTCGCCCCTTTCGCGTGCCGCAACAAGCGGTCTCGCCGTCCGTGGCTCCAGCGTTGGGTGCAACACGCCCAGGCGCGCCAGAGCGCGTCTTCACAAGTGGCGGTCCTCGAGTCGGTTGTAGTAGCGCCGCCGTCCCAGCGTTCGGACTCAGTTCCGACTGAGTTTCCTTCCGAGTACGTGGGTCGCGGGCTTGCAGCCGAAGTGCACATGGCCAGCTCCCATGAAAGTCTCCGCCAAACCGGCCGGAACGAGCACGAGGTCGGGGAAACCTCCGGCGCTCGCCGTCAGCCTCGCCGTTCTGCCAGTCGGCGCACTCGTCAGAGCAACGTGGAGGTGTTCCGCACACCTGTCCTCAACCTGGCTGCCGCCGCCAAGATAGCCGATTCCCTCCAGCCGACTGATTCAGAGGCTGGCAGAGGGATCGAGCAGATCCGTGCCCTGCTGCACACGACGCAGCAGCAAAATTCGGCGGTCTCCCAGTCGCACAACAGGATCCACAATAGTTCTGTTCGCGTGAACACACATCGGTCAGTTCACAGCCCCGGTTCTCATCAGCGACACAGGGGAGGCAGACGTTCCATGAATCCCGAAGATCGTCGCCGTTCACGCACCCCTCCGCGGGGTGGGCCCTACGGGCCCCGACATCATGATGATCGGCGTTCGGTCGGTGACACTTATGATCCAAGGCCCGACGCGAGGGGGCATATCGCCCAGAGGAGGGTCGACAGGGGCCGGGCCCACCACGATGGCCACGACGCGGACCGTCCGAGTGGAAGCAGGACCATCGTCTCTGGTCCCGAGTGTTTCAGTCGAGCCATCCGTTCGGCTGACATCCCTCTCATCTTCCGATTGGCGACGGGAATCAGCAAGTTTACAGGAGAATCCAAGCCAGAAACGTGGTTGGACGACTACCGAGTGGTTGTCCAGATCGAAGGAGGGGACGACCACGTCACCATGAAACACCTCCCTCTGATGCTCGACGGCTCGGCACGAGCGTGGCTGAACCAGTTGGCTTCCTCAAGCATCTACAGCTGGGCAGATCTGGCCCGAGTCTTCATTAGGACCTTCGAAGGGATGTGCAAACACCCTGCTGGTCTCGTGGAGCTCCAGCACTGTGTCCAGAAGCAGAATGAGCCCCTGCGCGATTTCATTCAGCGTTGGACGACCCTCTACCACACGGTGGAGAACGTCACAGAGCACCAAGCAGTCTGCGCCTTCAAGGCAGGCGTGCGGTACAGAGATCTGTACCTGAGGTTCGGTCGAACAGGCGACATCTCCATGAGTAAGATGATGGAGATAGCGGCACGCTATGCAAATGGCGAAGAAGAGGACCGCATTCGTAGCGGCAAGCACAAAGCAGTCGCCGATGGAGATGGGAACAACACTCGGAAGCAGAAGCAGAAAGCTCCATCTACTCCACAGGCAGAGGTCGCAGCCGTTACCAATGCCAAATTCAAGGGCAAGGGGAAGGCTCAGTTCACCCCCAAGAAGAAACAGTTCGGAAACCACATCCTGGACTAGCCATGTCCCATTCACACGAAGATGGATGAAGAGGGCAACGCCATACTCCCGAAGCATACCACTCGGCAATGTCGCCTCCTGATCCAGAGGTTCGACGAAGGGCAGCCGAGTGAAAAGGACAATGAACAGGATGAGGAGGACAAGGAAGATCCGTTCCCCCCAAGTCCATGCAACATTGATGATTTTTGCTGACGTTGAAAGCAAGAGTCGACTGAAGCTGGTGAATATGGAGGTGAACATGGCCACCCCGACCAACCCCACGTTCCTCAAATGGTCTCAGACTGCGATCACCTTTGACCAGTCGGATCATCCAGCACACGTACCCACCCCAGGGAGGCAGGCCCTGGTCGTCGACCCAGTGGTGGAAGGAGTCCGACTGCGCAAAGTCCTCATGGACGGCGGCAGCGGCCTGAACATCATGTACGCTGACACTCTCAAGGGGATGGGCATTCCGATGTCCAAACTTAGCGAGAGCAGCATGCAGTTCCATGGAGTCGTCCCTGGACGAAAGGCCAAATCACTCGGCCAGATCGCGTTGGACGTCGTCTTCGGCTCCGACAAGAACTTCCGCAAGGAGAAGCTGACGTTCGAGGTGGTGGACTTCCAGAGTGCGTACCACGCAATTCTGGGCCGCCCGGCGTATGCGTGTTTCATGGCCCGTCCATGTTACGTGTACCTGAAGCTGAAGATGCCAGGCCCAAAAGGTGTGATCACTATCACCGGCAATCGGCAGCAGCCCGAGGAGTGTCTGCAGCAGGGATCGAGGATTGCTGATCAGCAGATGGCTGTCCTCGAGCTTGACGAGTACAAGAAAACAGTCGACCCCGCCAACTTAATGCGTTCGAAGAAGCCAGCTTCGGAGTCCGCATTCCAGTCGGCGGGAGAGACGAAGAAGGTCAGCATCCACCTAACGGATGACACCGCTGCCCCGACGAACATCTCCACCACCCTCGATCCTAAATAGGAAGTCGAGCTCATCCAATTCCTCCGTGAGAACTGGGACATCTTCGCATGGAAGCCCGCTGACATGCCAGGTGTACCCAGGGAGTTGGCTGAGCACCGACTACATGTGGATCCTGCCGCTCGGCCTGTCTGAGAACGCCTGCGTCGGTCCGCCGCGCACAAGAGGAAGGCAATCGAAGAAGAGGTGGCTAAGCTTTTGGCAGCCAACTTCATTCGCGAGGTACGCCACTCTGAGTGGCTCGCCAATGTTGTCATGGTGCCCAAGAAAGACAAGTCGCTCCGAATGTGCATCGACTTCAAGCATCTCAATAAGGTCTGCCAGAAAGACCATTTTCCGCTCCCCCGCATCGATCAAATTGTCGATTCGACTACGGGTTGCGAGCGTTTGTTATTCCTTGATGCCTACTCGGGCTATCATCAGATCCATCTGTATGGCCCCGATGAATTAAAAACAGCCTTCATCACCCTATTCGGATGCTTTTGCTACATCACTATGCCATCTGGTTTGAAGAATGCAGGAGCAACCTTTATGCGCATGATCCAAAAATGCCTCCTCGACCAGATCGGTCGGAATGTGGAGGCGTATATGGATGATATCGTAGTCAAGTCACGCAAAGGTTCCGACCTGCTAACTGACTTGGCAGAAACATTCGCCAACCTTCGTAGGTACGATATCAAGCTCAACCCAGCCAAGTGTTCATTCGGCGTTCCCAGCGGAAAGTTACTCGGTTTCTTCGTTTCCGAACGAGGGATCGATGTCAACCCCGAAAAGATCGGGACCATCGTCTGAATGGAGCGCCCGGTCAGAATACACGATGTTCAAAGACTCGCAGGTTGCCTAGCGGCTTTGAGCAGGTTTATCAGTCGACTCGGCGAGAAGGCGCTTCCTCTGTACCGACTCATGAAGAAATCAGATACTTTCGAGTGGACAGACGAAGCCCAAATCGCATTCGACGACCTCAAAGTCCTACTTTCCACCCAGCCGGTTCTTAATGCTCTGCTCAGTAAAGAACCCCTTCTTCTTTACATCGCGGCTACAAATCAAGTCGTCAGCACTGTTATCACAGTCGAACGGGAAGAAGAAGGAAAAGCATACAAGGTTCAGCGGCCAGTGTATTATGTCTCCGAAGTCCTGACTCCTTCCAAGCAGAGGTATCCCCATTATCAAAAACTTATCTACGGGATTTACATGACTGCGAAGAAGGTGGCTCATTATTTTCAAGACCACTCGGTGTCCGTCGTTTCTGATGCTCCATTGTCGGAAATCCTACACAATCGGGATGCATCGGGCCGAGTGGCGAAGTGGGCAATGAAGATGTTATACTGCCAAATCAAGTTCGAGACCAAGAAAGCTATAAAGTCTCAAGCTCTGGCTGACTTCATAGCAGAATGGGTAGAACAACAGCAACCAACCCACATCTACTCGGCTCATTGGACAATGTTCTTCGATGGGTCCAAGATGTTGAATGGCTCCGGCGTTGGCGTTGTGATCATATTGCCAAAAGGTGACAAACTCAAGTATGTGTTGCAGATACACTTTGATTCCTCCAACAACGAGGCAGAGTATGAAGCTCTCCTTTATGGACTGCGCATGGCCATCGCACTTGGCGTCCGTCGCCTAATGGTCTATGGCGATTCGGATTTAGGTGATTAATCAAGTGATGAAGGAGTGGGACGTCAGGAACCCCACCATGACCACATACTGCAACGCAGTGAGGAAGCTCGAGAAAAGTTTGAAGGTCTGGAACTCCACCATGTTGCGACTGAAAAATCAAGCAGCTGATGAGTTGGCAAAACTCGGATCCACTCGGAGACCAGTCCCGAGTGACGTCTGCCTCGAGCACCTCCACCTTCCTTCAGTTAAAGAAGATCCTTTCACAGAGGAACCAGTAGAACCAAAGAGCTCGACAGATCCGACTGAAGTCGAAGTCCCTGCTGTGGTTGATTTGATCATGGAGATTCTTGCTATCATCCCCGATTGGACTATGCCGTTTATTGCATACATCCTAAGGCAAGAATTACCAGAAGACGAAGTCCAAGCCAGACAGATCGTCCGCAGGTCAAAGTCGTTCACTGTCATTGATGGCCAGTTGTACAAAGAAAGCGTTTCAGGCGTCCTTCAACGATGCATCTCCCCTGAGGAGGGACAGTTAATCCTGGAAGAAATTCACTCAGGAACCTGCGGTCATCACGCCTCCTCAAGGGCAATCGTCGCCAAAGCATTCAGAGCTGGCTTCTTCTGGCTGCAGGCGAATGAAATGGCGAAAGATATGGTCGACCGATGTGAAGGCTGTCAGTTCTACTCTAACAAGTCCCACAAACCAACATCTGCGTTGAAGACAATCCCTCTTGTTTGGCCGTTTGCAGTATGGGGATTAGATACAGTCGGTCCATTCAGGACAGGCCAAGGGGGATTCACACATCTGTTAGTGGCAGTCGACAAGTTCACAAAGTGGATTGAAGCCAAGCCCATCAAAAAGCTCGACGCCCTTACGGCCATCAAGTTTGTCAGGGACATCATCTCCAGATTTGGGGTACCTCACAGCATAATCACCGACAATGGAACAAACTTTGACTCGGACAGATTCAAAGGTTTTTGTACAGGCCAAGGTATCCGAGTGGATTTTGCATCGGTGGCGCATCCCCAAACAAACGGGCAAGCAGAGCGGGCGAATGGACTTATCTGCAAGGTTTGAAGCCTCAACTCCTGCGAGAAGTGGGACATGCCGCCGGCGCATGGGTCACCGAGCTGCCTTCGGTGCTTTGGGGTCTCCGCACAACCCCAAATAGATCTACAGGGCGATCCCCGTTCTTCCTCGTTTACGGAGCAGAGGCAGTTCTTCCTAGTGAATTGCTTCACAATGCTCCACGAGGTGAACTCTTCTCCGAAGTTGAAGCAGAGCAAGAAAGGCAAGACGGAGTGGATCTTCTAGAGGAGGAGCGCGAGATGGCACTGACTCGCTCAACCATTTATCAACAAGACCTGTGGCGCTTTCACGCGCGACACGTCAGGAGTCGTACATTCCAAGCAGGTGACCTGGTGCTCCGAGTGGATCAGCAGAGACCTCACAAGTTGGCTCCCGCCTGGGAAGGATCCTTCATCATCTCCAAGGTGCTGAACAATGGAGCATATCGACTCTACAACCTCGACAGGGAAACGGACGAGCCGCGAGCGTGGAACGGAGATCTCTTGAAGCGTTTCTACACGTGACCGTCGACTGAAGCAATGTAAAGAACAAGTATCGTTGAAGTAATACAAAGCAGATTGAGTTTTTTGCAGATTCAAAATCCTTCCGCGTTCGCAGACTCCGGTCTTAAAAAAAGTGTGCACTAAACGTCGCACTCGGGGACTTAGCTGCGATCCAGAATCACCTAAGTAATAACTTTCTCCGAGTGTGCACTAAACGTCACACTCGGGGACTTAGCTGTGATCCAGAATCGCATAAGTCCTAACATTCTCCGAGTGTGCACTAAACGTCGCACTCGGGGACTTATCTGTGATCCAGAATCGCCTAAGTCATAACTTTCTCCGACTGTGCACTAACCGTCGCACTCGGAGACTTAGCTGCGATCCAGAATCGCCTAAGTAATAACTTTCTCCGAGTGTGCACTAATCGTCGGACTCGGGGACTTAGCTGCGATCCAGAATCGCCTAAGTAATAACTTTCTCCGAGTGTGCACTAAACGTCGCACTCGGGGACTTAGCTGCGATCAAGAATCGCCTAAGTAATAACTTTCTCCGAGTGTGCGCGAAACGTCGCACTCGGGGACTTAGCTGCGATCAAGAATCTCCTAAGTACAAACTTTCTTCGAGTGTGCGCTAAACGTCGAAACTCTGCTACTTCGAGAGGGATTGTCAGTTTTGTACACGAACTGCATCGAGTCTTTGTCGTAGCCCTCTCAACTTTCTGACACATGCTATGTGGGTGAAATGATGATAGCATGCCAACTTTCAACATTTCCAGAGTTCATTTGTAGTGCTTTTCAATTTAAGGGTCAACTAGCTCAAAAAAATAAGTAAATGCACGAAATATAACAAATTAAGTCAGAAATTGTTGAAATTTTGTGATGTGCCTTTGAATGGTGCATTTTGAACACACAAAAAGTATGGAGTTCAAATAAGTTTAAAAAAAATGAAATCCCTTGTAAGAGATTAGTTCTCGTTCGAAACCCTGCTACTTCGAGAGAGATTGTCAGTTTTGTACAGAAACTGCATCCAGTTTTTGTCGTAGCCCTCTCAACTTTTTAACAAATGCTATGTGAGTGAAATGATGATAGCATGCCAACTTTCAACATTTTCAGAGTTCATTTGTAGTGATTTTCAATTTCAGGGTCAACTAACTCAAAAAAAATAAGTAAATGCACGAAATATAACAAATGAAGTCAGAAATTGTTGAAATTTTGTGATGTGCCTTTGAATGGTGCATTTTGAACACACAAAAAGTATGGAATTCAAATAAGTTTAAAAAATGAAATCTCTTTGTAAGAGATGCGTTCTCGTTCGAAACTCTGCTACTTCGAGAGGGATTGTCAGTTTTGTACACGAACTGCATCGAGTCTTTGTCGTAGCCCTCTCAACTTTCTGACACATGCTATGTGGGTGAAATGATGATAGCATGCCAACTTTCAACATTTCCAGAGTTCATTTGTAGTGCTTTTCAATTTAAGGGTCAACTAGCTCAAAAAAATAAGTAAATGCACGAAATATAACAAATTAAGTCAGAAATTGTTGAAATTTTGTGATGTTCCTTTGAATGGTGCATTTTGAACACACAAAAAGTATGGAGTTCAAATAAGTTTAAAAAAATGAAATCCCTTTGTAAGAGATGAGTTCTCGTTCAAAACCCTGCTACTTCGAGAGAGGTTGTCAGTTTTGTACACAAACTGCATCCAGTCTTTGTCGTAGCCCTCTCAACTTTTTAACACATGCTATGTGGGTGAAATGATGATAGCATGCCAACTTTCAACATTTTCAGAGTTCATTTGTAGTGCTTTTCAATTTCAGGGTCAACTAGCTCAAAAAAAATGCACGAAATATAACAAATTAAGTCAAAATAACAAAATAGATAATAGTTTGGATAGTCAAAATTATTAATTATGAAAATAAAAAATAGTTTTGCATTATTTATTCAATTTGAAACACTTTTCATTATCATAGTTTTGTCAAATTCTCAAATATGCAAAAAGAATTTTTAATAAACATAGTTTTTAATTGAAAATAACAAAATAGATAATAGTTTGGATAGTCAAAATTATTAATTATGAAAATAAAAAAATATTTTTGCATTATTTATTCAATTTGAAACACTTTTCATTATCATAGTTTAGTCAAATTCTCAAATATGCAAAAAGAATTTTTAATAAACTTAGTTTTTAATTGAAAATAACAAAATAGATAATAGTTTGGATAGTCAAAATTATTAATTATGAAAATAAAAAATAGTTTTGCATTATTTATTCAATTTGAAACACTTTTCATTATCATAGTTTTGTCAAATTCTCAAATATGCAAAAAGAATTTTTAATAAACATAGTTTTTAATTGAAAATAACAAAATAGATAATAGTTTGGATAGTCAAAATTATTAATTATGAAAATAAAAAATAGTTTTGCATTATTTATTCAATTTGAAACACTTTTCATTATCATAGTTTTGTCAAATTCTCAAATATGCAAAAAGAATTTTAAATAAACATAGTTTTTAATTGAAAATAACAAAATAGATAATAGTTTGGATAGTCAAAATTATTAATTATGAAAATAAAAAATATTTTTGCATTATTTATTCAATTTGAAACACTTTTCATTATCATAGTTTTGTCAAATTCTCAAATAAGCAAAAAGATTTTTTAATAAACATAGTTTTTAATTGAAAATAACAAAATAGATAATAGTTTGAATAGTCAAAATTATTAATTATGAAAATAAAAAATAGTTTTGCATTATTTATTCAATTTGAAACACTTTTCATTATCATAGTTTTGTTAAATTCTCAAATATGCAAAAAGAATTTTAAATAAACATAGTTTTTAATTGAAAATAACAAAATAGATAATAGTTTGGATAGTCAAAATTATTAATTATGAAAATAAAAAATAGTTTTGCATTATTTATTCAATTTGAAACACTTTTCATTATTATAGTTTTGTCAAATTCTCAAATATGCAAAATGATTTTTTAATAAACATAGTTTTTAATTGAAAATAACAGAATAGATAATAGTTTGGATAGTCAAAATTATTAATTATGAATTTTTTTTTGAAACTATATGAGAAACCGTGGACAAAATTCGACCTGAATTCTCTTTGAATTCAGATTGAATGTTATCCACAATTTCAAATATAGTTTCAATTTTCAGTAAGTTTAGGCCCGTAAGCCTGCTTTAGATATGAGCTCGATGGAGAAGCTGCGACGGAGCTTATAAACAGGTGTTAGTCCCCCTCGCTGGGCGAGGTGGGACTAAATTTATCGTGCAGCCGAGGAGGGGCTTTAGTCCCGGATGGAGCCACGCCCCGGGACTAAAGACACCCTTTAGTCCCGGCTGGAGCCACGCACCGGGACTAAAGAGCCCATGCTTCCCGCCTCCTGGTCTGCCCGAAAAGAGGCCTTTAGTCCCGGATCGTGGCTCCACCCGGGACTAAAGGGGGTCTTTAGTCCCGACTCGAGCCACGCACCGGGACTATAGATCCACCTATATAAGTGGGACTTCGAAAATTTCCAACCCAATTCGTCCATTCCTCTCGTTCTCCTGCCCGGCGCGGCACAGCGACGAACGTAACCGACGCCGTAAGGCTGCCCGCCGTCCTGCTCGCCGTCGGCCGTCCTCCTCGCCGTCGCGCCGTCCTCCTCGCCGCCGCGCCGTCCTCCTCGCCGTGCTCCTCGCCACCGCGCCGTCCTCCTCGCCGTCGCGCCGTCCTCCTCGCCAACACTCCGAACAGTAAGCCCCCCGCCCCCTCCTCCCCAACACTCCGGCCAGTATAGAAGAAAAGAAGAAAAAGGAGAAGAGAAGAAGAAAAAGAAGAAGAAAGGAAGAAAAAGGAGAAGAAAAGAAGAAAAAGAAAAGATTTTTTTGTCATTTA